>NC_057801.1:581356657-581709716 GCF_018294505.1 Triticum aestivum | reverse complement strand
CTCCTCCCTCCATCTTTTTTTTTCTGTTTTTCGCTGTAGTTTTTTACTATTGTATAATGTAGTTTTTTTACGGTTTTTAGTAAGTGTTTAAAATAATTAGTAATTGAATTAATAAACTAGTTGAACTAGTTTGGTTTTAGTAAGAACTAGTTGAATTAATAGAACTGATGTATTTTTAGTAAGAAAATTAATATAACTAGTTGAACTAGTTTATTTTTAGAAAGAACTAGTTCATTTCTATTTTGTAGTAAGTTTATTTTTAGTAAGAACTAGTTGAGTTACTAGAACTAGTTGAACATGTCACATTTGTTGTTATTTTTTTAGTTTAAGGAATTATTCCCGCATCGACGTCGACGATGCCTATCCCGCATCCTCATCGTCGATACCCATCGTTCGCTAGGGTTTTAGTTGTATTAGTGATGTTATATGTATGATACTATTCGGGATGTATTAGTGATAACTTATAGGGTTTTTGTTTTTGCAGAAATCAAGGAGCCCCTCCATCATCCCCGCCGTCATCCCCGTCACGGACCCCCTCCGACCTCGAGGTGAGACCAGCCAAATCTCCATGTAGACAAAAACATGTATATCTTGTGTTACTCAAATAGGATATGTGGTTGCCCAAAGTGGTCGGTCATGTTTGCAGGTTACACCTCCGAGTGGCCTATGTTTTGCCGGAGTATTGATTAATTTCCGTTCCGGCAAATTTCAGGCGCTCGATATGTCCTGTTTTAGCAAAGGTCACCTGTGCATACCAGATTTATAAAAACGATGAACACATGATAATCAAAGAGTGGAAGAAATGTATGGACATTCATAAGGTGGTTCTTGGAAGCAACATTGTGCGAAAGGCAAGAATTGGAGACATGATAATCTCCATTCTCCATAATGGAGAGTCAGGGGCTATCTTGTTTTATGCTATTTTACCTAAGATAATATAGTAGGTCCTAAGAGAATGTAGTAGGTCCTATGAGGTACAATATGTTTATGGAAGTTGATGATGATAAGTAGTTGTGATTATGTCTAGTGACCAACTTGTATGTGATGTCTCACTGATAAAAACGATGATCATGAGGATGTGTTATATGACAATGATGCATTATGATGATAAGTTGTTAATGATATGATGAAGAAGATGATGATATTTATTATATCATTGGGTGAAAGAACCATGGATTAGTTTCAAGTGGATGTCATGGTTCTTTCACCCACTGATGTAATAACTCATTATGATGTAAACTCATTCTCTAAATTGCTGCGGTATGAAAACTTGTATAAAGGTGTATGAATGCAACATGAAATAAAAAAGAAATATGGAATAATAGTAGTAGCGCGTGCTAGGAGAAGCGCTACTACTAATTACCAGTAGCGCTTATTTTAAAAAGCGCTGCTACTAAGTCGATATAGCAGCAGCGCGGCCCAACCCACGCTACTGCTAACCTTTAGGTGTAGCGCCTTACTAGTAGCGCGGTACCCCGCGCTACTGATAGGCTTTAAACACGTGCTACTGCTAGGATTTTCCCTAGTAGTGTCAGCCACCGTTTCCGCTCCCCTCTTGCAAAGTTGGCAAAGGCTGCAGTTTGACCAACCTCTGCAAAGCAACCTGTCAGCCCTCCAGATTTTATCTTGAAGGATCAGCCAGGAGAAGAATTTAATCTTAAGAGGTGCCCAAATCTTCCAAACCATCCTAGGCATCTCAGACTTGATCAATCCGGCAAACTGCATCTTGTATGCAGTGGCGGCGGAGTAGCATCCATCGGCTGCGAACTTCCACCGAATGCCATCCTTGGTGTCTGGGATAAGCTGCACCCCAAGGGACTTGCATGAAAGGGCAAAAAATTGATGGATGCGGGTAACCAAGAGGACGCCTTGTAGATTGATGTGTAAGACCCAATCATTATTATTCAACACCTTGACGACGAAACTATTGATGCATTTGGAGAGGGCGAAGATGCCTGGAGCGTTGTCGTTGGTGTTCAGCAAATGATGCAGGTGCATGATCCCTGCCCGTCGGAAGTTTGTATACTTTAGCGAGAGAATTCCTTATTTAACACTGTCTTAAAATTTATTGCCTTATTTAACACTAAATTTTTTCTTCTTCCTTATTTAACACTAAGTCTAAATTTTATGCATTTTATAACATTTTCGTCGATTCTAGGTCTTAACGGTGTTAAATGACACCTGAAAAAATTTATTTACCCCTCGTGTGGTATGTGACCAAAATGTTATGTGTATAAGTGTATCTGGTCGGCTCGATTCGTGTTGGCCTTCGTTCCGACCTCGGCAGCGTTGTGGCCGAGTGCTTTCCGGCATACAGGCATACGAGGCTAGCTCAAGTACTTTGGAAGCTAATGAGTTCCATCGAGAGACGTAGACGGCGATGTACACGTACACACCAAGAAACAAGCATGTAGAAGCTAGCTAGCAACCGATCTCTCCCATGACTGATTTTACATTGGCTGGCTAGCTAACCAAGTTAGCAATATTATCTTGATCGATATCAAGACACTTATTTTGGGACGGAGAGAGTACTATACTAGGCTATACCTAGCCATCAAGCAATACCTGTCCTATACAGTGATGGATAGGAATTCTACATAGACATGATGTCGTGTTTATTTCCAACATTTTGCTAGGTGCGTTAGCAAGTTTTTTTTTTCCGAAGCAAAATCCACAAGTGCTTCTGGCAGATCTTGTGTACGTGCATGTACAAGCACCGAGTTTTCACAAAAAAATGTACAAGCACTAACTGCGATATTAACATATACTGACTTGTTGTGTACGATCGACTATGTAGTGTACCATGTACTGTTGATGTACACCGTTGACCACCGTACGCCCTCCCATCACCAAATGCGCTGCTCCCAGGGGTAAATAGAGTAGATCTACCAGGTTCGCCATCCGGACAGAGTCGTATACTGAAGCTAAACTCCCACACATTTTTTTGTCACATACCATATGAGAGGCAAATAGGTCTTTTTACGTGTCATTTAAACACCATTAAGATTCAAAATGGACGAAAGTGTCATAAAGGGCATAAAATTTAAACACGGTGTTAGATAGGGAAGGAAAATATTTTCAGTGTCAAATAAGGAAACAACATTTAAAACAGTGTTATATAAGGAATTTTCTCTTCTTTAGCAGTGCCGTAAGAAAACATCCCATCCATGTTCTGTTTTCGGATTCAGATCCTGCAACTGGAGCTGCACTGCCAAAAGTTGCACATATGCTTCTTGGGATAAAGGAGGATGATAGTTTTCATTAAGATCATTCTTTCGCAAGAACTTGTCCAGAGAGGAATTAGCGGAGTTCGTAAATTAGCAACACAATTCAATACTGCATCGAGTCGCAAAAAAAAAAGCTGCATCAACTTGGCCCATATATGCACCCTAGGGGTTTAATTTTCCTTGTGTATGCGGGCGTCTCAACTCTCAGGACCACCTTGAAAATGCTGAAAGAGACACGTCGTCCAAAGCTGCATGGGTCATGTTTGCCCCTGAATTCGCCAGAACAGTGCTTGCCGAAGAAGCAGCCCTCTTAAATTGATTAAGTTTGGGGATTAAGCAGCCTCTACAGTCTAGAGTTACATATTGCTCATGATCAAAGGTCAAGACCTTCAAATTCCTAGGTGAGGTTGCCGGCGCTTCCATGGACATACTTAACATTTAGGCCAGAGGTCAATCAGGTTGCACTTTTGGAACAGTCGGTATTTTGTTTGTGCATACCTCAGCTATCCCGCAGGGTTATGGTGGAATAAACGCAGGGCATGTTTGAACTGATGCTGATTACGAATCTTGGATTCCCAGTACGCAATTAGCCATTCATACACAGAGGACCGCGACCACTGAATCTGCAAATCGAAACTTTTATCCCGCTCGTCAAAGAGATTCCGTCATTCCTTCAGAAAAAAAAGAGATTCCGTCAGCGTTCAGTTCATACAGACATCACGTAGGCGTACAGGTTTTCTCGGTGTTCTGCACGGAATGATGACCCGAGCAGATCTGATATGGTACATATCCTCTTTTTTTTTGAAATTTACATGGTACATATCCTTGGCGATGCATCCCATCGGACGATGCATGCTGCACTCGTTGGACAAAGTAAAATCTGACAAGTAAAGCGTCTCCATCAACGCAGTAAACTTTATTGAAAGAAAGATTATCCAGTAGTATATATTTACCACGACACGTCACCACACATGGTAAATTTCTAAGCAGGGACACCTTATCCTTTCAGCTTTTTGAAGGTTCTGGTCCATTCAGCCTAGAATTTTACTGACCTCATCAATGCTATCTTATCCGCGGTTTAAGCACAGCAGTCGTCACGGCCTCACGGGTGCGGCAGATATACCTTCTTACACTTTTTTTTGAGGGAATACCTTTTTTTTTGAGTAACTTTTGAGGGAATACCTTCTTACACGAAAGCTCGCAGGAGTGGCCGCTCGATAGATTCGCCTCGGAGCCCATTCACACACCAGGCCGCGGCCCAAGACCAGCTCAACGAACAACCTGCCCCAAGAGCTAGCCGCGTGTTTAGCCAAAAACAAAACAAAAACGCGCCTCGTCGCGTGCCCCGAGCGAGACCAGGCAATTCACTCTCGTGTTTCCCTGAGATGAGGAAATTTGCTCGCCTTGTGTCCTAAAATATTAATTTATTCGATTATCCAAAAAAAGGTAATTTAGTGGCGTGCCTACGCAGCAGCACCGAGAGCGTACGACACCTTCGCCCAGCTTCTAGCTCCAGAAGCCCTGTCGACGGAGGATGTCAGGATGAGATCCTCTGACCAGGTTCATGACCGGCACGCCACGCCGGACCCGGACTTCGCCTCCTCCCGTCCCTCTGACATCACGGGCTAGACGACCAACGCCTAATCCGCGCGTGCTAAGAATGAAACAGCCGCCTCCAACTATAAATACACACAGCAGCCCAACGTAGATAGGAGTACATTGCATCTCGTCTATCCATCCATCTCCATTTCTTGCTTGCGAGACGGATCAGAAAAAGTTGAAGGAGAGCTAGAGCTCGCGAGCGGGAGCAAGGAGGAAGGCAGTCGTCGGTCGGGGGAGGTTTTCTGATGGGGAACTGCGCGGCGTCGCGGCACGCCGGGGAGTCGTGGGCCGACGACGGCGAGTGGGAGGAGGCGTCGTCCACGTCGGATGACGACCACCACCGCCGCCACCACCATCACGACGGGTCGGAGGAGCACCTGTCGGAGGTGACGATCAGGATCACCAAGAGGCAGCTGCACGAGCTGATGGAAAGGAAGACGCCCGGCGGCCGGCGTAGCAGCACCCGGCAGCTGCTGGCAGACATCATGGACTCCGGGGAGGTGCACCACCATGACGTGCACCAGGAAGAGCACTGGAGGCCCGCGCTGCGGAGCATTCCGGAGGCCGTCGAGTCGTGACAAGACTTGGTGGTGGCTACGTACAAACTTACGTACGCTGCACTGCCGAGCTCTCTGGGAAACAGATTAAAGTTGCCATTTCCTTCCTAGCCTCTTTTCTCTTTTCTCGTTCCCACGGTGTGTTTCCATGTCCTTGAATGGTTGTCCATGACCATGCATGTACAAAGAATTGGATTTGGATAGTTCGTTCACATTGTCACTGATGCAGCACATAAGATGTACGTCTAGTGAAATACGTATAGAAAATTGCCACTGGTGTACAAAGATGTATTGTGGGGTGAGAGAGGCTCGAACTCTCGGTGTACAAAGATGTAGGCGTAGGATGTTGAGTATCATGATTATTAAAAAAGCTAGGATAGCGTAGGATATTATTCTATCTTGCCTTGTACTCCAAGATAATCATGTACTCTTATATATGTCCACGAGGCTCAAGCAATACAACAACAATTTCATCAAATCTCTCTCTTCCTTCCAACATAGGGAAGTAACTGTGAAAACCCTACCCGCAAAAAAAACTGTGAATACCCTATTTTGCATGCCAAGTGAGTGTTTTTTTTTGTAAAAAACAATCCGGATAAATTGTAAAAGTACATAGAAAAACACCTCAAACATAATAAAAAAAATACATCGAAGTCCTTGGGCTACCAGACGACCACTACCGTCGCTAGAACAAGCCGTCGATGCTCCGTTGTTGTCGCTTTCGTACAGGAGTCGGCTTGACCTTGTCAATAACAACTGAGAAGTGTTCGTGCATGTGCCTCGAAGGACCAACGCCCTGTAGCCACAATTTTCACCGTAGAACCCTTGAATAGATCTAAAGTATGTAACACCAAATCTTGTCATCGCGCATGCATAAACCCTAACAGATGAGCTATTAACCAGATGCGGGCCCTACCTATCAGTGAGATACCAAAAGGCGGCATGCCCAGACCAGTCGGCGTAGGGGGGAGGCCGGCTGCCGGCGGCATGCCCAGACCAGTCGGCGTAGGGGGGAGGCCGGCTCCCGGCAGCCGGCCCTCCCCTTCCCTAGAAGTTTGTGCGCTATTAACCAGATAAGATGGGGTGTGGCAACAATGAGCGCCCACCAGGCGGCGGCACAATAGCCACGCTCTCCCCGATAAAGCCGTCGTCATCAGGGACAAAGGCTACAGTAATGAGCAGCCGACAGGACCCACAGGCGGTGGGCCCAACATGTCGACCGAGAGCCCGGCAACTGGCGGGACCCACCAGGCGGCGGGCCCCAGTAGTCGACGGAGAAGCCGGCAACCATAGACACTGACGGTATGGGCCTATGCCCAGCCGGATTACCATTGTACCCCTGGGGGTAGGCCTATATAAACCCCCCAGGGAACCCATGCAAACGGTTTAGCCTCTTAGACCACATCCACCCACATAGAGAGAGGAATAGAGCTAGCCTTGCCCTTCTTCCTCCTCTAGCCGAACAGCTCAAGGAGCAAGCTTGTAGCCGTTGTTGATTTAGTGATCATGCGGAGACCCCACAGAGCAGGACTAGGGGTGTTATCTCCTAGGAGAACCCCGAACCTGGGTAAGATGCGTCAGCGTGCATGTTTACGCCTTATCCCGTTTCCAGGCACCGATGACGTCTTACTAGCTCCCACAATGATTAGCCATCCTTTGGCATATGTGGCACCAACCACCCGACATTTGGCGCCCACCGTGGGGCTAGGTGCACCGTCGTTCGGAGACCTGTTCTGGACGGGAACCCTGTTCCTTCCTGGCGAGCGCAGCCAGCCCGGCACGCCCAATGGCGTCTGCGTCGATGCACTGCATGGCATGGAAGCCGCCTGCGCGGCGAGCTGCCTCACTGACCTCATTGACGAGATCCGCCTCTCCGACGAGCCCGCGCCAAGCGCGAGCGTAGCCAGCTCCGAGAGCTGCCCCATCGATCTCCTTGGCAAGCTTGACATCGCCAGCAAGCCCACCTCTGACTTGGAGTCGATAGGCTCCACCGACCCGATGGTTGTCGACTCCGACACGGCATCCCTCGATGCCTTCCCCATCAACGTGGTGGTCATCAACGACCCGCTACCTCGTGCCGACAGCGGCGGCAGCACCGTCACTAAGGTGCTCGTCATCAGCCACGGCGGAGCATCCGATGATGCGAGACCTGTCTGCGCCCATCGCAGGCGACGCCGACGCTGAGACGCTGGAGGCCGGCCGCCTTGCCCTCATCGAGAGCAGCATGAAGCTAGCCACTATGAGATGCCTCATCGAGGCCTATCAACGCGAGGTTGATCGTGTCGTTTGTGGCACGCCGGCTGCTGGCGGGTCTAGCAGAGTGGGCGTTGTCAAACAATGTGGCGTCACCATCGCCAGCATGTTGGGGGTCGACCGCTCAATCTACACCACGCTCATCGAGAACCTGTGTGCTGCCCAGGCGGCAGCACACGAGCTAGAAGGCCTGGATGGTGACGAGCGCCGCTGCATGACAGAGCGCATCCAGCAACTCATCGATGCGGCTGCCGCGCAACAAGAAGTCGGCGCGTGCGCCGAGAACCCTCTTCCCCGCCGAGAGCACGGCGCGACCTCCCGGACGCCGACTGCAGGCAACGCCCGCGATAGAAGAGACAATGAGCCGGCTGCTAGCCGCAGTCGGACGCGCTTCTCCATCGAGCTGTGGAACGGCGGGACGACTATCCGCCTCCCCTTCCACCGCACAGGGAGAGGTACGCCTCCCCGCCGCCTGTTGAGCACCCGACGCTCAGCGGTCGGCTGGGCCGCCGCGAAGGAGTCGGAGAAAACGATGCCCGCCATCGGATCGACCGCCTGGCACGATCCCTGGCGCTAGAAGAAGAATATGCGATTGGTCCGCCTTGTTTTGTCCCCCGCATTCGCGACGAGCCCTTCCCCAAGGGGTTCTCGCTCCCAAGAGACACGCCTAAGTACAACGGCTCCATGAAGCCGGAAGATTGGTTGGTCGACTATACCACCGCAGTCAACATAGCAAACGGCAACAAGCGTGTTGCCGTGAAGTACGTCCTCATCATGCTCCAGGGCACGATGCGCACTTGGCTGAACAGCCTCAAGCCCTACAGCGTCAACAGCTGGGTGGACTTCACCAAAGTCTTTGTCTGCAACTTCATCAACACTTACAAGCGGGCGACCAAGCCTCGCCAGCTTTCTCTATGCGTCCAAGGCCCAGCCGAGTCCAGTCGCGATTACCTGACTCGGTGGGCCGAGCTCCACAACTCCTTCGAAGGGGTGCATGAGGTGCAAGCCATAGAGTACTTCACCGCCAGAGAAGGCACCCTACTCAAGCACCGACTCCTCTGCGACGAGCCGGCTACACTCGACGAGTTGCTGATCATAGCAGACAAGTATGTCACTGCCGACTCTTCTATGAACTCGGAGCTTCAGGTGGATGCCTCTGGGAAAGTTCTCCCTCTAGCTCCCAGGACGCCGGCTGGAGACACCAGTCGGCGCCCGCAGCAGAATGACAACAAGCGCAAGGCCTCGATGCCGGCTCCCACCAGCCGGCAGGTGGCGACAGTCAAAGATCAGCAGCCAGAGGGGCAGCCCATGCCCAAGCGTCAGAAAGGCGGCAAGCCAGCTTGGCAGCCCGCTTTCTCCTATGAGCAAACACTTGATGCACCCCGCAAGTTCCACAGCGGCGCGAAGCCGTCCAATCACACCACCCGGAAGTGCCACTAGCTCACCCGAATCTTCAAAGGCGAGGGGTTGCTGCCTCCTCCGCCTGCTGGCCAACCGCCTCCGGCCCCCAGCAGTCGATGGCCCGCTCTGCAGTCGGCACCAACCAAGATGAATTCCGTGAAGAGCACGAAGCCTATGTTGTCTTCACCAGCCAGGCCGATGATAGGCGCAGCCGGTGCCAACAGCAGCAGAAGTCATTGTTGTCGCCTTAAAGGTTCCAGAGTTCATGCACTGAAAAGCCCATCAGTTAGAGCCGAGCTGACCACCCGGAGGTGATGCCTTCTCCGGGTTCCTATGCCCTGGTGTTGGATGCCACCTTTGCAACAAAGAGGCGAGCTACTCGTTTCTTCCGAGTCTTGATAGATGGTGGCAGCAGCATCAACATCCTCTACCGCGATACCATGGAGAAACTGAACATCAAGGTGAAGCAACTCCAGCCCAGCCGGACTGTTTTCCATGGCATTGTGCCCGACTTATCCTACTCACCAATCGACAAGATCAAGATAGATGTTCTTTTCGGTAACTACAAGAAGTCGGTGGCCTGTGCAGCAGCTAAGAGCCGGCTAGACGAGTCCCTTGTGATTGCTGCGGAGAAGAAGCTCCTTGACCGGGTTGTGGCCATGGCTGGCAAGCAGCCGGACCTGTCGCCAGACCCCAAGGAGTCGAAAGCTCAGGGCTCTTTCCAGCCGGCCAAAGAAACCAAGAAAATACCCTTGGACCCGGACCACCCGGAGTGGTTCGCCCTTATGGGAACAAACCTTGATAGCAAATAGGAAAGCGAGCTTGATGATTTCCTCCGTGAGAATCGGGATATGTTTGCATGGTCCCCCAAGGACATGCCGGGTGTTCCGAAGGAATTCGCCGACCACAAGCTACATGTTAGGGCAGATGCGAAACCAGTCAAGCAACCCCCTCCACGGACTGTCGGAAGAGAAGAGAAGAATTGTTGGTGAAGAGATAGCCCTGCTCCTAGCAGCCGACTTCATTATGGAAGTATTCTTCCCAGAGTGGCTAGCCAACCCAGTCCTTGTGCTGAAGAAGAACAAAAAGTGGTGCATGTGCATTGATTACACCAACCTCAACAAGGCTTGCCCCAAAAATCCGTTTGCTTTGCCTCTGATTGATCAAGTGATAGACTCCACAGCCGGATGCGAGCTGTTGAGTTTCTTGGATGCCTACTCAGGGTACCATCAGATCAAGTTGGACCCGGCCGACCGCCTGAAGACCGCCTTCATGACACCATTCGGAGCCTTTTGCTACCTGACCATGACATTCGGCTTGAGAAATGCCGGTGCCACTTTTCAGCATTGCATGCAGAAGTGCCTCCTCAAGCAACTCGGCAGAAATGCCCATGTCTACGTAGACGATATTGTGGTGAAGACGGAGAAGAGCGGTACCCTTTTGGAAGATCTCAAGGAAACATTTGACAACCTGCGCCGTTTTCAAATCAAGCTCAACCCAGAGAAATGCGTCTTCGGAGTACCAGCCGGCCAGCTCCTTGGCTTCCTAGTCTCTGACCACGACATTGAGTGCAACCCTGTGAAGATCAAAGCCATTGAGAGGATGGAGATACCCACCCGACTGCGAGATGTCCAGAAGTTCACCGGGCAACCCTGTGAAGATCAAAGCCATTGAGAGGATGGAGATACCCACCCGACTGCGAGATGTCCAGAAGTTCACCGGGTGCTTGGCATCCCTCAGCCGCTTCATCAGTCGGCTGGGAGAGAAGGCTCTTCCCCTGTACCAGCTCATGAAGAAAACCACTCACTTTGAATGGAATGACCAGACGGACGAGGCCTTTCACCAACTGAAGAAGATGTTGACCACGCCGCCTGTTCTGGCGGCTCCGACTGACAAAGAGGCCATGCTCCTTTACATTGCCGCAACCAGCCGGGTGGTCAAGATAGTCATCATGGTTCAGCGCCCAGAAGACAGCAAGTCACAGCCGGTCCAAAGGCATGTGTATTATTTGAGCGAGGTATTGTCGGCCTCAAAGCAGAACTACCCCCACTACCAGAAGATGTGCTACAGCGTGTACTTCGCCGCTAAGAAACTCAAGCCATACTTTCAAGAGCACCCCATCGTGGTCGTTTGCACTGCTTCGCTTGCCGAGATCATTTGCAGCCGAGAGGCATCAGGCCGGGTGGCCAAGTGGGCCATCGAGCTAGCTCCATACACCATCTTCTACCAGCCTCACACCACCATCAAGTCCCAAGCGCTGGCCGACTTCCTTGTCAACTGGGCCGAGACCTAGTACCTGCCGCCAGCGCCGGACTCCACCCATTGGCGGATGCACTTTGTGCCGGGGAACGTAGCAGAAATTCAAAATTTTCTACGCATCACCAAGATCCATCTAAGGAGTAATCTAGCAACAAGGGGAAGGGGAGTGCATCTACATACCCTTGTAGATCGCTAAGTGGAAGCGTTACAAGAACACGGATGAAGGATTCGTACTCGTAGCAATTCAGATCGCGGTTGATTCCAATCTAAGCGCCGAACAACGGCGCCTCCGCATTCAACACACGTGCAGCCCGATGACGTCTCCCGTGCCTTGATCCAGCAAGGGGAGAGGGAGAGGTCGGGGAAGACTCCGTCCAGCAGCAGCACGATGGCGTGGTGGTGGTGGAGGAGCGCGGTACTCCAGCAGGGCTTCGCCAAGCAGTACGAGAGACGAGGAGGAAGAGAGGTAGGGCTGCGCCTTCGGAGAGAGAGCCTCATGTGTTGGGCAGCCCCAAAACCTCCACTATATATAGGGGGAAGGGAGAGGGGGAGGCGCCCTAGGGTTTACCCTAGGGGGGCGGCGGCCAGGGAAGATGGGATCTCCCCTTTGGGTGACTTGGCCCCCAAGCCAGGATGTGGGAACCCTAGATGGGGCGCCCCAAACCCCCTGGTCACGTGGGAATAGGTGAGGGGGGCGCACAGCCCCTTAGTGGGCTGGTTTGCCCCCTCCCCTTGGCCCATGAAGCCCCCCCAACACTTGCCGGGGCTCCCGAAACACCTTTTGGTCGTGCTGGTCATCACCCGATACCTCCGGAACACTTCCGGACTCCAAAACCCTTCGTCCAATATATCAATCTTCACCTCCGGACCATTCCGAGACTCCTCGTGATGTCCGGGATCTCATCCAGGACTCCGAACAACATTCGGTAACCGTGTACATACCTTCCCTATAACCCTAGCGTCATCGAACCTTAAGTGTGTAGACCCTACGGGTTCGGGAACCATGCAGACATGACCGAGACAACTCTCCGGCCAATAACCAATAGCGGGATCTGGATATCCATGTTAGCTCCCACATGTTCCACGATGATCTCATCGGATGAACCACGATGTCAAGGATTCAATCAATCCCGTATACAATTCCCTTTGTCTACCAGTATAGTACTTGCCCGAGATTCGATCGTCGGTATACCGATACCTTGTTCAATCTCGTTACCGGCAAGTCTCTTTACTCGTTCTGTAACACATCATCCCGTGATCAACTCCTTGATCACATTGTGCACATTATGATGATGTCCTACCAAGTGGGCCCAGATATATCTCTCCGTCACACGGAGTGATAAATCCCGGTCTCAATTCGTGCCAAGCCAACAAACACTTTCGGAGATACCTGTAGTGCACCTTTATAGCTACCCAGTTACGTTGTGACGTTTCGTACACCCAAAGCATTCCTACGGTATCCGGGAGTTGCACAATCTCATGGTCTAAGGAAAAGATACTTGACATTTAGAAAAGCTTTAGCATACAAACTACACGATCTTGTGCTAGGCTTAGGATTGGGTCTTGTCCATCACATCATTCTCCTAATGATGTGATCTCGTTATCAATGACATCCAATGTCCATGGTCAGGAAACCATGACCATCTGTTGATCAACGAGCTAGTCAACTAGAGGCTCACTAGGGACATGTTTGTGGTCTATGTATTCACACATGTATTGCGGTTTCCGGTCAATACAATTATAGCCTGAATAATAGACAATTATCATGAACAAGGAAATACAATAATAACCATTTTATTATTGCCTCTAGGGCATATTTCCAATAGTCTCCCACTTGCACTAGAGTCAATAATCTAGTTCACATCACTATGTAATGAATCGACACCCATGGGGTTTGATCATATCTCGCTTGTGAGAGAGGTTATTAGTCAACGGATCTGAACCTTTCTGATCCGTGTGTGTTTTGCAAATCTCTATGTCATCTCCTAGATGCAGCTACCATGCTCTATTTGGAGCTATTCCAAATAACTGTTCTACTATACGAATCCGGTTTACTACTCAGAATAATCCGTATTAGTGTCAAAGTTTGCATCGGCGTAACCCTTTACGACAAACTCTTTTACCACCTCCATAATCGAGAAAATTCCTTAGTCCACTAGTTACTAAGGATAAGTTTGACCGCTGTCCTGTGATCCATTCCTGGATCACTCTTGTACCCCTTGACTGACTCATGGCAAGGCACACTTCTGGTGCGGTACACAACATAGCATACTATAGAGCCTACGTCTGAAGCATAGGGGACGACCTTTGTCCTTTCTCTCTCTTCTACCGTGGTCATGTCTTGAGTCTTACTCAATACTCAGACCATATAACACAGCCAAGAACTCCTTCTTTGCTGATCTATTTTGAACTCCTTCAAAATCTTGTCATGGTATGTATTCATTTGAAAGTACTATTAAGCGTTTTGATCTATCCTTATAGATCTTGATGCTCAATGTTCAAGTAGCTTAATCCAGGTTTTCCATTGAAAAACACTTTTCAAATAACCCTATATGCTTTCTAGAAATTCTACATCATTTCCGATCAACAATATGTCAACAACATATACTCATCAGAAATGCTATAGTGCTCCCACTCACTTCTTTGGAAATACAAGTTTCTCATAAACTTTGTATAAACCCAAAATCTTTGATCATCTCATCAAAGCGTATATTCCAACTCCGAGATGCTTACTCCAGTCCTTAGAAGGATTGCTGGAGCTTTGCACACTTTTTAGCATCTTTCAGGATTGACAAAAACTTTCTGGTTGTATCACATACAACCTTTCCTCAAGAATAACGTCGAGGAAACAATGTTTTGACATCCTATCTGCAAGATTTCATAAATCATGCAGTAATTGCTAATATAATTCTAACAGACTCTTAGCATCGCTACGAGTGAGAAAGTCTCATCGTAGTCAACTCCTTGAACTTGTCAGAAAACATCTTAACGACAAGTCGAGCTTTCTTAATGGTGATACTTACCATCATTGTCCGTGTTCCTTATAAAATCCATCTGTACCCAACAGCCTTACGACCATCAAGTAGTTCTTCCAAAGTCTACACTTTGTTTTCATACATGGATCCTCTCTCTCGGATTTTATGGCCTCGAGCCATTTGTCGGAATCCGGGCCCACCATCGCTTCTCCATAGCTCGTAGGTTCATTGTTGTCTAGCAACATGACCTCCAAGACAAGATTACCGTACCACTCTGAAGCAGTACCTGTCCTTGTCGTCCTACGAGGTTTGGTAGTGACTTGATCCGAAGTTTTATGATCACTATCATCAACTTCCACTTCAATTGGTGTAGATGCCACAGGAACAACTTCCTATGCCCTGCTCCACACTAGTTGAAGTGATGGTTCAATAACCTTATCAAGTCTCCACCATCCTCCCACTCAATTCTTTCGAGAGAAACTTTTCCTCGAGAAAGGACCCATTTAAGAAACAATCTCTTTTGCTTCCAGATCTGAAATAGGAGGTATACCCAACTGTTTTTGGGTGACCTATGAAGATTTATTTATCCGCTTTGGGTTCGAGATTATCAGGATGAAACTTTTCCACATAAGCATCGCAGCCCCAAACTTTCAAGAAATGACAGCTTAGGTTTCTCTAAACCATAGTTCATACGGTGTCATCTCAACAGAATTACGTGATGCCCTATTTAAAGTGAATGCGGTTGTCTCTAATACCTAACCCATGAACGATAGTGGTAATTCGATAAGAGACGTCATGGCATGCACCATATCCAATAGGGTGCAACTATGACGTTCGGACACACCATCACACTATGGTATTCCAGGCGGTGTTAGTTGTGAAACAATTTCCACAATGTATTAATTGTGTACCAAACTCGCAACTCAGATATTCATCTCTATGATCATATCGTAGACATTTTATCCTCTTGTCATGAAGATCTTCAACTTCACGCTGAAATTACTTGAACCTTTCAATAATTCAGACTTGTGTTTCATCAAGTAAATATACTCAGCATCTACTCAAATCATCTGTGAAGTAAGTACATAACGATATCCACTGCGTGCCTCGGCACTCATTGGACAGCACACATCAAAATGTATTACTTCCAACAAGTTGCTCTCTTGTTCCATCTTACTGAAAACGAGGCTTTTCAGTCATCTTGCCCATGTGGTATGATTTGCATGTCTCAAGTGATTCAAAATCAAGTGTGTCCAAACGATCCATCTGCATGGAGTTTCTCCATGCGTACATACCAATAGACATGGTTCGCATGTCTCAAACTTTTCAAAAAACGAGTGAGTCCAAAGATCCATCAACATGGAGCTTCTTCATGCGTTTCATACCAATATGACTTACATGGCAGTGCCACAAGCAGGCGGTACTATCATTACTATCTTATATCTTTTGGCATGAACATGTGTATCACTACGATCGAGACTCAATAAACCATTCATTTTAGGTGCAAGACCATTGAAGGTATTATTCAAATAAATAGAGTAACCATTCTTCTTCTTAAATGAATAACCGTATTGCGATAGACATAATCCAATCATGTCTATGCTCAACGCAAACACCAAATAACAATTATTTAGGTTTAACACCAATCTCGATGGTAGAGGGAGCAGGCGATGCTTGAGCACATCAACCTTTGGAAACACTTCCAACACAGATCGTTATCTCACCTTTAGCTAGTCTCCGTTTATTCCATAGCTCTTTTATTTCGAGTTACTAACACTTAGCAACCGAACCGGTATCTTAATACCCTGGTGCTACTAGGAGTACTAGTAAAGTACACATTTAATACAATGTATATCCAATATACTTCTGTCAACCTTGCCAGTCTTCTCATCTACCAAGTATCTAGGGTAGTTCTGCTTCAGTGACTGTTCCCTCATTACAGAAGCACTTAGTCTCGGGTTTGGGTTCAACCCTGGGTTTCTTCACTGGAGCAGAAATTGATTTGCCGTTTCATGAAGTATTCCTTCTTGCCCTTGCCCTTCTTGAAACTAGTGGTTTCACTAACCATCAACAATTGATGCTCCTTCTTGATTTCTACTTTCACGGCGTTAAACATCGCGAATATTTCAAGGATCATCATATCTATCCCTGATATGTTATAGTTCATCACGAAGCTCTAGCAGCTTGGTGGCAATGACTTTGGAGAAACACCACTATCTCATCTCGAAGATTAACTCCCACTCGATTCAAGTGATTGTTGTACTCAGACAATCTGAGCACAAGCTCAACGATTGAGCTTTTCTCCCTTAGTTTGCAAGCTAAGAAACTCGTCGGAGGTCTTATACCTCTTGACATGGGCACGAGCCTAAAATCCCAATTTCATCCCTCGAAACATCTCGTATGTTCCGCGACATTTCGAAATTGTCTTCGGTGCCTCAATTCTAGACCGTTTAACATTACTGAACTATCACGTAGTTATCAAAACGTGTATGTCAGATGTTCACAACATCCACAGACGACATTCAAGTTTCAGCACACCGAGCGGTGCATTAAGGACATAAGGCTTCTACACAGCAATGAGGACAATCCTCAGTTTATGGACCCAGTTCGCATAATTGCTACTATCAACTTTCAACTAAATTTTCTCTAGGAACATATCTAAAACAGTAGAACTAAAGCGCGAGCTATGACATAGTTTGCAAAAACCTTTTGACTATGTTCAGGATAATTAAGTTCATCTAATGAACTCCTACTCAGATAGACATCCCTCTTGTCATCTTAAGTGATACATGATCCGAGTCAACTAGGCCGTGTCCGATCATCAAGTGAGACGGACTAGTCATCATCGGTGAACATCTTCATGTTGATCGTATCCACTATATGACTCATGTTCGACCTCTTGGTCTCTTGTGTTCCGAGGCCATGTCTGTACATGCTAGGCTCATCAAGTCAACCTAAGTGTTTCGCGTGTGTAAATCTGGCTTACACCCGTTGTATGTGAACGTTAGAATCTATCACACCCGATCATCACGTGGTGCTTCGAAACAACGAACTTCCGCAACGGTGCATAGTTAGGGGGAACACTTTCTTGAAATTATTATGAGGGATCATCTTATTTACTACCGTCGTTCTAAGCAAATAAGATGCATAAACATGATAAACATCACATGCAATCAAAAGGTGACATGATATGGCCAATATCATTTTGCTCCTTCTAATCTCCATCTTCGGGGCTCCATGATCATCATCGTCACCAGCATGACACCATGATCTCCATCATCGTGTCTCCATGAAGTTCTCTCGCCAACTATTACTTCTACTACTATGGCTAACGGTTTAGCAATGAAGTAAACTAGTTACATGGCGTTATTCAGTGACACGCAGGTCATACAATAAATAAAGACAACTCCTATGGCTCCTGCCAGTTGTCATACTCATCGACATGCAAGTCGTGATTCCTATTACAAGAACATGATCAGTCTCATACATCACACATCATTCATCACATTCTTTTGGCCATATCACATCACATAGCATACCCTGCAAAAATAGACGTCCTCTAATTGTTGTTTGCATGTTTTACGTGGCTACTATGGGTTTCTAGCAAGAATGTTTCTTACCTACGCAAAAGCCACAATGTGATATGCCAATTAGTATTTACCCTTCATAAGGACCCTTCTCATCGAAAACGATTCGACTAAAGTGGGAGAGACTGGCACCCGCTAGACACCTTATGCAAAAAGTGCATGTCAGTCGGTGGAACCTGTCTCACGTAAGTGTACGTGTAAGGTCGGTCCGGGCCGCTTCATCCCACAATACCGTCGAAACAAGATAGGACTAGTAATGGTAAGCATATTGAACAAAATCAACGCCCACAACAACTTGTGTTCTACTCATGCATATAATCTACGCAATAGACCTAGCCCATGATGCCACTGCTGGGGAACGTAGCAGAAATTCAAAATTTTCTATGCATCACCAAGATCAATCTAAGGAGTAATCTAGCAACGAGGGGAAGGGGAGTGCATCTACATACCCTTGTAGATCGCTAAGCGTAAGCGTTACAAGAACACGGATGAAGGAGTCGTACTCATAGCGATTCAGATCGCGGTTGATTCCGATCTAAGCGCCGAACAACGGCGCCTCCGCGTTCAACACACGTGCAGCCTGATGACGTGTCAGGACCCCGACTCAATGCCACATCGATCTAGCATGTAACACCTCATATCACTTTGCGGCCTCACGCACGGTATTCCCACGGGTGTCGCCTTACCTTTGCCCGGGACCGTTTGCGCCTTTTGGCACACGTATATGACAGTGTCGCTAGCATCCATATGATAAGGAGCCCGGGCTGACATGGCTAGTCGTAAACCCAAAGTGGCACAGACTTACAGGGACATGCATCCATGACCCAGCATCGAACGTGTCGGTCATCAGCGAGTGAATCCAGGCTGTAGCACTGGGCTAGCAGGACTCCGGTGAACCGGGCTGTAGCGGGCTGACAGGACTCCGGTATTCATTGCATGACATTTCCCCGAAGGGACAGACACAGGAACGAAGAAGGACACATGCCGGCCAGCCTAAGTGTTCCGGAGCAGTAGCAAGCTACCAAGGCTCAATGGAAACACTAGGAGACATTTCCCGGTAAGAGAGGCTACTAAAGATAAACAACTAGATGGTCAGATCCCACACATACCAAGCATTTCAATAACATACACACATTATGCTCGATATGTGCAAATACAACATGGCATCACAACATGACTCTACGACTCAAGTAATTTATTCAATAGGCTCCGAGGAGCGAGATATTACAAACATGGGTCTCATGACCCAACAATCAGAGCATACAAGTCAAAGCACAAGCGGAAGCTATCATGTCTGAGTACAGACATCTAGAAATGAAAAAGGCTGAGAAGCCTGACTATCTACCAGATCCTGCCGAGGGCACAAGATCGTAGCTGAGGTAACAAGCTAAACGTCGAAGTCCACGCGAAACTATTTGTGAGACCGAAGTCTCTCTGCAAAAACATAAAATAGGCAAACGTGAGTACAAATGTACCCAGCAAGACTTACATCAGAACTAACTACATATGCATCATTATCAACAAGGGGATGGTGGGGTTTAACTGTAGCAAGCCAGCTTTGACTCGGTGGCTATCCTGAACTACGACTGCAATGTAACTTTTGAGGTGGCGCACACGAGTCCACATATTCACCATATCAATACACCACTATGGATCCGCTCCCGTCTCCCTACGAGAACGCCATCCATAGCACTCACGCTTATCTTGCGTATTTTAGAGTATCCACTTTCACTTGTCTATGAACTGATATAAGCAACCCAGAAGTCCTTTTCCGCGGACATGGCTATTCGAATAGATGATGTTAACCCTGCAGGGGTGTACTTCTTCATACATGTTTCCACCACTTAGCGTCTGCACACGACATGTGCTCGGCAGACTTCAAGCGAAAGCCGACGTGGGTGTAGACCACGACCTACCTAAACACTCAAGTCTCTAGTCCAGGTTTATCGCCTATTCGGGTTCCATCCATGAGGAGATCCGGCCGGAGTTTCGCTCACAGCCCCAAACGATGTGAATAGGGTTCCCGAGATACCAAACGGGCATCCGGTACACCGTGCCACGTACCTACCGCATCACAGCCCACCCCTACGGTCAGCGCTGTCCACGGCCTCCAGTAAGCTACAAACACCAGAAACTACTTGCAACTCCTGGACAGAGGACTAGGGTGAATAAGAAGTCGAGCGGGGTCATATTTCAGGGCCCAATGCATGGTAGTAGCTGAATCATGGATCACAAACACAGAACTCAGTTCCTAAGGACGGCTTCAATGAGACAACCCACCATGTACTCCTACATGGCCTCTCACCGACACCTTTTACCAAATCGTGTTCACACACTTAGCTCACACATAGTAGGACATGTTCACACACCTCTGATTCATCCTCGATGAATCAGACCTGACTCAACTCTAAGCAGTAGCAGGCATGACAAACAAGCATGAATGAGTAGGCACATCAGGGCTCAAACAACTCCTACTCATGCTAGTGGGTTTCATCTATTTACTGTGGCAATGACAGGTCATGCAAAGGATGAAGGGGTTCAGCTACCGCAGCAAGTAACAAATATGTCATTGTTGTCCTAATGCAGTAAAAGAGAGCAGGAGAGAGAGAGTGGGATTTTATCGGAATGAACGAGGGGGTTTTGCTTGCCTGGCACTTCTGAAGATAGCATTGAGTCTTCATCAGTGTCAACGATCACATTATCGGTACATCGTCTACCGGGAGGGAACAGATACCGGCAACAAAGAGGAAATACAATCAATGCAATGCACAATATGATGCATGCTTATGACATGGCAATCTGAATGTGTTTTGAGCTAATGCAACTAGCAACAGATTAAATGAAGTTGGTTTGAATACAAGATTCAAATTTAAACTCCATATGTGATTATTCAAATGCCATTTAATTGATTTGTGCTCAACAGCAGCTATAAGTTGTTCTAACATGCATGAAAATGGTACAGATGGATTCCTTGAATTTTTCTGATAATTTTTCATATATAAATTATTTAATTTGGAGTTACGGTTGAATTTCTATGATTTTTAGAAGTTTTAGGCATTTTCTGGAATTTCCTGAATATTAATAAATCCAGAAAATGATTTAACTGCGTCAGCCTGAAGCCAGCATGACGTCAGCGAGTCAACGGCCAGGTCCAGGTCAAACCTGACGTGTGGGGTCCACACGTCAGTGACACAGGTTAGACAGGGGGGTTAGTTTAGTTTAATTAAAGATTAGGGGCACTAGGGCCCACATGTCAGTGGCTCTAGGCCTGGGTTAGCGGGGTGGTTAGGCCCTAATGACCGGCCACGTCAGCTCTCACCGGAGTTTAGCCGGCGACGACCACAGAGCACGGCGGGGGACGCCGGACTTGCGCTAGGGGCATCGGATCGACGCGCCAAGGGCACTAGGAGGTAGCCCGTGCCCGTGCGCATCTAGGGGGACCAACGGGAGGTGCGGGGGTGGCCGGGGTTCGCCGGAGTGGAGCCCGAGGCGGCGGCCGGAGCTCGGGGTTGGGGCGAGTTAGTGCTACGGTGCGCAAACGAGCGAGGTGAGAGGCTAGCGGGGCGCTACGCGGTGCGGGGAGCGAGTTAGGCATGCCAGGGTGACCAAATGGTCATCGGAGCTACGCCGGCGACGAGCTCAGGCGGCGGCGTGCTACGGCCAGCTATGAAATGGCGGCTACGGCGAGCGGCAAGCCACGGGGTTAGGGGCAAAACGTGCAGGAGCTCACGGTGGTTCGGATGGGGTAGATGACGAGCTCGGGGAAGCGGAGACGGCGGCGAATCGACGGTGAAGATCCTCGGCGGCCGGTGATGGAAACGGCTATGGTGGCGGCGTTGCAGCTTGTCCGGGACCTTGTGGCTCGGTGGGGAGAAAGAGGGGGTCGAGGCGGAGCCTTTGAGCGCATCGGCAAGGCTAGGGGGTGGCGGTGGCCGCGAGGGAGCTCGTCGGTGGCGGCGGCTCCGTTCGGGCGAGTGAGAGAGAGGTCCAGGGGAGAGGATGAGGACGCGGGAGAGTGAGGGAGAGAGGCAGGGAGGTGCGTGGCGTCTCCGGGGCGTCGAGGAGGAAGCAGGAGGTAGCCAGGGGAAGCAGGAGGTGGCCGAGGCCTCTCGGGCGCGCGCCACGCCTCGCCTCTGCCTACTGGCAGAGGAAGACGACAGGGGGGAGTGGAGATGGGCTGGGCCGTGCTGGGCCAGGTAAGTGGGCGCCAGGTAACTTCCTTCTCTCTCTCTCTCTTATTTCTTTTTTTATTTCTGTTATTTTGTTTTTGATTTGATTTAAAATACCAAATCATTTAATAAAATCCTGGAAACAATTATGGGTGCTTTCTGAATTATTTCAGTGACCCTTAACAATTTCCAACATTTATTTGAACATTTAAATTATTTATAGTATTTAAATGCCCAAAATCAAATACAATATGATTTAATTCAAAAATCCAAAAATGACCTAAGAATATATTCATCATTTTTGGCAGAGGTTTCCACCTTAACCAGAAATCATGAACTTTTCTTAGGAACCTTTTGGGTTTATTGAAAAGATTTTAATTCACCCTAGTTGAGTTGATTTAATGCTAGGGTTTGAACATCCCCATTTCAATTTTAGGCAAAATTTAAACATGATGCAACACATTACTAGCTAGCTCAGAGCAAACCAGAAGCTTGGGATGTGACAACTCACCCCCACTAAACAAGAATCTCGTCTCGAGATTCAAGCGTAGGGTAAGGTGAAGGGGTAATGCAAACTAGTATAATCTTCACGACAGGGTGCACTTCAATTGAACGTTGATTCATTCACCATCATTGTCTTGAAGTCTTGCCTTGAGAACTCCAACTATCATGACAACGAGAGGAAAGGAAAGACCCTAAAAGAATTGTTCTTCTCGAAGGTCGAACAACTCAGGATTAACCCACGGAATGAGACATAACAACATCTCTCGGGCTGAGAGATGAAGCACACATCCATAGGAATGGAGTGAAGCAGATGACAAAGGTTCACTAGGTAGACAACAAATCCAGACTTAAGAATGTGGTGATCGGTTGTCAACGTAGCGAGGAGTTGAATTGCCGTGATACCATAACGATGCACCTTAGGGAAGGTGACTCGTAGAAATATCCCCTTAAGTGGCAAAAAGAATTACCTTTGATTCAAAGATCATTGAAACTCTTTAAACCAACCTAAGGCAATTCTCGACCGATCGTTTGGAGGGGGTCGGTAGAATGGCATACTCGGACTTGGATGATGTGGATTACCTTATTGAAGACAACGTAATGGATGAATGTGCTTACCACCGGAAATGGAAGAGACCCATGGTAGAATGGCACATTGGCGGTGCAAGCTGGGAACAAAATGCAAATGCTGGGAATGATTCTGGTAACTGGGGAAGAACCCAACAATAGAGAGTGAATTCACTGTTTTAAAAGGTCCTAGCATTGCCGAGGAAACTGAGAGGAATCCCAGTTAGTGCCGATGATAACACATAGCGCTTGTGCGTTCTCTCAAGAACTTGAGCATTTCCATAATCATCAAGATTTTATCAACATCCGTGTCAAGGGTGCTGACAACACAACATACTACCATGATGAATAGCGATGGGCGATGCAGATGCAAAGGAGGATAACACTTTCTCAGATTTCACCTTAGCGAGGCCAAGGAAACAAAATCTGGATGATCGACCGAGAGACATTTAGCACTCCGCTTCTAATGTTCTCCTTGATGTGCTAGCGTAACCCATTTATAGATATGGTTTGATATCTAGAACATCAAGTAAAAAGGTCGGACTTCGGGATCTCAAAATCCATAGGGGCAACTAGGGAGTAATCCTACGAAATCCCTATGGGGAGGTGGCCAACTTCTTCAATCAAGATACTACAATAATAGGTCTTTCGACTGGGTGGTGCTGGCCACGACATCCACTTTACCAGTTATCGAGGAACCAATATTATAGTTCTTGGGGAAATGTTCCAACCATGATATCTGCCTGAGATTCAGATCTGGTTGGTGTCAGGATATTCCAGACTCATCGAACCTAGGAAGATAAATGAAAGTTTGCAACACAATTCGACGAGATAACGTTGTGAGATTCTCGGGAAATGAACTACGATAGCAAACTCCAAAACATGAGCTGGTTCTGCTACAAACATGTGAACACGTTGTCCCAGACAAGCATGACCACGTGGTAGTCTTATAATAAAACACTACCGAGTTCAGGTGGGGAACCATCAACGAGGATATCAAAATCCTTGCATACGGTACACTCTTAAGAAGGAACTTCTTCTCCTTGAACAAATCAATCAGTGGCTTGGTGTGCTAGGGACACATATGGAATGGAGGTTGCAAGTCTCCAAACCATAGAATATTTCGCACATATGCATGACTGACTTGGGATGATTCCAGAGGAAGCAAAACTAACTTTCTCAAATTCACGGCGGCAACTTTCACCAAATGCACGTGTATAAGAGGAAGTCACTCCGTTCATCAAACAAATACTTCATGAGCTAGCATGAAGAAAATGCTTTCAAAAGTTTCCAACACTAACTTGTTGTCCAAGAAGATCATGGAGGAGATAAGGATGTTGTCAATGGGCTCAACAACAATTCATCTGGGTTTCCTTTTAAAAGGAATTCCATAGTTAAGTGAACAAGTGATAGCATTGGTCAGACCCAAAAGATATAATGATGTATGCTCGAGGGATCAACCACGAGTAAGACAACATTACGAATATCGTTGGTACTGATTTGATTTGACGATAGCCCACACTCAAATCAAAGGATTGATAAGACAATAGGTCCAGCAACTGATCACAGGGACCAATCGATGAAGATATCATCCTTCTTCAACACACACTACACAAGAATATCCCTTTGGAACGAACTAAGTCAGGCAAGCTTTTATCTTCCAACTCTCCAAGTTGTTGTCTAGCTTAACCAACTAGCTCAGGGGTATCCAACATGGATTCTTGGAGAAAGGGTGGTTTACAGGATGAACCAACTTGATCACGAGCTCAACATAACAGTCAGGTGACAACCTGGTGATACCTTCGAGAGGATATTCGAAAAATCACGAACCACCGATATGTTACTAAGCTCGAGAACAATCTTGCTTTTTGAGGCAAGACGATATGATCAATAGAGCGAAGATTTAAGATAATCCTAACTCATGGATCGAGGAGTGCACCAAGAACAAGGACTAGGTAGCACAATCAATCTTAGAATGATGATTCAATAACCAACACGCTAAGAATGAAATTATTGTCCTTTAACTACCAAGCAACAAGGTTGCTAGGAGTATTGATTTCACACATCACGATTCACTTGTCGACATTCCGGTTACAATAACACAGGAACCGAGGGATGAACAATGATGGCAAGAAGTATCACTGTACCAAGAGTTCATAGGGTGGTGTGCAATTCCTATAACATCCCGATATAAAGATGGTAATACTCCAAGATAGAGCAGAACAAAAGCTGGATTAGCAATTTGTTCTGTGGAGCACAACTTCTTTGACCCCATCCTGGATATGGATGAGGTACTGGAGTTCATTTCTCCTAGTCATTCTATGATAGAATGGCTTGATGGACCACAAGAGTAATAGGCATCAATAAATGAACGCACGCATACTCTTGACTATCAATTGATAGACGAAGGTCAGTAGACAATTAAAGAGGGACAACTCAAAGGAACATATAACTTTCTGAGTTGTGGATGCATAGATTAGTATGTCGAACCAAGTTCAACATAATTCTTCCGGATAACCCATGCAGGAAAAAAAAAGTAAAACTGGCAGAGCCACAATATATAATGGAGAACTCATCAAGAGCACACTGGTTGTGATCGTTCAGTTCAGCGAGGAACTTCTGCCATAAGTAGTTCATGGTATTTGGAAGAAGAAGATACCACGGACTTCAAGGACTAACGCAAAGGTTACTAATAATCTAAAGGAACTAGAAACACTATCAACATGAAGTAAGTAGGGTGAATCTTGGTTCGAAAACCCAGGAATAGAATGCCTACTACTAAGTAGCACCACGGGATGCTTTCGAGAATGATGGCCAGAATCTTCACACTGGGAACACAAAACATTGCTAGATTACTAGGTGACTCCCTAAAACACCTAGGGTCATAATAATAGCTCCAACATATATGTCAAGGCAATAATTTACCTCAACTCACCGATTAGTGTGGTTAATCTGGCCCAAAGGAACATCGGAATGGGAGGAAGGAATTTTGCAAATGCTTCAGACTATTCAGAAACCTGGGGTGACTCGGACAGCATAACGGCTGTAAATGCTCAGAAAAGATTTGAGACATTCACAAAAATGGTGGCATAACCACTCAGAAGCACAATATCAGGGTCTCGAGATCAATAATTAACATACAGAGGTAGAAACTGAACTCAAGCTTAATCCAACAATCTTATAAGTCTATGGACTAGTAACACATGATCCTGATAGAAAGAAGAGATAGCCTAGTTCTTTAACCCCGTAGGAAAGATAAGATGACTCAGATCAGAAGGGCATGAGGTAAAGGAGTAAAAAGAGCCTTACGTTCCATCCCACAATCAATTCCCTTATATAACTAAAGAATTTCTAGACTCAACTTCGATCAGTTTGGCTTGGTAATCCTACAGGCAGTCAAGCTCTGATACCAACGCTGTCAGGACCCCGACTCAATGCTACATCGATCTAGCATGTAACACCTCATATCACTTTGCGGCCTCACGCACGGTATTCCCACGGGTGTCGCCTTACCTTTGCCCGGGACCGTTTGCGCCTTTTGGCACACGTATATGACAGTGTCGCTAGCATCCATATGATAAGGAGCCCGCGCTGACATGGCTAGTCGTAAACCCAAAGTGGCACAGACTTACAAGGACATGCATCCATGACCCAGCATCGAACGTGTCGGTCATCAGCGAGTGAATCCAGGCTGTAGCACTGGGCTAGCAGGACTCCGGTGAACCGGGCTGTAGCGGGCTGACAGGACTCCGGTATTCATTGCATGACATTTCCCCGAAGGGACAGACACAGGAATGAAGAAGGACACATGCCGGCCAGCCTAAGTGTTCCGGAGCAGTAGCAAGCTACCAAGGCTCAATGGAAACACTAGGAGACATTTCCCGGTAAGAGAGGCTACTAAAGATAAACAACTAGATGGTCAGATCCCACACATACCAAGCATTTCAATAACATACACACATTATGCTCGATATGTGCAAATACAACATGGCATCACAACATGACTCTACGACTCAAGTAATTTATTCAATAGGCTCCGAGGAGCGAGATATTACAAACATGGGTCTCATGACCCAACAATCAGAGCATACAAGTCAAAGCACAAGCGGAAGCTATCATGTCTGAGTACAGACATCTAGAAATGAAAAAGGCTAAGAAGCCTGACTATCTACCAGATCCTGCCGAGGGCACAAGATCGTAGCTGAGGTAACAAGCTAAACGTCGAAGTCCACGCGAAACTATTTGTGAGACCGAAGTCTCTCTGCAAAAACATAAAATAGGCAAACGTGAGTACAAATGTACCCAGCAAGACTTACATCAGAACTAACTACATATGCATCATTATCAACAAGGGGATGGTGGGGTTTAACTGCAGCAAGCCAGCTTTGACTCGGTGGCTATCCTGAACTACGACTGCAATGTAACTTTTGAGGTGGCGCACACGAGTCCACATATTCACCATATCAATACACCACTATGGATCCGCTCCCGTCTCCCTACGAGAACGCCATCCATAGCACTCACGCTTATCTTGCGTATTTTAGAGTATCCACTTTCACTTGTCTATGAACTGATATAAGCAACCCAGAAGTCCTTTACCGCGGACACGGCTATTCGAATAGATGATGTTAACCCTGTAGGGGTGTACTTCTTCATACATGTTTCCACCACTTAGCGTCTGCACACGACATGTGCTCGGCAGACTTCAAGCGAAAGCCGACGTGGGTGTAGACCACGACCTACCTAAACACTCAAGTCTCTAGTCCAGGTTTATCGCCTATTCGGGTTCCATCCATGAGGAGATCCGGCCGGAGTTTCGCTCACAGCCCCAAACGATGTGAACAGGGTTCCGTGACACCAAACGGGCGCCCGGTTTACCCGGCCACGTGCCTACCGCATCACAGCCCACCCCTACGGTCAGCGCTGTCCACGGCCTCCAGCATACTACAAACACCAGAAACTACTTGCAACTCCTGGACAGAGGACAAGGGTGAATAAGAAGTCGAGCGGGGTCATATTTCAGGGCCCAATGCATGGTAGTAGCTGAATCATGGATCACAAACACAGAACTCAGTTCCTAAGGACGGCTTCAATGAGACAACCCACCATGTACTCCTACATGGCCTCTCACCGACACCTTTTACCAAATCGTGTTCACACACTTAGCTCACACATAGTAGGACATGTTCACACACCTCTGATTCATCCTCGATGAATCAGACCTGACTCAACTCTAAGCAGTAGCAGGCATGACAAACAAGCATGAATGAGTAGGCACATCAGGGCTCAAACAACTCCTACTCATGCTAGTGGGTTTCATCTATTTACTGTGGCAATGACAGGTCATGCAAAGGATGAAGGGGTTCAGCTACCGCAGCAAGTAACAAATATGTCGTTGTTGTCCTAATGCAGTAAAAGAGAGCAGGAGCGAGAGAGTGGGATTTTATCGGAATGAACGAGGGGGTTTTGCTTGCCTGGCACTTCTGAAGATAGCATTGAGTCTTCATCAGTGTCAACGATCACATTATCGGTACATCGTCTACCGGGAGGGAACAAATACCGGCAACAAAGAGGAAATACAATCAATGCAATGCACAATATGATGCATGCTTATGACATGGAAATATGAATGTGTTTTGAGATAATGCAACTAGCAACAGATTAAATGAAGTTGGTTTGAATACAAGATTCAAATTTAAACTCCATATGTGATTATTCAAATGCCATTTAATTGATTTGTGCTCAACAGCAGCTATAAGTTGTTCTAACATGCATGAAAATGGTACAGATGGATTCCTTGAATTTTTCTGATAATTTTTCATATATAAATTATTTAATTTGGAGTTACGGTTGAATTTTTATGATTTTTAGAAGTTTTAGGCATTTTCTGGAATTGCCTGAATATTAATAAATCCAGAAAATGATTTAACTGCGTCAGCCTGAAGCCAGCATGACGTCAGCGAGTCAACGGCCAGGTCTAGGTCAAACCTGACGTGTGGGGTCCACACGTCAGTGACACAGGTTAGACAGGGGGGTTAGTTTAGTTTAATTAAAGATTAGGGGCACTAGGGCCCACATGTCAGTGGCTCTAGGCCTGGGTTAGCGGGGTGGTTAGGCCCTAATGACCGGCCACGTCAGCTCTCGCCGGAGTTTAGCCGGCGACGACCACAGAGCACGGCGGGGGACGCCGGACTTGCGCTAGGGGCATCGGATCGACGCGCCAAGGGCACCAGGAGGTAGCCCGTGCCCGTGCGCATCTAGGGGGACCAACGGGAGGTGCGGGGGTGGCCGGGGTTCGCCGGAGTGGAGCCCGAGGCGGCGGCCGGAGCTCGGGGTTTGGGCGAGTTAGTGCTACGGTGCGCAAACGAGCGAGGTGAGAGGCTAGCGGGGCGCTACGCGGTGCGGGGAGCGAGTTAGGCATGCCAGGGTGACCAAATGGTCACCGGAGCTACGCCGGCGACGAGCTCAGGCGGCGGCATGCTACGGCCAGCTATGAAATGGCGACTACAGCGAGCGGCAAGCCACGGGGTTAGGGGCAAAACGTGCAGGAGCTCACGGTGGTTCGGATGGGGTAGATGACGAGCTCGGGGAAGCGGAGACGGCGGCGAATCGACGGTGAAGATCCTCGGCGGCCGGCGATGGAAACGGCGATGGTGGCGGCGTTGCAGCGTGTCCGGGACCTTGTGGCTCGGTGGGGAGAAAGAGGGGGTCGAGGCGGAGCCTTTGAGCGCATCGGCCAGGCTAGGGGGTGGCGGTGGCCGCGAGGGAGCTCGTCGGTGGCGGCGGCTCCGTTCGGGCGAGTGAGAGAGAGGTCCAGGGGAGAGGATGAGGACGCGGGAGAGTGAGGGAGAGAGGCAGGGAGGTGCGTGGCGTCTCCGGGGCGTCGAGGAGGAAGCAGGAGGTGGCCAGGGGAAGCAGGAGGTGGCCGAGGCCTCTCGGGCGCGCGCCACGCCTCGCCTCTGCCTACTGGCAGAGGAAGACGACAGGGGGGAGTGGAGATGGGCTGGGCCGTGCTGGGCCAGGTAAGTGGGCGCCAGGTAACTTCCTTCTCTCTCTCTCTCTTATTTCTTTTTTTATTTCTGTTATTTTGTTTTTGATTTGATTTGAAATACCAAATCATTTAATAAAATCCTGGAAACAATTATGGGTGCTTTCTGAATTATTTCGGTGACCCTTAACAATTTCCAACATTTATTTGAACATTTAAATTATTTATAGTATTTAAATGCCCAAAATCAAATACAATATGATTTAATTCAAAAATCCAAAAATGACCTAAGAATATATTCATCATTTTTGGCAGAGGTTTCCACCTTAACCAGAAATCATGAACTTTTCTTAGGAACCTTTTGGGTTTATTGAAAAGATTTTAATTCACCCTAGTTGAGTTGATTTAATGCTAGGGTTTGAACATCCCCATTTCAATTTTAGGCAAAATTTAAACATGATGCAACACATTACTAGCTAGCTCAGAGCAAACCAGAAGCTAGGGATGTGACATGACATCTCCCGTGCCTTGATCCAGCAAGGGGAGAGGGAGAGGTCGGGGAAGACTCCATCCAGCAGCAGCACGACGGCGTGGTGGTGGTCGAGGAGTGCGGTACTCCAGCAGGGCTTCGCGAAACACTACGAGAGACGAGGAGGATGAGAGGTAGGGTTGCGCCTTGGGAGAGAGAGACTCGTGTGTTGGGTAGCCCCAAAACCTCCACTATATATAGGGGGAAGGGAGAGGTGGAGGCGCCCTAGGGTTTCCCCTAGGGGGGGCGGCTAGGGCAGATGGGATCTCCCCTTTGGGTGACTTGGTCCCCAAGCCAGGAGGTGGGAACCCTAGATGGGGCGCCCCAAACCCCCTGGTCACGTGGGAATAGGTGAGGGGGGTGCACAACCCCTTAGTGGGCTGGTTTGCCCCCTCCCCTTGGCCCATGAAGCCCCCCCCAACACTTGTCGGGGCTCCCGGAACACCTTTCGGTCATGCTGGTCATCACCCGGTACCTCCGGAACACTTCCGGACTCCAAAACCCTTCGTCCAATATATCAACCTTCACCTCTGAACCATTCCGGGACTCCTCGTGACGTCCGGGATCTCATCCGGGACTCCGAACAACATTCGGTAACCGTGTACATACCTTCCCTATAACCCTAGCACCATCGAACCTTAAGTGTGTAGACCCTACGGGTTCGGGAACCATGCAGACATGACCGAGACAACTCTCCGGCGAATAACCAACAGCGGGATCTGGATACCCATGTTGGCTCCCACATGGTCCATGATGATCTCATCGGATGAACCATGATGTCACGGATTCAATCAATCCCGCATATAATTCCCTTTGTCTACCAGTATAGTACTTGCCCGAGATTCGATCGTCGGTATGCCGATACCTTGTTCAATTTCATTACCGGCAAGTCTCTTTACTCGTTCTGTAACACATCATCCCATGATCAACTCCTTGATCACATTGTGCACATTATGATGATGTCCTACCGAGTGGGCCCAGAGATACCTCTCCGTCACACGGAGTGACAACTCCCAGTCTCGATTCATGCCAACCCAACAGACACTTTCGGAGATACCCATAGTGCACCTTTATAGCCACCCAGTTACGTTGTGACGTTTGGTACACCCAAAGCATTCCTACGGTATCCGGGAGTTGCACAATCTCATGGTCTAAGGAAAAGATACTTAACATTTAGAAAAGCTTTAGCATACGAACTACACGATCTTGTGCTAGGCTTAGGATTGGGTCTTGTCCATCACATCATTCTCCTAATGATGTGATCCCGTTATCAATGACATCCAATGTCCATGGTCAGGAAACCATGACCATCTGTTGATCAACGAGCTAGTCAACTAGAGGCTCACTAGGGACATGTTTGTGGTCTATGTATTCACACATGTATTGCGGTTTCCGGTCAATACTATTATAGAATGAATAATAGAAAATTATCATGAACAAGGAAATACAATAATAACCATTTTATTATTGCCTCTAGGGCATATTTCCAACACTTTGATGGCTCCAAGATGCGCACCGGTCTGGGAGCCGGCATCATCCTCACCTCTCCCAAAGGCGAGAAGATCAGATACACATTGCAGATCCACTTCGCCGCCTCCAACAATGTGGCCGAGTACGAGGCGCTCGTACACGGGCTTCGGCTGGGCAAAGAGCTCGGCATCCGCTGGATCATGCGCTACGGCAACTCAGATTTGGTGGTCCAACAGTTATCCGGCGACTGGGATGCCTAAGATGTAAACATGGCAAGCTACCGCTTCCTTGTCCAGCAGCTCAGCGGATATTTCGAAGGGTGCGAGTTCCTTCACATGCCATGGGCCGACAATGATCAAGTAGATGCCCTGGCATGAATTGGCTCCACTCGACAGGCCATACCAACCGGCGTCGCCCTTCAGCGCCTCCTCAAGCCGTCCATAAAGCCTTTCCCGGAATCAGATTCCCTCTGCGTGTCGGCTGCTCCCAAAACAGTCAGATCCGGCTTGGGGATGTCAGCAGTCGGCTCGAGGACTTCGGCAGGCGGCTCGGGGACTGCTGTAGCCGTACCCGGCCCGGGTACTGCAGCAGCCGACCTGGGGACTTCAACGACACAGCAGGCGGTGGCCAACTCCAACCCGCCACCTCCCAACCCAACCGCCCTGGTCACAGTAGCCGTGCTGACAGTAGAAGAAGTCACATCTCCATCATGGGCGTAGGCCATTCTAAACTTCCTAGTAAACAGAGAGCTGCCGACTGATGAGATCTCGGCCCAACAAGTTCTGCGACGAGCAGGAGCCTACACAATAGTGAACATATAGCTCGTCAGGCGCAGCGTGACTAGAGTCTCCCAGCATTGCGTAGAGCCGGAGAAAGGCACGACGATCCTCAAAGATATCCATCAAGGCGAATGCGGCCACCACACAACCTCAAGATCACTTGTTGCCAAAGCTTTCTGCCACGGTTTCTTCTAGCCGACTGCTTTGGAAGACACCAAAGACTTGGTCAAACATTGCAAAGGGTGCGAGGTATTCAGCTCCAAGCAACACTTGCCGGCTTCTGCACTCAAGACCATCCCCCTCACCTGGCCCATTGCCATCTGGGGGCTGGATATGGTGGGCCCATTCAAGACGGCGCGAGGTGGCATGACTCATTTGCTTGTCGTAGTCGACAAATTCACCAAGTGGATTGAAGCAAAGCCAATCAAGAAGCTGAATGGGCCGTCTGCTGTGACCTTCATCACAGATATCACCGTTCAGTATGGCGTACTGCACAGCATCATCACCGACAACGACACGAATTTTGCCAAAGGAGCATTGGCCCATTTCTGCGTGACGTAGGGCATCCGACTGGACTTAACGTTCATTGCCCATCCGCAGTCAAATGGCCAAGTCGAGTGTAACACTCCAAAAATTTTGATTTGGTTTTTAAAAATCTTTATTTGATTTAAAGGAGGTTATTTGAATTTGTTTTAAGAAGGACTCTTCTTCTCAAATCCTTTCTATGACAAATATTTTTTTATGAGTCCTTCTCCATATTAATTTTGGTCTTTAGGGTTTTTCAACATGTGTTGAGTCAACACAGAGAATCTTGGGTTTTCTTAATATTTCTTCTTTTTTAAAATAAAATATCCCTATGACTTATGGATTGATTCTTCCCCATTCAATTTTTTTCTCTTGCCATGACATATGTTGAAGTATTTATCCCAAAATCCACTCCATACTTTGGGTCAAGTCAAATATCCAACTCCAGCAAGTTTCAACCCATTTTTGATTTTTATTCTATTTATTTTATCCTCAAAACAATTTCTGTCTTTTATTTTGGACCTAGGTGACTTACAAAGGAACTACAAGATTCCTTTTGAGTTTTGGTCCCAACTAAACTCCTATGGATAGTCCTCAGTACCCTCAACCTAGATCCATCAAGATCCACTTATCCACAGTTCAAATTTTTCAAAATTTTCTTGCTGCAAGTTTAGACCAGATTTGCCATTTTTGGTGGAATCCATAGTTTTTCTTCTCCTAAAAATCTGAAAAAATCAGGCAGCCCCTAGATGCATTGAGAGGTCACCTCACCAAGGATCAACAACATAAAAATTTCCACATGCCAAAAACATTTCATCAAACACCTGGCGTGCATTGTTTCTGTCAAAATTCAGAAAGTTCAGAGTTCAGTGATTCAGTCTATCGCCAGTGTCGTTTCTTCAGAACCGCGGCGTCAATCTCACCAGTGTGCACGTTGGCACCTTGCTCCCTGCTCCTTCTTCTTATCCAGTGAACCACATGGTCGTTTGGACGGGCACAAGCATCGATGGCGACGTGTCTCGCCAACGCCGGCGTCTTCTGCGGTGGCAGAACCACCCGTGGCGGCCAGCAGGGGCCAGCCCTGCCTTTCGGCGCTGCCCAGCACCGCCCAAGCCACCAGAAGCCTCTGTGTGGCCATCCCCCTCCCCTGTGCACGCTGCAGCACCGTCACCGTGACCTGAGGAGCACAGGGCGCGCTCCCTGCCGCCGACGTGCCCGCGAGGCCGTTCCGTCGAGAACTCGAAGTATCACCCAAGGCATGCCAAGTTTAGCCCCGGGATGGAACCAGTGGAACAATCCGCAGACACCTAGCCACCTAAACCACCTGCCCGACCAATAACACCGTAATCACTCGCCGAAGTTATCCAGTCCTCGGCAACCGCCTCGGGCCGGCTATAAATAGCGACCCCGAGCTCGCCTTCGACCCAGAACCACTCCTTCACCTCACCAGAACCACGCCTAGCTACTAGGAAGACCTCGGGGAGGCCTTCTTCCCCGACTCCGGCCGCCCCGATCCGCTTCGGGCTCCGGCACGATTCTCTCTGGTGAGGGCACCTCCGCCTCCCAAACCGCGTCAGCAACCTCCTATTGCACCCACTCTTCTGACCCTAGCCTCAATTTGGCGCCTGCAGCTCTCCTCAGCGAGATCCACCACCACCCGAACCACCGTCCGCTGGAGTGAAGGCCACCGTTGACGTGGTGCTCACCGACGACCAAGTCCACCACCCACCGACACGGAATTGCCCCGTGAGTACAACCATATCCGTACCCTCCCGTGGATCGCTGTCGATCGTCGGTGGCGACCACCGTGAGCCTCGGGCGCCGGCGTATTCTGTTTCAGTTTTTAAACCTGACGGGTGGGACCCCCTCGTTAGCTTTCTCTCTTTTTGAAACGTTTTCTAAAAACGCCTTCTGTCAAAATACACTTTCTAACTAAAACGTTTTTTTGTCTTTTTCTAAACTAGCCCCTGGAAGTTTTCTGTTTCATTACACATTAGTCCCTGGACTAAAACCCTTATAACTTTTAAACAAAAGATGATTTTGAGTTGATTATTTTTCTGTCATCTTTAGTTTTCTATCTAGTTGTTTATCATATTTATTTGAAAAATATTTGGTACAACTTTTATGCACGCACGGTATTTACGTTAGTATTCAACTCCTCTTATACCGTAGATACCGAAGGAGGTGACGGAGCCGCAGACTTCACCGAGCTAGACTCCGACTACTCTGAACCAGGCAAGCATGTTTGAACCTTTGATATGATGAGTGTTTTTCATGTTTGCTTGAGTAGTGTTCTCGTGGAATGTGTTTATGTACATTAGTAAATGTTATATTGCATGCAAGGTAAGCTACAAGTTTGCTTCGAAGTTTGATGTGTTCATATGATGGTGAGATAACCTGATCATGTGATGGCATGATAAGTTGCAAGCTGGTATTGTTGAAGCATGCCAGGCTTATGTCAACCATTTAACTTCGGTCTTGACGTGGATCAAAGTCATGATCCCGTTCGTCTCCTTTTCGTACTACCACATGTCTTCTGCAACGAATATGGTCTAGTCAGTTGCAAACCATTTTCCTTGTGCACACCAAACAGAGGGGCCGTGATGAGGGTTCCATGGCCCTGGATTAAAGCCCGTCATCCGGTCAGGGGGCATGGGTGTTTCCGATTGGGACCGAGAGGGGGGCACCCCTCAGAGCGTGCGATATAAATTTGTTCCCATGCTACTCGAGGTTGTGGCCTCCTCATCTCAAAGTTTTTCTTGAATGTTGTCTAGGGTGATTCCTGGCAGCGGGATGTGGAATGGGTGTGTACTGGTTAGATGAGTTTCTTCTAAAATACCGTAAACGGAACTAGTCCTTTGTGACTACGGAAATCCGTTGACTGTGGGTAAAGAGTACAAACTCTGCAGAGTCAAAATCATTCGAGTAACCATGTCCACAGTCGAGGACTGTGATCAACATATCAGTGTTAGTGTCAGTCTCATCGTCAGTCTCAGTGTCAGCTTCAGTGACAATCTTCGGTGAACAAACATGAGTGGTAAACCCGGTTGAATATTATTTTCCTGTGGATGGACTAAGCAGTTTATTATTATATATTGAGTACTGCTTTGGGATAATTTAAATTTATGATCTACTTGAATTCGAATGGTGAAATATAAGCCCTTTATGTGATGTCGCTCAGACGTCCGACTGTGGCATTCTTGTTGTTTATTTTTGTTATAAGCCCTTTATGTGATGTCGCTCAGACGTCCGACTGTGGCATCCTTGTTATCTACTTTTGATATAAGCCCTTTATGTGATGTCGCCCAGACGTCCGACTGTGGCATTCTCGTTATTTACTTTTGATATAAGCCCTTTATGTGATGTCGCTCAGATATCCGACTGTGGCATCCCTGTTATTTACTTTCATTATAAGCCCTTTTCGAGATGTCGCTCAGACGTCCGACTGTGGCACGCACTGTCCTACATATTTCAATACAATCCCTTTATGCTGTGTCGCCCTGACACCCGACTGCGGCATGTTAATTTATTGTTACCTTTCGAGGCGTCGCTTCAGACACCCGATCGGTCTTCAGTTATTTTATTGGGATTTCGGGAGGACTACCGCCTGACTTCCTTTTTATTTAACCTGCTGTGCAAAATTTATTATTTGAGTGTGCATTACTAATCTCCTCATGTGCATCATGTTTACATTTGTTATATCTTATGTTCAAACTATCTTGTGAGTACATTCAAAGTACTCACCTGGCTTGTTGATTTGGCCAGATGTTGACGAAGGCGATCTTATGGATGAAGAGTATGATAGCGAGTCCGATGCCTAGAGGAGTCCCAGTCAGTCCCGTGCGATCCTGGAATTGGTCACTTGTATCATATACGCTTCCGCTACCCGAATAAGATCATCATGCCTCACTCCGACACTCGATGAGCTGTAAGATTTAGGAGTCATGTCACTCACGTCACTTTGACATATCCACCACCACTTTTATTATGAGTCAGTAGTCATGCCACCATACTCCATGTGTCATATCCGCCTTTATGTATAATATCGGCGTGCTTGTAATAAATTGTTGAGCAGCCTCAGCTCAACCTTGTATAATATTTAGTACTACTAGATTTCTGTATCAAGGATTTGTCTACTAGTAAGGAAGATTTTCCTATACTGGTCTTATATAAGGACGGTTTCTCAATAAATGTTTTATTGGAAAACCGATCCTGACAAACTTGGTACCAGAGCCAGGCCGACTATAGGGAGCCACTAGGTGCGATCGCTAATCGGTTATTAGCATAATAAGTTCTTTTATTTATCATTTTGCAATTGTAGCAATTTTCTGTTAGTCATCATAAATTTATGATTTGACTATTCGGAATTTTTGTCTACTTTTGTAAATGGCTGGCAGCGGCTGTGAGTGACAGGTGTTCGCCAATGTACCTGTGGTGTTTATCAAGCTTCTCGTCTCCATCACCAAAGTCGTGATCGGGCCATCGACTCGTCCGGAGTTCACACTCTACCAGCACAAGATCAGTGACAGTGTGTCCAGGCACCAGGCCGCGGTGCAATTCAAGGGAGGGCGTGCTGAGTCATGCCGCTTCCGATTTGTGGGAAGGGCCATGCCTACGGAGAGGCATGCCATGCAGATGGCTGCCCGTGAGGCGATAGCTCGTCTCCGGGATGTCCTTCCTTCGATGAAGACTCGTCGCTACCGCTACCTCCCATGCCATGTGCCATACACATGTCACTATGTGTTCGTTTGTGCTAGGGGGGAGAGAGATGAGGCCATTGAGATGTTAGTTGAATATCTCAAAGCTCTTGAGGCAGCTTTTGATAACCTCGTGGACGACTTTGGGGCTACTCGTATGGACTTCATGCAGGGCTGTTCCGCCAACAGGAGGGAGCTCCTCCATACAGCACCACCACTAACTTACGTCTCGTCCTCAGCATCCTATGCACCTGCCAACTTTGCCAGTGCTCGCCGCCTACCTACTCCAGAAGAGTTTGACCAAGTCATTGCTCCTACTCCAGTCAGAGCTGCACCACCTACCGCGCCCGCACCAGCTCCTCAACTCAGTACTTCACGCCTGGAGCCTATTAGTGAGGAGGAGGTTGAGTCTCCAGCATCACTGGGTCTTACCCTTGGCAGGCCAAGGGAAGTTCTTACAATCTCCGACAGAGTGCGCCTAGCAGCCATGCGATGTACCAGCTTGTATGATATGTTTATATGCACATAGGTTTCGTGAGAAGTAGTTTGTGTGCGCATCATGTAGGATCTCGGAGAAGTGCACTAGCCTAAATAACATGTCAGGAATGTGTACGCACATCCTGAGTGACATATTGTATAATTACTGCTTGCTATGTACTAAGCGGTCCTTCTCCATGCGCAATCAAGTATTTTTCTTGAAAAAAAATCTTGGAGTCTTTAAAAATCTCCGCCTTTGCAAAATTATTTATTTTTGCCACTCAATTTTCTTTTTCTCATGGGTTCTGCAAAAATACCCCAGAGTGGAGAATGCCTCGTCCCTGGACTCGTTCCATGCCAAGTCCGCCAGAAGAAAACTATGGTACCCAGACAAGTAACAATATCACACAGGGGCAGTCAAGTCAGCAAGGCAGTGAAGCATCATTTTCTCAAGTATGCCGCCTTTATGAGCAAAGCCAACAACAGCATCAAGAAATGATGAACCATGTTATCAATATGGGAAATCACCGTGGACCGTATCAGCAGCAATCCAAATTGTCTGAACTACAAAAGACATGTCCCCCAACGTTCTCTCACACTGATAGACCTCTTGAGGCCGATGATTGGCTTCGAGACATTGAGAGTTATTGCAAAATGTTCAGACCGTGAGAAGGTACTATATGCACCTCACTATCTCACTGGAGCAGCTGCATCATGGTGGGAGAGTTTCCTACACATGCACCCCAATGAAAATGACATCACCTGGGAAGAATTTAAAGAAGGTTTTCGTGGGGCGCACATTCCCAGAAGCATTATGAAAATCAAGAAAAGGGAATTTGATGACCTCAAGCAGAGAAGCATGATAGTGACTGAGTACAACAGTCAGTTTACTCAATTATCTCGTTATGCCAACGAAGACCACATGACTGAAAATAAAAAGATGAAAAAAATCCTGGACGGTCTGGCACCAGCACTTAAATGCCAGCTAGTAGTACACACCTTTCCGGATTTCAAGACACTTGTGGACAAAGCTATTACACTGGAAAATGAGCGCCGCAGCTTGGAGGATTTTCGCAAACGCAAAAGAGACCAGACTAATCATGCTCGCAACAACCGGAACAAGACTGATTTTCAGAAAGGTGGAGTGATAACCCACAAGTATAGGGGATCGCAACTGTTTTCGAGGGTAGAGTATTCAACCCAAATTTATTGATTCGACACAAGGGGAGCCAAAGAATATTCTCAAGTATTAGCAGCTGAGTTGTCAATTCAAACACACCTAGAAACTTAGTATCTGCAGCAAAGTGTTTAGTAGCAAAGTAATATGATAGTGGTGGTAAGAGTAACAAAAGTAAAGACAACAAAAGTAATGTTTTTGGTATTTTTGTAGTGATTGTAACAGTAACAATAGAAAAGTAAATAAGTGAGAACCAGTATATGGAAAACTCGTAGGCACCGGATCAATGATGGATAATTATGTCGGATGTGGTTCATCATGTAACAGTCATAACATAGGGTGACACAGAACTAGCTCCAGTTCATCAATGTAATGTAGGCATGTATTCTGAATATAGTCATATGTGCTTATGGAAAAGAACTTGCATGACATCTTTTTTCCTACCCCCCCGTGGCAGCGGGGTCCTATTGGAAACTAAGGCATATTAAGGCCTCCTTTTAATAGAGAACCGGAGCAAAGCATTAGCACATAGTGAATACATGAACTCCTCAAACTATGGTCATCACCGGGAGTGGTTCCGATTATTGTCACTTCGGGGTTGCCGGATCATAACACATAGTAGGTGACTATAGAATTGCAACATACGATCAAGAACTCACATATATTCATGAAAACATAATAGGTTTAGATCTGAAATCATGGCACTCGGGCCCTAGTGACAAGCATTAAGCATAGAAAAGTCATAGCAAGATCAATCTCAGAACATAGTGGATACTAGGGATCAAACCCTAACAAAACTAACTTGATTACATGATAAATCTAATCCAACCCATCACCGTCTAGCAAGCCTACGATGGAATTACTCACGCACGACGGTGAGCATCATGAAATTGGTGATGGAGGATGGTTGATGATGACGACGGCGACGAATCCCCCTCCCCGGAGCCCCGAACGGACTCCAGATCAGCCCTCCCGAGAGAGATTAGGGCTTGGCGGCGGCTCCGTATCATAAAACGCGATGATTTCTTCTCTCTGATTTTTTTCTCCCCGAAGGCCAATATATGGAGTTGGAGTTGGCGTCAGAGGGCCACCAGGGTTAATTATCCTAAGATATTCCGTGGAGTTTCAGGTCGTTTCGAGAACTTTTATTTTCTGCACATGAAACAACACCATGGCAATTCTGCTGAAAACAACGTCAGTCCGGGTTAGTTCCATTCAAATCATACAAGTTAGAGTCCAAAACAAGGGCAAAAGTGTTTGGAAAAGTAGATACGATGGAGACGTATCATGGAGCAAACAAATCCACGATAAATGTTCCATGCCCAAACAAAAAAATTCATGCAAGGGACAAGTATTTTACATATCGTCCAGGTGTTACTTGCTACGCTTGTGGAGAGGAAGGACACTATGCCAAACAGTGTCCAAAGCCAAGAAACTCGGCCCTCAAGCCGAACAACAATGGAAATAATTCAACACCCAAGCGAAACAACTTCAACCCCAATAACAATCACAAGAAGGGTCACTTGAACCATGTGACCAAGGAGGAAGCACAGAATGCCCCAGATATCGTACTCAGTACGTTCCCTGTTAATACAATACCTGCCAAGGTTTTGTTTGATTCTGGAGCTTCTCACTCATTCATTTCAAAGAAATTTGCTTTGCAACATGATTTTTCGATGCTTCCCTTGGAAAAATCCATGATCATCAAGTCCCCCAGGATTAAGCAAATTACTTAGAGTTACTACCAAGGTGTGGTTATTGAGTTTGAGGGACTAAAGTTTCAGGAAAACCTCATTGTATTGGAAAATACAGGACTGGATGTTATCCTAGGAATGGACTGGTTAACCACCAACAAGGGATTTATCGACTGCTTCAATCGGACTGTAATTCTTACCCATCATCACGGGAAGACAATAAAAATTGCAGCCCAAGAAAGACCAATGTCACGGCAACCAAGGTTGAACAAGGTGGACGTTTCATGGTTAAGAAAAGTTCTAGTGGTGTGTGAGTTCCCCGACGTGTTTCCCAAAGAACTGCCAAACATGCCACCAGACCGGGAGATAGAGTTCATCATTGAGCTAGCACCTGGAACCACCCCCATTTACAAGAAACCCTATAGAATGGCACCCTCCGAGTTGGTAGAATTAAATAAGCAAATAAAAGAATTACTGGACAAAGGATTTATACGAGCTAGCTCCTCACCTTGGGGATCACCAGTATTATTTGCCAAGAAAAAGGATGGGACACTGAGATTATGTATAGACTATCGAGCACTCAACTTGGTCACCATCAAAAACAAATATACAATGCCATAGATAAATGATTTATTTGACCAGCTCGCACAAGCCAAGGTTTTCTCAAAAATTGATTTAAGGTCAAGGTATCATCAATTAAAGGTACGGACAAAAGATATCCCTAAGACAACATTCACCTCCAGATACGGATTATATGAATTTACAGTAATGCCGTTTGGACTTACAAACGCCCTCGCATATTTTGTCCACCTCATGAACAAAGTGTTTATGAAATTTATGGACAAATTTGTTGTGGTGTTCATTGATGATATTCTGGTATACTCCAAGACACCAGAAGAGCATGCTGAACATCTCAGAATTGTAATGGGAGAATTAAGGAAACATCAATTATACGCCAAATGTGAATTTTGGCTAAGGCAGGTCGGTTTTCTAGGCCATGTATTAACCCAAGAAGGTGTTGCCGTAGACCCAGAAAAAGTCAAGGCCGTACTTGGCTGGAAACCACCCGCCGGCATAACAGATGTACAAAGTTTCTTGGGAATGGTAGAATATTACCGAAGGTTTATTGAAGGGTTCTCCACCATAGCAAAACCAATGACACAATTACTCAAGAAGGATAAGAAATTTGTATGGACTGAAGCTTGCGAGAAAAGCTTCCAAGAACTCAAAAGGAAATTAACAACAACACCAGTATTGGTTGTGCTAGACATACACAAAAGTTTTGAAGTGTATTGTGACTCATCCCGGAAAGGCCTCGGATGCGTATTAATGCAAGAAGGCAAAGTAGTCGCATACGCTTCCAGGCAACTACGAAAGCATGAAGAAAATTATCCTACTCATGACTTGGAGTTGGCAGCAGTCATTCATGCACTCAAAGAATGGAGGCACTTTCTGCTTGGAAATCATTGTGAAATATATACAGACCATAAAAGCCTCAAATATATTTTCACACAGCCAGAGCTCAATTTACGACAACGACGCTGGTTGGAATTAGTGAAGGATTATGATGTTGGCATTCACTACCATCCAGGAAAGGCGAATGTAGTGGCAGATGCACTTAGTCGAAACCCTAGCTCGGACAACGACAGCCTACAAAACTTGAGACCTGAATTTCAGCAAGAGTTCACCAAACTCAACTTAGTGATGGTCACTGAAGGCGATGTGTCAAATTTGGAAATATAGCCCACCCTAATGGAACAGATTAAGAAAAGGCTCAGCCTGGACACCCTAGCATCGAAGGCATAAAAAGAAAAGTGAGTCTGGGCAAGGCCTCAGAATTCATCATAGACGATAAGGGAATATGATGGTACGGAAACAGTCTTTGCGTACCAAATATAGAAGACCTCAAACAGCAAATTCTAGCCGAAGGCCACACCGCTCTGTATTCAATCCATCCTGGAGGAACCAAGATGTACAAGGACATTCAGGAAAAAATATGGTGGCACGACATGAAAAGGGATATAGCCACATTCATTGCATGTTGTGATTCATGTCAACACATTAAAGCCGAGCATCAAAAACCAGCAGGACTATTACAGCCAAACAAGATACCTGAGTGAAAATGGGACGAAATTGGAATGGATTTTATTGTCGGACTACCTCGGTCACGATACGGAAATGATGCCATATGGGTCATCACAGATAGATTGACTAAGGTAGCACATTTCATCCCAGTAAAGACGACACACACCACTCAGAAGCTTGCCAAACTTTATCTCTCCCGTATAGTTTGTCTGCATGGGATTCCAAAGACTATAATATCTGACAAAGGAACTCAATTAGCCTCTAGATTTTGGGATCAACTACAACAAGATCTGGGAACTCAACTGGTATTCAGTACAGCATACCACCCCCAGACTGATGGAGAAACTGAACGCGTGAACCAAATTCTAGAGGACATGGTGAGAGCATGTGTTCTCACCTATGGAACCAGTTGGGAAGAAAGCTTGCCATATGCCGAGTTCGCATACAACAACAGTTACCAAGCCAGCTTACAAATGGCACCTTTTGAAGCCTTGTACGGGCAGAGATGTCGTAGTCCATTAAATTGGTCAGATACAGGAGACAGTCGTATCTTCGGCCCAGACATGCTCAAAGAAGCTTAGGAGAAAGTTAGGCTAATCAGGGACCGACTCAAGACAACTCAAAGCCGACAAAAGAGTTATTACGATCGAAAACATCGGGAAGTCAGCTTTGAACCCGGTGAATATGTGTACCTACGGGCATCTCCTATGAGGGGCCTGCAACGGTTCAAATTTAAAGGAAAGCTAGCACCAAGATTTCTTGGACCCTTCTGTGTAGTTGCGCGAAGAGGCACAGTAGCCTACCAGCTAGACCTACCCGAAGAGTTGTCAGACGTCCATGACGTGTTCCATGTCTCACAGTTGAGGAAATGCGTAAGCAACCCAGAGAAGCATGTATCTCATGAGGACATTGACGTGCAACCAGACCTCACCTACAAGGAACGTCCAACAAAAATATTAAAGGAGTCTGAAAGGAGAACCCATCAGAAAACAATTAAGTTTTTCAAAGTTCAGTGGAGCAATCACACCGAGGACGAAGCAACATGGGAAAGAGAGGATTTTCTTCAGACAGAGTACCCACACCTCTTTGAGGATCAGCTGAAATCTCGGGGACGAGATTTTTCCTAAGGGGGTAGGTGTTGTAACACTCCAAAAATTTTGATTTGGTTTTTAAAAATCTTTATTTGATCTAAAGGAGGTTATTTGAATTTTTTTAAGAAGGACTCTTCTTCTCAAATCCTTTTTATGACAAATATTTTTTTTATGAGTCCTTCTCAATATTAATTTTGGTCTTGAGGGTTTTTCAACATGTGTTGAGTCAACACAGAGAATCTTGGGTTTTCTTAATATTTCTTTTTTTTAAATAAAATATCCCTATGACTTATGGATTGATTCTTCCCCATTCAATTTTTTTTCTCTTGCCATGACATATGTTGAAGTATTTATCCCAAAATCCACTCCCTACTTTGGGTCAAGTCAAATATCCAACTCCAGCAAGTTTCAACCCATTTTTTAATTTTATTCTATTTATTTTATCCTCAAAACAATTTTTGTCTTTTATTTTGGACCTAGGTGACTTACAAAGGAACTACAAGATTCCTTTTGAGTTTGGGTACCAACTAAACTCCTATGGCTAGTCCTCAGTACCCTCAACCTAGATCCATCAAGATCCACTTGTCCACAGTTCAAATTTTTCAAAATTTGCTTGCTGCAAGTTTGGACCAGATTTGCCATTTTTGGTGAAATCCATAGTTTTTCTTCTCCTAAAAATCCGAGAAAAATCAGGCAGCCCCTAGATGCATTGAGAGGTCACCTCACCAAGGATCAACTCCAGAAAAAATTTCCACATGCCAAAAACATTTCATCGAACACCTGGCGTGCACTGCTTATGTCAAAATTCAGAAAGTTCAGAGTTCAGTGATTCATTCTATCGTCAGTGTTGTTTCTTCAGAACCGCGACGTCAATCTCACCAGTGTGCACGTTGGCGCCTTGCTCCCTGCTCCTTCTTCTTATCCAGTGCACCGCATGGTCGTTTGGACGGGCACAAGCGTTGGTGGCGACGTGTCTCGCCAACGTCGGCGTCTTCTGCGGTGGCAGAACCACCCGTGGCGGCCAGCAGGGGCCAGCCCTGCCTTTCGGCGCCGTCCAGCACCGCCCAAGCCACCAGAAGCCTCTGTGTGGCCATCCCCTCCCCTGTGCATGCTGCAGCACCGTCGCCGTGGCCTGAGGAGCACAGGGCGCGCTCCCTGCCGCCGACGTGCCCGCGAGGCCGTTCCGTTGAGAACTCGGAGTATCACCCAAGGCATTCCAAGTCTACCCCCAGGATAGAACCAGTGGACCAATCCGCAACCACCTAGCCACCTAAACTACCTGCCCGACCACTGCCTCACCGTAATCACTCGCCGAAGTTATCCAGTCCTCGGCAACCGCCTCGGGCCGTCTATAAATAGCGACCCCGAGCTCGCCTTCGACCCAGAACCACTCCTCCACCTCACTAGAACCACGCCTAGCTACTAGGAAGACCTCGGGGAGGCCTTCTTCCCCGACTCCGGCCACCCCGATCCGCTTCAGGCTCCGGCCTCTCTGGTGAGGGCACCTCCGCCTCCCAAACCGCATCAGCAACCTCCTAGTGCACCTACTCTTCTGACCCTAGCCTCAATTTGGCGCCTGCAGCTCTCCTCGGCGAGATCCACCACCACCTGAACCACCTTCTGCTGGAGTGAAGGCCACCATCGACGTGGTGCTCACCGACGACCAAGTCCACCACCCACCGACACGGAATTGCCCCGTGAGTACAACCGTACCCGTACCCTCCCCTGGATTGCTGCCGATCGTCGCCGGCGACCACCGCGAGCCTCGGGCGTCGGCGTATTCTGTTTCAGTTTTTAATCCTCACGGGTCGGACCCCCTCGTCAGCTTTCTCTCTTTTTGAAACGTTTTCTGAAAACGCCTTCGGGCAAAATACGCTTTCTAACTGAAACGTTTTTCTGTCTTTTTCTAAACTAGCCCCTGGAAGTTTTCTGTTTCATTACAGATTAGTCCCTAGACTAAAACCCTTATAACTTTTAAACAAAATATGATTTTGAGTTGATTCTTTTTTTGTCATCTTTAGTTTTCTATCTAGTTTTTTATCATATTTATTTGAAAAATATTTGGGACAACTTTTATGCACGCACGGTATTTACATTAGTATTCGACTCCTCTTATACCGTAGATACCGAAGGAGGTGACGGAGCCGCAAACTTCATCGAGCTAGACTCCGACTACTCTGAACCAGGCAAGCATGTTTGAACCTTTGATATGATGAGTGTTTTTCATGTTTGCTTGAGTAGTGTTCTCATGGCATGTGTTTATGTACATTAGTAAATGTTATATTGCATGCAAGGTAAGCTACAAGTTTGCTTCGAAGTTTGATGTGTTTATATGATGGTGAGATAACCTGATCATGTGATGGCATGATAGGTTACAAGCTGGTATTGTTTAAGCATGCCAGGCTTATGTCAACCATTTAACTCCGGTCTTGACGTGGATCAAAGTCATGATCCCGTTCGTCTCCTTTTCGTACTACCACATGTCTTCTTCAACGAATACGTTCTAGTCAGTTGCAAACCATTTTCCTTCTGCACACCAAACAGAGGGGCCGTGATGAGGTTCCATGGCCCTGGATTAAAGCCCGTCATCCGGTCAGGGGGCATGGGTGTTTCCGGTTGGGACTCAGAGGGCGGCACCCCTTAGAGCGCGCGATATAAATTTGATCCCATGCTACTCGAGGTTGTGGCCTCCCCGTCTCAAAGTTTTTCTTGAATGTTGTCTAGGGTGATTCCTGGCAGCGGGATGTGGAATGGGTGTGTACTGGTTAGATGAGTTTCTTCTAAAATACCATAAACGGAACTAGTCCTTTGTGACTACGGAAATCCGTTGACTGTGGGTAAAGAATACAAACTCTGCAGAGTCAAAATCATTCGAGTAACCGTGTCCACAGTCAGGGACTGTGATCAACATATTAGTGTCAGTGTCAGTCTCATCGTCTGTCTCAGTGTCAGTTTCAGTGACAATCTCCGGTGAACAAACATGAGTGGTAAACCCGGCTGAATATTATTTTCCTGTGGATGGACTAAGCAGTTTATTATTATATATTGAGTACTGCTTTGGGATAATTTAAATTTATGATCTACTTGAATTCGAATGGGGAAATATAAGCCCTTTATGTGATGTCGCTCAGACGTCCGACTGTGGCATTCTTATTGTTTATTTTTGTTATAAGCCCTTTATCTGATGTCGCTCATGTTAGGGAACGTAGTAATTTCAAAAAAATTCCTACGCACACGCAAGATCATGGTTATGACATAGCAACGAGAGGGGAGAGTGTTGTCCACGTACCCTCGTAGACCGTAAGCGGAAGCGTTATGACAACGCGGTTGATGTAGTCGTACGTCTTCACGATCCGACCGATCCAAGCACCGAACGTATGGCACCTCCGAGTTCAGCACACGTTCAGCTCGATGACGATCCCCGGGCTCCGATCCAGCAAAGCTTCGGGGATGAGTTCTGTCAGCACGACGGTGTGGTGACGATGATGATGTTCTACCGGCGCAGGGCTTCGCCTAAACTCCACGACGATATGACCGAGGTGGAATATGGCGGAGGGGGCCACCGCACACGGCTAAGGAACGATCCGTAGATCAACTTGTGTTGTTGTGCGTAGAGGTGCCCCCTACCCCCGTATATAAAGGAGCAAGGGGGGAGGGGGCGGCCGGCCTAGGAGGGGCGCGCCAAGGGGAGTCCTACTCCCACCGGGAGTAGGACTCCCTCCTTCCTTGTTGGAGTAGGAGAAGGGGGGAAAGAGGGGGAGAAGAGGAAGGAAAGGGGGGCCGCACCCCTTGTCCAATTCAGACCAGAGGGGGGCTGTGCGCCTCCTTCCTTTCGGCCTCTCTCCTCTATTCCCGTATGGCCCAATAAGGCCCATATACTCCCCGGCGAATTCCCGTAACTCTCCGGTACTCCGAAAAATACCTGAATCACTTGGAACCTTTCCGAACTCCGAATATAGTCGTCCAATATATTGATCTTTACGCATCGACCATTTCGAGACTACTGGTCATGTCCCCGATCTCATACGGGACTCCAAACTCCTTCGGTACATCAAAACTCATAAACTCATAATATAACTGTCATCGAAACCTTAAGCGTGCGGACCCTACGGGTTCGAGAACTATGTAGACATGACCTAGAACTATTGTCGGTCAATAACCAATAGCGAAACCTGGATGCCCATATTGGTTCCTACATATTCTACGAAGATCTTCATCGGTCAAACCGCATAACAACAGACGTTGTTCCCTTTGTCATCGGTATGTTACTTGCCCGAGATTCGATCGTCGGTATCCAATACCTAGTTCAATCTCGTTACCGGCAAGTCTCTTTACTCGTTACGTAATGCATCATCCCGTAACCAACTCATTTGGTCACATTGCTTGCAAGGCTTATAATGATGTGCATTACTGAGAGGGCCCAGAGATACCTCTCCGACAATCGGAGTGACAAAACCTAATCTCGAAATACGCCAACTCAACATGTACCTTTGGAGACACTTGTAGTACTCCTTTATAATCACCCAGTTACGTTGTGACGTTTGGTAGTACCCAAAGTGTTCCTCCGGTAAATGGGAGTTGCATAATTCTCATAGTTATAGGAACATGTATAAGTCATGAAGAAAGCAATAGCAACATACTAAACGATCAAGTGCTAGGCTAACGGAATGGGTCATGTCAATCACATCATTATCCTAATGATGTGATCCCGTTAATCAAATGACAACTCTTTTGTCCATGGCTTGGAAACTTAACCATCTTTGATTCAACGAGCTAGTCAAGTAGAGGCATACTAGTGACACTATGTTTGTCTATGTATTCACACATGTATTATGTTTCCGGTTAATACAATTCTAGCATGAATAATAAACATTTATCATGAAATAAGGAAATAAATAATAACTTTATTATTGCCTCTAGGGCATATTTCCTTCAGTTTCCCACTTCCACTAGAGTCAATAATCTAGTTCACATCGCTATGTGATTTAACATCAATATTCACATCTGCCTGTGATTAATACCCATAGTTCACATCATCATGTGATCAACACCCAAAGGGTTTACTAGAGTCAATAATCTAGTTCACATCGCTATGTGATTAACACCCAAAAGAGTACTAAGGTATGATCATGTTTTGCTCGTGAGAGAAGCTTAGTCAACGGGTCTGTCATATTCAGAGCCGTATGTATTTCGCAAATATTCTATGTCCACAATGCTCTGCATGGAGCTACTCTAGCTAATTGCTCCCACTTTTAATATGTATCCAGATTGAGACTTAGAGTCATCTGGATTGGTGTAAAAGCTTGCATCGTTGTAACTTTTACGATGGGCTCTTTTATCACCTCCATAATCGAGAAACATCTCCTTAGTCCTCACTAAGGATATTCTTGACCCATGTCCAGTGATCTACTTATTAGATCAAAATTGTATTCCCTTGCCAAACCAGGGCAGAGTATACAATAGTTCTGGTTCACAGCATAGCATACTTTATAGAACCTATGACTGAGGCACAGGGAATGACTTTTCATTCTCTTTCTATTTTCTGCCATGGTCGGGTCTTGAGTCTTACTCAACTTCACACCTTGCAACACAGGCAATAACTCCTTCTTTGACTGTTCCATTTTGAACTATTTCAAAAATTTATCAAGGTATGTACTCACTGAAAAATCTTATCAAGCGTCTTGATCTATCTATATAATTCTTGATGCTCAATGTGTAAGCAGCTTCACCGAGGTCTTGCTTTGAAAAACTCTTATTCAAGTATCTTTTCATGCTATCCAGAATTTCCATATCATTTCCAATTAACAATATGTCATCCACATATAATATTAGAAATGCTACAGAGCTCCCACTCACTTTCTTGTAAATACAGGCTTCTTCAAAAATATGTATAAAACCATATGCTTTGATTAACTCATCAAAGCGTATATTCCAACTCTGAGATGCTTGCACCAGTCCATAGATGGATCGCTGGAGCTTGCACAATTTGTTAGCACCTTTAGGATTGACAAAACCTTCTGGTTGCATCATATGCAACTCTTCTTTTAATAAATCCATTAAGGAATGGAGTTTTGATATCCATTTGCCAGATTTCATAAAATGTGGTAATTGCTAACATGATTCGAACAGACTTATGCATCGCTACAGTTGAGAAAATCTCATTATAGTCAACATTTTGAACTTTGTCGAAAACCTTTTTGTGACAAGTCGAGCTTTGTAGATAGTAACACTACTATCAATGTCCGTCTTCCTCTTGAAGATCCATTTATTTTCTATGGCTTGCCGATCATCGGGCAAGTCCACCAAAGTCCACACTTTGTTCTCATATATGGATCCTATCTCAGATTTTATGGCCTCAAGCCATTTCGCGGAATCTGGGCTCATCATCGCTTCCTCATAGTTCGTAGGTTCATCATGGTCTAGTAACATGACTTCTAGAACACGATTACCGTACCACTCTGGTGCGGATCTTATTCTGGAAGACCTACGAGGTTTGGTAGTAACTTGATCTGAAGCTTCATGATCATCATCATTAGCTTCCTCACTAATTGGTGTAGGAATCACAAGAACTGATTTCTGTGATGAACTACTTTCCAATAAGGGAGCAGGTACAGTTACCTCATCAAGTTCTACTTTCCTCCCACTCACTTCTTTCGAGAGAAACTTCTTCTCTAGAAAGGATCCATCTTAGCAACGAATAACTTGCCTTCGGATCTGTGATAGAAGGTGTACCCAATAGTTACCTTTGGGTATTCTATGAAGACACACTTCTCCGATTTGGGTTCGAGCTTATCAGGTTGAAAACCTTTTACATATAAGCATCGCAACTCCAAGCTTTAAGAAATGACAGCTTAGATTTATTGCTAAACCATAGTTCATACAGTGTCGTCTCAACGGATTTAGATGGTGCCCTTTTAAACGTGAATGTAGTTGTCTCTAATGCACAACCCCAAAACGATAGTGGTAAAACCGATAAGAGACATCATAGATCGCACCATATCCAATAAAGTGCGGTTACGACGTTCGGACACACCATAACGTTGTGGTGTTCCAGGTGGCGTGAGCTGTGAAACTATCCCACATTGTTTTAATTGAAGACCAAACTCGTAAGTCAAATATTCGTCTCCGCGATCAGATCGTAGAAACTTTATTTTCTTGTTACGATGATTTTCCACTTCACTCTGAAATTCTTTGAACCTTTCAATTATTTCAGACTTATGTTTCATCAAGTAGATATACCCATATCTGCTCAAATCATTTTGTGAAGGTCAGAAAATAACGATACTTGCCACGAGCATCAACACTCATTGGATCACATACATCGGTATGTATTATTTCCAATAAGTCAGTAGCTTGTTCCATTGTTCCGGAGAACGGAGTTTTTAGTCATCTTGCCCAAAAGGCACGGTCGCAAGCATCAAATGATTCATAACCAAGTGATTCCGAAAATCCATCTTTATGGAGTTTCTTCATGCGCTTTACACCGATATGACCCAAACGGCAGTGCCACAAATAAGTTGCACTATCATTATTAAATTTTCATCTTTTGGCATCAATATTATGAATATGTGTATCACTACGATCGAGATCCAACAAACTATGTTCATTGGGTGTATGACCATCGATGGTTTTATTCATGTAAACAGAACAACAATTATTCTCTGACTTTAAATGAATAATCGTATTGCAATAAACATGATCAAATCATATTCATGCTCAACGCAAACACCAAATAACATTTATTTAGGTTCAACACTAATCCCGAAAGTATATGGAGTGTGCGATGATGATCATATCAATCTTGGAACCACTTCCAACACACATCGTCACATCACCCTCAACTAGTTTCTGTTTATTCTGTAACTCCTGTTTCGAGTTACTAATCTTAGCAACCGAACAAGTATCAAATACTCAGGGGTTACTATAAACACTAGTAAGGTACACATCAATAACATGTATATCAAATATACCCTTGTTCACTTTGTCATCCTTCTTATCCACCAAATATTCAAGGCATTTCCGCTTCTAGTGACCATTTCCTTTGTAGTATAATCACTCAGTTTCAGGCTTTGGTCCAGCTTTGGGCTTCTTCGCGGGACTGACAACTTGCTTGTCATTCTACTTGAAGTTCCCTTTCTTTCCCTTTGTCCTTTTCTTGAAACTAGTGGTCTTGTCAATCATCAAGACTTGATGCTCTTTCTTGATTTCTACCTTCGTTGATTTCAACATCACGAAGAGCTCGGAATCGTTTTCGTCATCCCTTGCATACTACAGTTCATCACAAAGTTCTACTAACTTGGTGATGGTGACTAGAGAATTCTGTCAATCACTATCTTATCTGGAAGATTAACTCCCACTTGATTCAAGCGATTGAAGTACTCAGACAATCTGAGCACATGCTCACTAGTTGAGCGATTCTCCTCCATCTTTTAGCAATAGAACTTGTTGGAGACTTCATATCTCTCAACTCGGGTATTTGCTTGAAATATTAACTTCAATTCCTGGAACATCTCATATGGTCCATGACGTTCAAAACATCTTTGAAGTCCCGATTCTAAGCCGTTAAGCATGGTGCACTAAACTATCAAGTAGTCATCATATTGAGCTAGCCAAACGTTCATAACGTCTATATCTGCTCCTGCAATAGGTATGTCACCTAGCGGTGCATCAAGGACATAATTCTTCTGTGCAGCAATGAGGATAAACCTCAGATCACGGACCAAGTCCGCATCATTGCTACTAACATTTTTAAACATAGTTTTCTCTAGGAACACATATAAAAACATAGGGAAGCAAAAACATAGGGAAGCAACAACACGAGCTATTGATCTATAACACAATTTGCAAAATATTACCAGGACTAAGTTCATGATAAATTCAAGTTCAATTAATCATATTACTTAAGAACTCCCACTTAGACAGACATCTCTCTAGTCATCTAAGTGATCACATGATCCAAATCAACTAAACCATAACCGATCATCACGTGAGATGGAGTAGTTTTCAATGGTGAACATCACTATGTTGATCATATCTACTATATGATTCACGCTCGACCTTTCACTCTCCGTGTTCCGAGGCCATATCTGCATATGCTAGGCTCGTCAAGTTTAACCTGAGTATTTTGCGTGTGCAAAACTGTCTTGCACCCGTTGTAGATGGACGTAGAGCTTATCACACCCGATCATCACGTGGTGTCTGGGCACGACGAACTTTGGCAACGGTGCATACTCAGGGAGAACACTTCTTAATAATTTTAGTGAGAGATCATCTTAAAATGCTACCGTCAATCAAAGCAAGATAAGATGCATAAAGGATAAACATCACATGCAATCAATATAAGTGATATGATATGGCCATCATCATCTTGTGCTTGTGATCTCCATCTCCGAAGCACCGTCGTGATCACCATTATCACCGGCGCGACACCTTGATCTTCATCGTAGCATCGTTGTCGTTTACGCCATCTATTGCTTCTACGACTATCGCTACCGCTTAATGATAAAGTAAAGCAATTACAGGGCGTTTGCATTTCATACAATAAAGCGACAACCATATGGCTCCTGCCAGTTGCCGATAACTTTGGTTACAAAACATGATCATCTCATACAATAAAATATAGCATCACGTCTTGACCATATCACATCACAACATGCCCTGCAAAAACAAGTTAGACGTCCTCTACTTTGTTGTTGCAAGTTTTACGTGGCTGCTACGGGCTTAGCAAGAACCGTTCTTACCTACGCATCAAAACCACAACGATAGTTCGTCAAGTTAGTGTTGTTTTAATCTTCGCAAGGACCGGGCGTAGCTACAGTCGATTCAGCTAAAGTGAGAGAGACAGACACCCGCCAGTCACCTTTAAGCAACGAGTGCTCGTAGCGGTGAAACTAGTCTCGCATAAGCGTACGCGTAATGTCGGTCCGGGCCGCTTCATCTCACAATACCACCGAACCAAAGTATGACATGCTGGTAAGCAGTATGACTTATATCGCCCACAACTAACTTGTGTTCTACTCGTGCATATGAAATCTACGCATAAAACCAGGCTCGAATGCCACTGTTAGGGAACGTAGTAATTTCAAAAAATTTCCTACCCACACGAAAGATCATGGTGATGACATAGCAACGAGAGGGGAGAGTGTTGTCCATGTACCCTCGTAGACCGTAAGTGGAAGCGTTATGACAACGCGGTTGATGTAGTCGTACGTCTTCATGATCCGACCGATCCAAGCACCGAACGTACGACACCTCCGAGTTCAGCACACGTTTAGCTCGATGACGATCCCCGGGCTCCGATCCAACAAAGCTTCGGGGATGAGTTCCGTCAGCACGACGGTGTGGTGACGATGATGATGTTCTACCGGCGCAGGGCTTCGCCTAAACTCCGCGACGATATGACCGAGGTGGAATATGGTGGAGGGGGGCACCGCACACGGCTAAGGAACGATCCGTAGATCAACTTGTGTTGTTTTGCCTAGAGGTGCCCCCCTGCCCCCGTATATAAAGGAGCAAGGGGGGAGGGGGCGGCCGGCCTAGGAGGGGCGCGCCAAGGGGAGTCCTACTCCCACCGGGAGTAGGACTCCCTCCTTCCTTGTTGGAGTAGGAGAAGGGGGGAAAGAGGGGGAGAAGAGGAAGGAAAGGGGGGCCGCACCCCTTGTCCAATTCGGACCAGAGGGGGGATGCGCGCCTCCTTCCTTTCGGCCTCTCTCCCCTATTCCCGTATGGCCCAATAAGGCCCATATACTCCCCGGCGAATTCCCGTAACTCTCCGGTACTCCGAAAAATACCCGAATCACTCGGAACCTTTCGAACTCCGAATATAGTCGTCCAATATATCGATCTTTACGTCTCGACCATTTCGAGACTCCTCGTCATGTCCCCGATCTCATCCGGGACTCCAAACTCCTTCGGTACATCAAAACTCATAAACTCATAATATAATTGTCATCGAAACCTTAAGCGTGCGGACCCTATGGGTTCGAGAACTATGTAGACATGACCTAGAACTATTCTCGGTCAATAACAAATAGCGGAACCTGGATGCCCATATTGGTTCCTACATATTCTACGAAGATCTTTATCGGTCAAACCGCATAATAACATACATTGTTCCCTTTGTCATCGGTATGTTACTTGCCCGAGATTCGATCATCGGTATCCAATACCTAGTTCAATCTCGTTACCAGCACGTCTCTTTACTCGTTACGTAATGCATCATCCCGTGACCAACTCATTTGGTCACATTGCTTGCAAGGCTTATAATGATGTGCATTACCGAGAGGGCCCAGAGATACCTCTCCGACAATCGGAGTGACAAAACCTAATCTCGAAATACGCCAACTCAACATGTACCTTCGGAGACACCTGTAGTACTCCTTTATAATCACCCAGTTACGTTGTGGCGTTTGGTAGTACCCAAAGTGTTCCTCCGGTAAACGGGAGTTGCATAATTCTCATAATTATAGGAACATGTATAAGTCATGAAGAAAGCAATAGCAACAAAATAAACGATCAAGTGCTAGGCTAACGGAATGGGTCATGTCAATCACATCATTCTCCTAATGATGTGATCTCGTTAATCAAATGACAACTCTTTTGTCCATGGCTAGGAAACTTAACCATCTTTGATTCAACGAGCTAGTCAAGGAGTGGCATACTAGTGACACTATGTTTGTCTATGTATTCACACATGTATTATGTTTCCGGTTAATACAATTCTAGCATGAATAATAAACATTTATCATGAAATAAGGAAATAAATAATAACTTTATTATTGCCTTTAGGGCATATTTCCTTCAGCTCATACGTCCGACTGTGGCATCCTTGTTATCTACTTTTGATATAAGCCCTTTATGTGATGTCGCCCAGACGTCCGACTGTGGCATTCTTGTTATTTACTTTTGATATAAGCCCTTTATGTGATGTCGCTCAGACATCCGACTATGGCATCCCTGTTATTTACTTTCATTATAAGCCCTTTTCGAGATGTCGCTCAGACGTCCGACTGTGGCACACACTATCCTACATATTTCAATACAAGCCCTTTATGCGGTTTCGCCCTGACGCCCTACTACGACATGTTAATTTATTGTTACCTTTTGAGGCGTCGCTTCAGACACCTGATCGGTCTTCAGTTATTTTATTGGGATTTCGGGAGGACTACCGCCTGACTTCCTTTTTATTTAACCTGTCGTGCAAAATTTATTATTTGAGTTTGCATTACTAAACTGCTCATGTGCATCATGTTTACATTTGTTATATCTTATGTCCAAACTGTCTTGCGAGTACATTTAAAGTACTCATCTGGCTTATTGATTTGGCCAGATGTTGATGAAGGCAATCTTATGGATGAAGAGTACGATAGCGAGTCCGACGCCTAGAGGAGTCCCAGTCAGTCCCGTGCGATCCTGGAATTGGTCACTTGTATCATATACGCTTCCGCTACCCGAATAAGATCATCGAGCCTCACTCCGACACTCGATGAGCTGTAAGATTTAGGAGTCATTTCACTCACGTCACTGTGACATATCCACCACCACTTTTATTACGAGTCAGTAGTCATGCCACCATACTCCATGTGTCATGTCCGCCTTTCTGTATAATATCGGTGTGCTTGTAATAAATTGTTGAGCAGCCTCAGCTCAACCTTGTATAATATTTAGTACTACTAGATTTCTGTATCAAGGATTTGTCTACTAGTAAGGAAGATTTTCCTATACTGGTCTTATGTAAGGATGGTTTCTCAATAAATGTTTTATTTGAAAACCGGTCCTGACATCGAGCAAGCAAATGACCTCATCCTCTCCGGCATCAAGCCCCGATTGGTCGAGCCACTGGAGCGTTCAACCGGCTACTGGATCGATGAGCTGCCGGCCGTCCTTTGGAGCCTGCATACCATTACAAACAAGTCAACCAGCTTCACTCCTTTCTTCCTTGTGTATGGTGCCGAGGCTGTCATCCCAACTGACATCGAGTTCGACTCACCTCGTGTCACCATGTACACAAAGGCGGAGGCGAAGGAAGCACGAGAAGACGGTGTCGATCTTCTGGAAGAGGGCCGGCTGTTAGCACTCAGTCGGTCCGCCATCTACCAGCAGAGCCTGCGTCGCTACCACAATAGGAATGTCAAGCCAAGATCCTTTCAAGAGGGAGACCTTGTGCTCCGGCTGATCTAGCGAACAGCCGGCCAGCACAAGCTCTCGGCCCCTTGGGAAGGCCCCTTCATCATTAGCAAGGCCTTGGGCAACGACTCCTACTATCTGATTGATGCACAGAAGCCCAGGGCGCGCAAGAGGGACGATGCCGACAAGGAATCAGAGCGCCCATGGAATGTGAATCTACTTCAAAGGTTTTACAGTTGATGCAGTTTGTACCATGCTATCTTTTGCATTAAGTACAAGACATCAGGTCCCCCGAGGAGCACTTGGGGACTAACCTCTTTTATCTATATAATAAGTTCTATGCCTATGAATGTGTTACTACATTTTTTCACCTTGCATCGGGTTCGACCAGTCGGCCCGGGGGCTTGCTGCCTTGTATTATGTTAGTGCTACCTTCAGCCAGACAAGTAGTGTGCCGGCATCTAAGCCCTCTCTTATCGCAAGCCGCAGCTTGCAGAGCGGCTGCCCGGCTAGCAAGAGTCAAAGGCAGGAAACGGTGCCCACATGAAAAATGGCTAAGGACCAACGCACTTACATAACATAAGCCTGCTTCCTGCCTTGCCGACCGGCTGCTGAGCAGCCGGCTGGTCGGCTGCTCACTTACCTTGCTACATTCTAAAAAGCCGAAGTACTTGTCCTCCCAAGTGGCTAAGCACTTGTCCCGGCCACAGTTTGCAGAGCGGCTGTCCGGCTGGCAAGGTGGCAGCCAAGGGAGGGCGACAAAGGAAAAAGGCAAAAAGGACCCAAAAGCAGGCAAAGTCGGAATCAAGCACAAACATAGCACATGCAAAATAATATTTACATAAAGCAAGGCTTTCAAGCCGGAATTGAACAGAGTTTGAATACACCCCCAGTGGGTGGAACTGCGCGAATTTAACAAGTATTGTTCAAAAGACTACTAGGTAGGAGAAAGCTAAAGATAAATTGGCCGCCTAGGACAAGGGAGCAGCAGGCAAGTTCGACAGGTTGGTGGAGTCGGCGGTGCCGATCGGTGGAGTGGCCAGCTGGCGAGTCTCGGCCATGTCGTCCCTAGCAGCAGTCGGCGCGCTTGCACATGGCTTGTTGCTTTAGGCACGGTCAAGTGGAGGCTGGTCGTCTGCTCCGTCCTCCGGCGCGACATCTTCACCATCCTCGCTCTCCTTGTCTTCACCCTTGTTGCTGGAGGCAATCTCCTCCGCCGAGTCCTCGCCATCTTCCGGGTTTAGCCCGAACAAGTCCGGCGGCAGCTCGACACCCTCTTCGTTCAGCTCAAGCACAAAGATGCCGGTGTCGGTGTAGTCCGCGATCGCCGCAGCATGATGAATAAGGGCAGGCCTAACCGCCACCAGCTCCTCGTGGGCCTCCTATCGGAATGTGGCCAACTGGGCTAGATGTAGCCCAGGGTACCACGCCCTCACGAACTCCAAGGCCCGCCTTGCGCCTGTCCGGGCTGAGGAGGCCTTCCACGCCTCGAAGCGGCTGGCTGCCACGTCCAGCCAATCGGCTGTCCGGCTGGGGGTGCGCAGAGCTTGGACGCCTGGCCAGAGGGCGGAGACCACCTGGGCTCTGACACGCTGCAGCCAGCGGAGCATCCGGTGAGCCGTCTGGAGATGAGCCTGGATGGCAAGGAGCTGCTCGTCGAGCGTCCGACGGGCGTTTGGCGTGATCTCTGCGCCAGCCTGCCTCCGCTCTTCGCGGCTGGCTTTGATGGCCTGGCTGGCGATGACGGTGTAGCCAGGGAAGTAATCTGCGCAAGATGAAAAAAAAGAAAGAGATAAGAAGTCGGAAGCCGGATCAGATAACAGGCAACATACGAAGGAAAGAAGAGGAAAGCAACTCACCGTCGACCATCTCCTCGATCTGGCCGTAGCCGTTGTTCAGCACCCTCTCCGCATCAGCCCGGTTCGCCGCCTGGGTCTCGTAATAGTCCTGGAGGGTGGCCTCACTGTACTTCACCGCCTGAAGGGCCGCCTTGTGAAGCTCCTACTGGTCAGCCAGCTTCTTGGCCAGAAGGTCGCGCTCCTGCGCCACCTTGCTGCACTCCTTCTCCTTGGCGTGCAGTGCGGTTTTGGCCTCGCCCAACTGTTGCTGCAAGGCAGCGTTGGCCTCTACAAAGACAGCAAAGAAGAATGATCGGTAAGCAAGAAAGAGAACGAGAAGTCGCCAGAAGAGATTCGGCATGACTGCTCAGCAGTCGGCCCGAATCTCGGGGACTACACCCAGCAGGTGTGCTGACGCACCCCCGGAAGAGAGAGAAGGCGAAGTGCTTACTCCGGCTCTCGGACAAGTCAGCCGTCTTCTGAGCCAGCTCCCGGACCTCTAAGTTGAAGGTGATCGCGTGGAGATTGTGATAATCCTACAACAAACACAAACATGAAAGAAAGCAAGTCAACACCCGAACCTACTTGAAAGTTCCAGGCCGCCTGCTTAGTAACTGGCCCGGAACTCGGGGACTACACCCAGTGGATGCGCTGACGCGCCCCACGGAAGAATAAAAAAATCAAAGACAAAGAGGCATACCCAGATGGCCATTCGCGACGCCAGGAACTCCTGGTTGTAGTGATGGAGGGCGGTGGCCTGAGCCTGGAGCCGAGCCCGGACGTCCTGTGCTGCCGCATTTAGCACGACCGTCCCACCTTCAGGCGTCCACTCCGACGAGCTGATGCTCGAGGCCTCCACCTCCAGGGCCGACGATCTTGCGCCCCCAGCCTCCTGCGACCGTGGTATCAAAGCCGCCTTCGCTGCGCGCCGACACGCCGAAGAGTAGACCGTGTGGTCTGCTCCTGCCGCCAGTTCGCCACCAGCCGGCGGCACCGATGGTGCGTCAGGCTGGCCGCCTTGATCTTTGATGGTCGACGCCGGCGGCTGCACGTCCGCTCCCAGGGCGATACCGTCGCCTCCCTCCCTCTCCGTGACCGGTTGCCTGCCGCTGACTCCTCCAGGCGACGCCGATACCTCAGGCGCGGGTGGCACAACGCGGAGTGGGATGACGAGCTGCAGGGCTTGGCCGCGTGCGGCCTCTTCCGCCTGCGCCTTAGCCGTGGCGTCAGCTTGCGCCTTGGTGGCCTTGTCCGCCTCATCCTGCGCTGTCTTGGCCGCCACCGCCTCCTGCCGCTCTGCCTCCTCCCACTCCTCGCGCGATTCCTGCGCATTGCGCTCCATTGCCGCCAGGAGCTTGGCGCACGGGTCCACTCGGCGGGTGTCGGCGGAGCCCTCCGCTGTCCTGACTACGGAGGCGGCGCCGAACCGCTCAAGAGAGAGCGGAGCCCTGATCAAGCAAAAACGAAAAGGAATTCCACGCTTGCAAGAAAAAGAAGAGGGGCGTGGGAGGAGTTAGCACTTATGCAGACACCGTTGGGGCTCCTTCACGGTCTTCCGAAAGCGGTTCTCCTTTGCCGCCGCCTCCTCCCGCTTGGTCACTGCCGCCGAGCCTCTGTGCATCTTCGGTCGGCTACCGTACTTCGACGGCGCGGCCCGGGGCTTCTCTGCGCCGCCCGGGGCAGCCGGCACGGCTGATGAGCTCACGCCCGCCCAGTCGATGGCCGGCTAGTGGTGCGACATGTTCTCGTCATCGTCTGGCCAGTTGTCAAGGCCGCCTCCACCTCTGAAGCCGCCTGCTCCGCCACCACCGCACGTGGCGTCGTCGTCCTCCAGGGAGGCCGCCCCCAAGTCGGGGTCGTCCACGTAACTCACCGCACAGTCGAGAAGGTATTCGTGGGTCTCCCCTGCAGCGCCGGTTGCCGACTGGATGATGGAGTTCTGCTTCATGGCCGACTAGTCAGATGGCAGATGAGAACCCGACAACTAAAAAGAAAGAAGAAGAAGTGAAGACTTACCGCAGGCGGCGGATGCACATGCAAATACGGCTCCTTGCCGAACTGCCACTCCTCCGCCGGGAGCTTGCAGTTTGAGATATGGTTCACCAGATGAGCCACCTCCGCATGTGGCATCTCCTTGGTGCTCATCCGGCACGGGTCCCAATTCCCGCTCATCTGGCAGATCATATGTGGACGGCCTTAAAGGGGGAGCACCCGGCGCACCATGAAGGCGGTCAGCAGGTCCGCCCCCGTGAGGCCTTCCATCCTTGTCATCACATTGAGCCGCTGGACAGCGGCAGCGGAGACGGGCGACAACGTCTTTGGTTGGTACGACCAGTTGGAGCGGGGTTCAGCTGGCGGGCTGGCTGCATAGGCCGACAGGTTGATGAAGTCGGCCGACGGATGGACGTTCTTGACATAGAAGTACGACTGCTGCCATAGCTTGACCGACTATGTCAAGCTCATGGCCGGGAAGGGGTTGTCAGCAGCCGGCCTCTGCACTGCGACGAAGGCGCCACACTGCGCCGCGACCCCCTTGGTGAAGGTGCCGAGCGTAGTGTGGAAGAACTCGCCCTAGAGCTCGAGGATGGGGAGGATGCCGAGGTAGCCTTCACAGAGGGTGACGAAGGAGGACAACAGCATCACCGTGTTTGGCGTGAGGTGGTGTGGCTGCAGTCCATAGAACTGGAGGAAGGAACCGAGGAAGCCGCTCGCCGGCAGGCCGAAGCCGCGTAGGCAGTGTGACCGGAAGATGACGCGCTTGCCTTCCTCTGGCGCCTGCGAGATCTCCCTCTCAGGCGCCAAGCAAACCTGCACAAAGTCCGCGCTGGGCAGCCACCTCTTCTGGCGGAGGAAGGTGATGTGATCTTCGTGGACATTGGACCTGTCCCACGCTCCGGAGCACACCATGAGTGCTTGGAGCTTGGCGGAGGTGAGGCGCGGTGGCGAGTGCGTGAACCCGCGGCGGAGCAGCAGCGCTGCCGTCTGACCAAAAACGGCAACGGTGAACTGTAGCGATAGCAGAGAGAGGAGGGAAGAAGATGGAGACGGAGGAGGAGGGCGCGCGTGCGTCTGCCGCTCCCCTCCTCCCTCTACTTATAGCCCAAGGCAGCGAAGCCAAGGGGGTAGGGGGTGGGGGTCGTGGGATTAACTATGCCCACGTCCCCACGACCTCGCGTTTATCGCGCCATAATGGCGCACATTAACCGCGCCCAGAATGCGAACCGTCCGCCTCGACCACAGCGGATCCGCGAGTGGGTCGAGGCACGGTAGTGGCGGGCCCCAGCCTGCGGTGACGTCCTGTCGCGTGCGTGGGCTGGCAGGCTGGCCTAGCCGGCTGGCGCCGCATGGCGCAAGCAGCGAGCGGCCGGCTCGACGCCCGGCGAGCGCGCCACATGGACCCCGCCTTCATGTTTTGAAATCATCAAGACGGCGAGCCTGCTCGTGGCCGACTCCTAGCTGTCTGCTCTTTAGAGTAGGAAGCCGCTGAGGCCTCTCGCCTTTCAAGACCGCGATGCCCCACTAGCTTCGGGGACTACTGTCGGAGTAAATAACCATGGGTAGCCTATCTGCTCCCCATGACGTTACAAAACATTGAGGCCGGTTGCGCCCCTCAAGCACCCAAGACAATGGGCCGCCTTCTTGTGGCCGGCTGGTCCAAGCGGCCGGCTGCGGGAAGGCGGCAAGGCCTAAAGAGCGGCCCCAGTGTGGGCCGACTCCTAGCAGGCGGCCACAAAAGTGGCCGACTCCTAGCAGGCGGCCCACCCTTGCACCCTCAAAGTTCGCACCCACATAACGGCGACGAGATAGGGCGTGGCTACAGTGCAGTCTGCCACCCCCGAATCCCGGAATGGGCGTTGCCATAGTGCAACGTACCGGGCGGCCATCCCTAGCCCGGCGCGACACTGTTGCCACGCTGACCATGACATCATCCTTTGCAGAGCTGCCATACTCCCACGACGGGCTGTCGATATGACCCACAGGCGGCGGGCCCTACCTATCAGTGAGATACTAGAAGGCGGCATGCCCAGACCAGTCGGCGTAGGAGGGAGGCCGGCTCCCGGCAGCCGGCCCTCCCCTTCCCTAGAAGTTTGTGCGCTATTAACCAGATAAGACGGGGTGTGGCAACAGTGAGCGCTCACCAGGCGGCGGCACTGTAGCCACGCTCTCCCCAACCATCGTCAGCAGGGGCAAGGCAACAGTAATCAGCAGCCTGTCGGCCGAGAGCCCGGCAACCGGCGGGACCCACCAGGCAGCAGGCCCCAGCAGTCGGCGGAGAAGCCGGAAACCATAGACACTGACGGCCTGGGCCTATGCCCAGCCGAATTACCATTGTACCCCTGGGGGGTAGGCCTATATAAACCCCCCAGGGCACCCATGCAAAGGGTTCAACCTCTTAGACCACATCCACCCACATAGAGAGAGGAGTAGAGCTAGCCTTGCCCTTCTTCCTCCTCTAGCCGAACAGCTCAAGGAGCAAGCTTGTAGCCTTTGTTGATTTAGTGATCATGCGGAGACCCCGCAGAGCAGGACTAGGGGCGTTATCTCCTAGGAGAGCCCCGAACGTGGGTAAGATGCATCGGCGTGCATGTTTACGCCTTATCCCGTTTCTAGGCACCGGCGATGTCTTACTAGCTCCCATAATGATTAGCCATCCTTTGGCATATGTCGCACCAATCACCCGACGGGTGAGGTGGTCCAAAGGTCTGAGCTTTGGGCGGCTCTGGTTGTCTGGTGGCGGCGGTTCCGTCGGGATTTGCTTGGCTGGCAATGTTTCCGTTCCCCTCATGGGTAGAGCCCACTGGTTGCGGCATGTTTGTCACAAGGCTGGCGGTGCGGCGCCTTCGATCCGGCGTTAGGGGATAGGGTTCCCCTTCCCAGCAATAGCAACACGACCCGACGGTGGGCTCCTGGTTCTCTTCTGCAACGGCCGATGGGCCTTGCTCCTCGATGTTCTGCGGTCTTCCTTGATGTCCTTGCTGGCATTTCTTCAACAGATGCTCCCGGTGGCTTTCCTGCAGCTTACTGGTGTCCTAAGTTGCGGCAGTATGGTGGATGTTGTGTTCTCATTGGCCATGGGGTTGAGCTCTGTGGTTGCTCCAGGTCTCGAGGTCGGCACCTCTTCTGCTCTAGGGTGAGCGCTTCTCAGGTCCGCTGGTTCGACACCTTTCGATCCAAGGCGAGAGGGAAGGGTCCCTCTGCGGCGCGAGAGGAGGAAGATGCTTCGGTCTCTTCATCCTGGGCGTCAGCCCAGTTCATGCCCACACTCTGTTTTAGTAGGTCCTCATCCTGCTTGCTGGTCGCTACCCTTGGTACCAGTTTGTTGCGTTCTTCGGCTAGTGCAAGCATTGGGCTTTGTTTTATTTTGTTTCGCGCTTGTGTGCTGCGTTGAGTTGTAAGCTTCCTAGAATGCTCCCTCGTATCGTTGGGAAAATGTGGTCTGTTGTGTGTCTGCAATTCCTGGCCGGTTGATGGCTTTGTTAATTCAAAACCGTGCTCTTCGCGAGCCTTCATTCTAAAAAAGAAGAGGTGTCGGTATCTGACCGAACGCCGCACCCACGAGGACTAAAAACCCCTGACCTAAACTAGTAGGAGCGGAGGCGCCAGGGTTTCCCTACCCGCCATAGGCCGCCGAAGCCTGTAGGGGAGAGTTTGCCTAGCTGCCAAGGGAAATGCGAGGAAACCCTTGGAGAAAAACATAATTTCAAGGTGATGTTTGGTTGACAAGTACATTACAGGACTAGGATCATACGGTGGAGAATGAAACTAATCAAAAGGTCAAGACCTTCGAATTCCAATGTGAGGCTACCAGAGCTTGCATGGACATACTTTAGCATTTAGTTCAGAAGTCAATCAGGTTGCACTTTTGGAACAGTCTGGTATTTTGTTTGTGCATACCTCAGCTATCCCGCAGGATTAAGGTGTTGTAATAAACGCAGGGCATGTTTGAACTGATCCAGATCACGAATCCTGGATTCCCAGTACTCAATGAGCCGTTCATACGCATAGGACCACGACCATTGTCCTGCCTATCGAAACTTCTTCTATCTCGGTTGTCAAAGAGATTATGTGAGCGCCCAGTTCATACAGACCATCAACGGCAGCCAAGCGGATTGATTTTCGACAGATCTTTTGTGGGAATGAGGACTCGACATGTATAGATGGATCATATTTCTTCAAGAAAGGATAAGATGACTCGAACAGATCTGACATGGTATGTGCCATTCAATGATGCATGCTACGCTCGTTGGAGAAAGTAAAATGCGAGAAGTAATCTTTTCCTGAAGAAAGACGATATATCGTATTAGAATTTCACTGACTCGGCACAAGCAAGAGTCTCCGCCCGGAAATACCTTCTTGCACGGAAGCTCGCAGGAGTGGCCCTAGAGATTCGCTCCCTAGCCCATTCACACACCAGGCCGCGGCCCAAGACCAGCTCAACCAGCAACCTGCCCCAAGATCTACCCAGCCGCGTGTTTCGCCAAAAACTAAACAAAAACGCGCCTCGTCGCGTGCCCTGAGCAGACCAGGCAATTCACTCTCGTGTTTCTCTGACGGAGGAAATTTGCTCGCCTTGTCCTCAATAAAAACAAGGAATTTAGTCGATTATTATATCGGAAAAAAAGTAATTCAGTGGCGTGCCTACGCAGCAGCACTGGGAGCGTACGACACCTTCGCCCGGCTTCTAGCTCCAGGAGCCCTGCCGGCGGAAGATGTTCGTCAGGATGAGATCCTCTGACCAGGTTCATGACCGGCACGCCACGTCGGACCCGGACTTCGCCTCCTCCCGTCCCTCTGACATCACGGGCTAGACGACCAACGCCTAATCCGCGCGTGCGAAGAATGAACCAGCGTCTCCAACTATAAATACACACAGCAGCCTATCTTCGTCACATTGCATCTTGTTTATCCATTCATTTCGATTTCTTGCCTGCGAGGGATCAGAAAAAGTTGAACGAGCTAGAGCTCGCTAGCGGCGGGCCGGCAGCCAGGAGAGAGGCAGTCGTCAGTCGGGAAGCTTATCTGATCTGATGGGGAACTGCGCGGCGTCGCGGCACGCCGGGGAGTCGTGGGCCGACGACGGCGACTGGGAGGAGGCGTCGTCCACGTCGGAAGACGACCGCCACCGACGCCACGACGGGTCGGAGGAGCACCTGTCGGAGGTGACGATCAGGATCACCAAGAGGCAGCTGCACGAGCTGATGGAGAGGAAGACGCCCGGCGGGCGGGGTAGCAGCACCCGGCAGCTGCTGGCAGACATCATGGACTCCGGGGAGGTGCACCACCATGACGTGCACCGGGAGGAGCACTGGAGGCCCGCGCTGCAGAGCATTCCGGAGGCCGTCGAGTCGTGACGAGACTTGGTGGTGGCTACGTACGTACTAGTACTTACGTACGCTGCACTGCCGAGCTCTCTGCGAAACAGATTAAAGTTGCCATTTCCCTCCTAGCCTCTTTTCTCTTTTCTCGTTCCCACGGTGTGTTTCCATGTCCTTGAATGGTTATCCATGACCATGCATGTACAAAGATTGGATTTGGATAGTTCGTTCACATTGTCACTGATGTAGTGCATAAGATGTACGTGTAGCGAAATACGTAACAAATTGTCACTGATGTACATACGATGTAGGTGTAGGGAAATAACTGTGAATACCCTATTTCGCATTCCATTTTCTGTGAATCGTCATTTTCTGTTAATTTTGTTTCATACTGTGAGATGTGAAGCTAGTGGTGTTTTTTGTGTGTAAAAGATCCAGATCTATTGTAAAAGTTCATAGGAAGTACAAAATTCCTCAAGCATAACAAAAATTGCATCGAGATCTTTAGAACACCAAACGGCCACTACCATCGCCAGAACGAGCCGCCGACGCGCCGCTGTCGTCACTCTCCCACCGGAGCCGGTTTCACCTTGTCGATGACAACTGGAATCTTCGTGCACATGCCCCAAGGACCATCACCATGTAGCCATAGTTTTCGCCGTTGAACCCTTGAATAGATCTAAAGCATCTAACACCAAATCTCGACATCGCGCATGCACAACGAGAAACCCTAACCTCGACGCCCCAAAGAGACGGCAGGAACCTACGCCGGAGTTCCGTCAACTATGTCCAGACAGATGAACTCGAGGAGGATCGAAGCTTGGAAGACAAAGTCGAAGAAGAAATGCCGACATCCGTCCGAGTGGCGCATCCACGAGGACTAAAAAAACCTAACCTAAACTACTAGCCGGAGCAGAGGTGTCGAGATTTCCCTCCCCGTCTCCGGCCACCGAAGCCTGTAGAGGAGAATTTGCGCTAGCCATCGAGGGGAAGCGGAGAAAACGCTTGGAGGAAAAGTTAATTTCTGACTGGTGTTTGGTTGACGAGTACACTATACGACTAGGATCATACGGTGGAGAATGGAACTAATCACCTGCTTGATATTTTCGTTTAAAAGTGGTTTCCTCCAAAGGATGACAACAAGAGGTTACTAAGGATGGAAATTTCTAAGCACATGTTATTCACTTGTGCAAAAGGTAAAGAGGTATGGCAGTTATTGAGTTTGGACTTTGCTATTCATAAAGCATGCACTATGGATCATGCGGGAGAAGTTGTGCTAAAATATTTATTGCTACAACCAGCTGAAGAACGTGTGGTCCTCGGCCTAGGAAATTCAATGGAAGCAATTGCTATTGGTTCTTGATATTTAGACCTCTTTCAATGCAAATGTGCTTAGATGAGGTGCTAAGTGCATTAAATACCTTAGCAACTCAACTCCCCAATGCATAAGTGCTTGCTAAGCACACTATATTTAGTGAGTGAGCACCTAAAGTTTTTCATCCATTGGTCAAGTTGTTTCATTTAAGTGGTTTGCCTAGGTTCACGCGCTTGACATTAGTTCTTCCTGGGGTCACCAAAGTGCTCTCTCTCCTCCTTAATTGTTGTGCCATGTCATTTTTTCACTTATGTGGCAATGCTTAGCACCTGTCCACCATGGAGCACTGGGAAGGGCCTTATGGTGGGAGAACAGAAAGTTAGTGCATAATGAAAAGGTTTAGAAACCTAAGTTCATGGCATGCAATCAGAGCTTTTGTTGCTAACTAGTGAAGCAAATGCGACGAACAAGCGAAATGGCTGAAAAAGACTAAGGAGCAACTATGTGAAGCTAAACATGGATGTGGCTTTTGACCCAGACTTACTCAAGGGCTCGTATGACGCTGTCATGAGAGACTTGAATGATAGATTCGTCGCGGCTGGAAACGGGGAAATCGATTGGTGCAGAGATGCGCTTATGGCTGAGGCACTGGTCTTACGGTTTGGTCTCAATTTGGCAACTGCAGTCGGTTGTAACCGCATAGAGATGAACTCTGACAACATTGATGTGATAGAGACAACATAGAATGGAGGTCGCTCTTTCGGTCTATCAGCGGCAGTTTTTTATGATATATATCACCTTTGCGTGTAATTTTCCACATATTATTTTCGATCATGCTCCTAGAAAGACTAATTGTGTTGCCCATGATTTAGCGAAACTAACTAGAAATAAGATGTTTATGGGGTGGATGGAAGATCCACTCGTAGGGATTATTGATACTCTTGTAAAAAATAATATGGTAAGATTCCTTTGCAATAAAGAGTACTTTGATGTAAAAAAATGAAAAAATTGTGATCGGAGGGGGATGAGGGTTGGGTACTGCTGAGGAGTGCTAGCTAGTTTTCCTTTTTGAGGCTAGGAGTGCTAGCTAGTAGGGGATGGAGGCAGACACGGGCGTCAGGCACAGTTTGATTGCAGTTTCTTTACTAAAACCTTAACGGTATTTCATGTTGCAAAGGTTGTTTATTGAGAAAGAACCAATATAGTTTGGACGCCACGCGAATAGTTGTCGGACATCAGCTGGGGACACCATGTAACAAGTTTGTAAAAGAATATAGAATATTCCTATGACAAAATTATTTAGGACAAAATATAATTATTTACCACTTGCAATGATGCTCCAGACCAATTTGTTCTGTAAAAAACATGTCAAATTTAAGATTTTGCCACATGTTCAATAATTGCCAAGGTGTCTACAACAAAAAAAATTATTATGGTTAAAAAATAAATATTTTTTTGTTGTGGTACATGCAATGAAAATGCCATGGCAATATATTGTTTGTTTCAAGAGTTGCCTTGATTTAGAAAAAAAAAGTTTCAAGAAACTGACACGAGATAAGTATAAAGCTATTTCAAGAATTGCCATGAATTAGAAAAAAAAAGGTAATTCACAAATATATCATGTGACCATTATAATTTTCACAAAAAATTGCCATAAAAATAAATTTACCAAGATTTAGATAAAAAATTGTCATGCTCTTAATAAAATTGCTATGCTCTTCAAAATAAAATTGCATGCTGTAAATAAATATTCCAATAACGAATTTGTATGAACTTGCTATGTGAACATAACGATTTGTTTTCTAAAATTGCTAAGCTAAAAAAGGTGGTAGGAATGAAAAAATATCATAAACTTGCCATGTGAACATAAAGAATTTTTTTGTAAATTTTGACAAGTGAATGTTACAAAAAAAATATAAAATTGCAATGTTTTTTTAAATTAAAAAATGTAAACTTGCCATGGTAACCGCAATTAGAAAATGCCCAGGTCAATACAATAAATTTGCTTTGATCAATGCAACAAAATTGCCATAAGAACAATTATTTAAAATATAGCATCAAACTTTAAAGTGCCCGTGGCAAAAACTTCAATCTTTTTTAGCGTCGCTAGTTTATACCTAAAAGCAAGTAAATTTACCCTAATAAACCTAGATCTAATAGATCTTTGCCATGTTTTTATAGAACATTTTCTCTTATTTTTGCCATGGACCATAACTTACAATTTGAAAGAATGACAGAAACTTTGGCAAATTGTTTATAAAACGTGGCAAACAATACCAAAAATTGCCTTGTTATGAGGAAACACAAACGTTTCTAAATTTCCAACTCATTTTTTAAAAATTGCGATGTCACTACATAAAAAAATGCCATGATTTTGAGAAGCAGCTTAACTTAAATTGCCATGTACCCGTACTAAAAAACATTTTCAGGAAATTGCCATGTTTGTAGATACACATGGAAAAACTTGTACGGAAAATGAGGAGCCAATGGCCCGACTTGGAAACTGTTCTCTTTCCTCTCTTTTTTTCATGGTAATACATGTCTATTCATATCATAAAGAATAAATTACAAGTCACGTAAGGACCGACATGAAAAATCTGAAAAGATATCAGAACATCTTTGAGCTTTACACCAACGCCCCTCACCTGCCTTCGGCACCATCACAGCAGCGACCGAAAAGAAAAATGACGGATCACCTCCTCACCCGAGCTCGACGTGACTCCATCGCTGATAAGCAGCTTTGCGGACTTTTAAGGCGGCTCACCAAAAGTGAAGCCATTACCGTTGAACGAATCAGACAGGGGCAACACCCCAGACATGCCATCGAACTCCAGATTTGGCACCCCATTACGACTAAAACGCCGAAGGAGGAAACCATACCTGCCATCCACGAACCACGAACCCAACACATGTTCCGTCTTCCAGATGTCGTCGATGCAGACCACAATCTGCATCCGCTCCTGGACTACCTCCCAAGCTCTGCGCCGACGCTAGAGCAAACATCGTCGCAACGACGGAGCCTGAGGACACGGGTCCACCACGAGGATGCCGCCGCCACGCCATCCTTGCTTGAACAGACTGGTTTCCAAATCCATCCCCAATCATAGGACCGATGGCCTGGTCAGGGAAGGATCCGAAGAATCTTTATTCAGCACAGTCATCGTCGCTGCCAAAGCCAATACTACAGAAAAAATACTTCCGTGATGATATGTGTTTGTCATAGTACGTCAGGTTTTTTGTCATGCATGTACATCCATGACTATTTTATGACAGAATCAAGATAGTCATACTTGTGATGCTGTAGAAGTGTTCCATGACAATACCCAAATTATCACCACGGAAATGTCCACTTGCATGATGATAAATGACGCGTAATGGAAGTGCTTTTGTCAAGGGTAACCGACATATGACATCCACCGTAATAGGTCGATGTTAAGCTATCATGTCCGGTTTTCGATCCGATAACCCGTTAACAGCAACGACCAATGATGATTTTCCATGTGTAAAATTCTCATTGGACGAAGGGAACACATGTCAGCTCCCCGTTTGGACAGATGGCATCCATCCAATGAACGAGCCCTGCCTATGATACGTCGACACATGGCTGGGCCGAACAGTAGCCCGTTAGGTTAAAAGGTTGGCCCTTTTGACTTGTCGAAAAGGGAGCGGGACGGCCCATGAAAAGCCTGTTAAAGGAATGTTCGCATATAACCCATTTACAACCCGCTAACTCACGGCCCATTATGGCCCATCCAAATTAGGCCCACTGGCATCATTTGGGCCGTCCAATATGATTTTAGCATGTTGTAACTTTTGGCCCATGTAAGGCCCATGACGTCTTCCGGCCCATATGAAGCCATTTGTATCTCCGGGCCCACTAACGGCCCATGGTGAAACTGGCCCATAATGAACAATGTATCGCTTTACACCCATTAACGGCCCATTATTCCATTGAGCCGTTTACAGCCCGTGTAATCTTTCATCCTTCTAAGGGCCCATTTATTCTTGCCTCATTTCCAGCATTTGATTACTTACGATCCGTTACTGGCCTGTTCCACTTGCGGGACAAATTCAGCCTGTGGTTACAGTCGGCCCGTTTGTGGCCCGTTAATCCGTTGGGCCGTTTTCATAGCATCATCAAATACGGCTCAGCAACGAACCATTATGCATGTCGATAGAATTAAGCCTGTTATAAATATCGGCCTATTAACGACCCATTAGGGTCGGCCCATAAATATATGATTCCCACTCTAGCCCATTTTATGACCCATATTGCGATCTGTTATTGGTCCACGAATAGTAAGACCTATGTTCGGCCAATCGATCATACGGCCAGAAGGCCCAACGATTCTACGGCCCATAGAAGGCCCATTGATTCTACGGCCCGTAGAAGGCCCATGGATCCTACGACTCGTAGGAGGTCCATGGCACTACAACGGGTAGCAGCACCATGGTTACAATGGCCCGTATGTTGCCCATGGTTATTGTGGCCTAGTTTAAAAAAATAGGTTATTTGGCCACTAGCAAACCATGGAAATAAATAAGCAAGCAACTTATATTACGGCTATTACACATATTATATCCACTTGGCATGAAAGTTCGCCACCAGTGCAAATATAGGTAACAGAGCAGCATATTACATACACTGGGCATCTAAGCTGGCCACCAGTGCAAATAAACGCGGCAACAAAACAAGTCCCTAACTGGAACAAATTCAGAAGATCTCAAGAAACGTTATCCTGGGTAACCACCATGATGGCAATAAGCTTAGCAAGCTTATTAGCTTTCTCCTGTTTGGTGCTAAAATCCTCCAACGCTTGTTGTTGCACCAGAAAGTATGCATCTGAATTCTCCAGGGACTTCCCTAGTCCTTCAGCTTCTTGCCACAACACAGCTGATCAATGTCTTTTAGCTTATGAGACTCAAGAAACCGAGCTGATTCAGATAGTATGTTCGAAGAGCTTGTGACAACGGTAGTGGCCACCAGTAACTCGAGCACTACGTCAAGACATGACTTTGGGGTTGTCTCGCTGTCTTTAAGATAGTTTTCCTTAGCTGTTTTATCAGCTTTGTCGGAGATCAACAAGGATGTCTCACTATCCGGAACCGTATCTACATTACTTCCTTTACCATTGCTTAATAAGGTACCCTTCCCCAATATTCTGTCAGTATTCTAAAAGAAGAAACAAGCAGACATGTAACAAGTTTAACATGTAGTATATGAAACTCATTTCTGTGAACCAGTTCAGTAGTAAGGTGGATGGGATTAAACTACCAAGTCTTCTATTGTGAAGTAGTACATAATAAAAGCATCAAACAAACATATATCTATGTGCTATCACTATTGGAATCAGAGAATTTTCCATCAGCCTATTCTTTACCGTCTGCTAGCGGACGACAAAAATGGTGTGTGTCGTCTGTCTTCGAAAAGCAGACGGCAAAGAATGGCCTCATGGAAAAAATGGAATTTGTTGTCAGTCTTTATTTGCCGTTTGCTAGCGGATGGCAAAGAGACCAAAATTAGACAACAAAGGCAGGCGGACGGCATAGAGCTCTTTACCGTCTGTGTTTTTTTCCTGACGACAAGGAAAAAACACACTGCACGCATCGATCCCACGGATCGATGACATGGCATTATCCATTCCACACATCACAATCTCCCACACCGACCATCCTCTCTCTCCCACGCCTGACCCCACCACTCTCTCTCTCTCCCATGCCCTACCCCACCACTCTCGCTCTCCCACACCCGACCCCACCACTCTGTCTCCCAGGTGCACGTCCCCATCCCCTTGGTCTCTTTCTCTCCTATCTGCCCGAGCGTAGAAGCGCAGCAGCCACGCCCGAACTTCCCTAGTGGCTCCGTCTCTGCTCCTCGTTTGATGCTGCCTTTCCTCCCCTCGCCGGCTCCGTCATGGCCGCCCATCGCCGGATCCGGCCGCGGGATGATACGTCTCCGTCGTATCTATAATTTTTTTATTGTTCCATGCAAATATTCTAGAACTTTTACATACTTTTGGCAACTTTTTATACTATTTTCTTGGACTAACATATTGATCCAGTGCCCAGTGCTAGTTCCTGTTTGTTGCATGTTTTTTGTTTCACGGAAAATCCATATCAAACGGAGTTCAAACGCGATAAAAACTTACGGATATTTTTTTGGAATGTATGTGAATTTTGGAAATTGGAATCAACATGAGACGATGCCTGAGGGGGCTACAAGGCAGGGGGCGCGCCCGAGGGGGTAGGTCATGCCTTGGGCCCTTATGGTCCCCCCATAAGGCGGTTAGTGCCCTTCTTTCGTCACAAGAAAGATAATATCCGGATAAAAATCGTGTCAAAATTTCAGCCCAATCAGAGTTATGGATCTCCGGGAATTGAAGAAACGGTGAAAGGGCAGAATCTGAGAACGCAGAAATAGAAGGAAACAGAGAGAGAGAGAGAGAGAGAGAGAGAGAGAGAGAGATCCAATCTCGAAGGGGATCCCGCCCCTCCGCCGCCATGGAGCCCATGGACCATAGGGGAAACCCTTCTCCCATCTAGGGGGAAGATCAAGGAAGAAGGAGAAGGAGGGGGATCTCTCCCCCTCTCTCCCGGTGTCGCCGAAACGCCGCCGGGGCAATCATCGTGACGACGATCTACACCAATAACTTCTCCGCCGTCATCACCAACTCTCTCCCCCTCTATGCAGCGGTGTAACACCTCTTCTCCCCGCTGTAATCTCTACTTAAACATGGCGCTCAATGCTATATATTATTTCCCAATGACGTATGGCTATCCTGTGATGTTTAGTAGATCCGTTTTGTTCTATGGGTTGATTGATGATCATGATTGGTTTGAGTTGCATGCTTTATTATTGGTGTTGTCCTATGGTGCTCTCTGTGTAGCGCAAGCGTGAGGGATCCCCGATGTAGGGTGTTGCAATACGTTCATGATTCTCCTATGGTGGGTTGCTAGAGTGACAAAAGCTTAAACCCGAGTAAGGGGGTTGTTGCCTGTGGGAATGAAGAAGACTTAATACTTTAATGCTATGGTTGGGTTTTACCTTAATGATCTTTAGTAGTTACAGATGTTTGCTAGATTTCCAATCATAAGTGCATATGATCTAAGTAGGGAAAGTATGTTAGCTTATGCCTCTCCCTCGTATAAAATTCCAATAATGATTACCGGTCTAGTTATCGGTTGCCTAGGGACAAATAACTTTCTTGTGTGACAAAAATCTCTCTACTAAAACTAACTTAGTTGTTTCTTTGTCTAAACAACCCCTAGTTTTTATTTATGTGTTCTTTTTTATCTTGTAAACCTATCCTATCACACCTACAAAGTACTTCCAGTTTCATACTTGTTCTAGGTAAAGCAAACATTAAGCGTGTGTAGAGTTGTATCGGTGGTCGATAGAACTTGAGGGAATATTTGTTCTACCTTTAGCTCCTTGTTGGGTTCGACACTCTTATTTATTGAGAAAGGCTACAACTGATCCCCTATACTTGTGGGTTATCAAGACCTTTTTCTAGCGCCGATACCAGGGAGCAATAGTGTGGGGTGAATATTCTCGTGTGTGCTTGTTTGCTTTATCCTAAGTAGATTTTATTTGCTGTTCTAAGTTATTCTCTATATTTATTTATGGATATGTAACACGAAATACCCAAAAAATTAGGTGTACTTGCTACTCATGGAGATGGGGAACCTCCTAAAACCCTCATTGCTCATTATGTGAAATATATTATGCACTATAATAATCCTGATAAAACCCCATTCAACTATATAATGGGAGACACATTGGATCAACGTGAATACTTTAGGGATTATTGCTTGACTCAAAAAGGGAAATTATTATGGGATCAAATTCATATGTTGCATTGGTATGCTCGGGAACTATGCTTGAGATATAATTATACTTGTTGCTCTAGGATGAAGGCTTCACACCTTCCCTTTCCATGTAAATTTAATGATAATCAAACCTTGGCTTCTTATGCTAATGGTATTTATGATTACTATGATGTGGAACGAATAGAAAAATTCTTGCTTTTAAGGGTGCTTATGAAATTGAATCTTTGTTTGAAAAGTGTGAAAATCTTGATGATGTTGTTTACAGACCTGAAAATTATACCATACTATATATTGTTGTGAGAACTATGAATATAATTCCAATATTGATGTGTTTATTGAGGAAGTCTCTACTATCCAAGAAGAGACTAATATTTTGCAGGAATCTATGGAAGAAGAAATTGATGACACTGTGATCTCATTAGATGAAAAAGATGACGAGGAGAGCGAAGAACAAAACGAGGAAGAGTGGATTAGCTACCCGTGCCCACCTTCTAACGAGAGTAACTCTTCAACTCATACATTGTTTAATTTCCCTTTGTGCTTTTTCCGAAGGATGATTGCTATGATAATTGCTATGATCCCTTTGATTCATTTGAAATATCCCTTTTTGATGAACTTGATGCTTGCTATGCTTATGGCCAAGATGCCAACATGAATTATGCTTATGGAGATGAACTTGCTATAGTCCCTTATGTGAAACATTAAATTGTTGCTATTGCACCCATGCGTGATAGTCCTATTATCTTTCTGAATTCTCCCAACTAATCCATATCGGAGAAGTTTGCACTTATTAAGGATTATATTGATGGGTTGCGTTTTACTACTACACGTGATGATTTTGATAGATATAATAATCATGTGCTTGCTGCTCCTACTTGCAATTATTATGAGATAGGAACTACATCTCTGCCTCTCTATGTTTCCAATACGATAAAATTGCAAGAAGCTGTTTATGCTATGTATTAGCCTTTACTTTGTGTGCATGAATTGTTCTTTTATGACATGCCGAGGCATAGGAAGAGAGTTAGACATCGTTGTTGCATGATATATATTACTTTGTGCCCACTACTAAATTAGAAATCATTGTTAATTAAAATTGGCTTTATATACCTTGGGATCTGGGTGGATCCATTACTTGAGCACTTTATGCCTAGCTTAATGGTTTTAAAGAAAGCGCTGCCAGGGAGACAACCCGGAAGTTTTAGAGAGTCATTTATTCTGTTGTGTGCTTTTAAAATGTTTAAAAACAAAAAAAATAAAGTGGGGAACCTAAAACTTTTCAAAAAGAGAAGTGAAAGTAAGAAGGATGAGCACCGTTGAAGTGGGGGAGCTCCTTGAACTTTGTTCATGCTCATGGAAACTTTGCAAATCTTGAATTATAGAAACTTTTCAACAAAAAAATTATCCCCTTGTACAAATCCATTGTATTATAAAAATAATGTGCCAAGATTTGCCTTTAGGATGATTAGATTGCTTGTTTGGTTTGTGCAGTGCAAAAATAGAAACTTTGGTTGTAGTGCGTGAATTTTCATTTTTTACTAGAACGTCGAATGTTTCTGAAACTTTTAGCATAGTACTTCTATACAAATTGTTTATTTAGTCCTAATGTTTCAAAAAAATTGGAGTTACATAAGTATGGTAGATGTTCAGATTGCTACAAATTGTCCTGTTTAAGACATATTATGTTTTTGATGCATTGTTTTGCTCATTTTGATCTATCGATTTTATCGGTGGTATAAGCCATGAAGAAGTTGTAATACAGTAGCTACATGCAAAAAATATATGAATGGTTTTTCAACAGTACATTAAGTGCTGATTTGTTTTATTATACTAACGGATCTCACGAGGGTTTTGTTAACTTTTATGTGATTGAAGTTTTCAAGTTTTGGGTGAGATGACGATGGATGAAGGAATAAGGAGTGGCAAGAGCCTAATCTTGGGTATGCCTGAGGCACCCCAAGGTAATATTCAAGGACTCCAAAGCAACTAAGCTTCCGGGGCATCCCCTCTTTCTTCTAACGATCATCGGTAATTTTACTTGGAGCTATATTTTTATTCGTCACATGATATGCGTAAATCTTGGAGTGTCATGTGCTTTTTATTTTCTTTTAGTAATGCAGCATGCTGGTATGAGATTTTCCTTGGTTGATTTATAGAATGCTTCATGCACTTCACTTATATCTTTTGAGTATGGCTTTATAGAATGCTTCATGTGCTTCACTTATATCATTTGAAGTTTGGATTGCATGTTTCTATACACATAAAAAAACACCGTTTGTAGAATGCTCCTTTGCTTCACTTATATTTGTTAGAGCGTGGGCATATCTTTTGTAGAAAGAATTAAACTCTCATGCTTCACTTATATCTATTTAGAGAGTCAACATGAATTGGTCATTCACATGGTTAGTCATAAAATCCTACATAAAACTTGTAGATCATTGAATATGATATGTTTGATTCCTTGCAATAGTTTTGTGATATAAAGATGGTGATATTAGAGTCATGCTAGTGAGTAATTGTGGATTGGTAGAAATACTTTTGTTAAGGTTTGTGATTCCCGAAGCATGCACGTATGGTGATACGTTATGTCATGAGGTCGAAGCATGATTTATTTTTTGATTGTCTTCCTTGGACGAGCGATGGTCTTTTCCTACTAATCTATCCCCCTAGGAGCATGCGTGTCGTAGTTTGTTTCGATAGCTAATAGATTTTTGCAATAAGTATGTGAGTTATATATGACTAATGTTGAGTCCATGGATTATACGCACTCTCACCCTTCCACCATTGCTAGCCTCTCTAGTACCGCGCAACTTTCGGCGGTGTAATAAACCCACCATATACCTTCCTCAAAACAGCCACCATACCTACCTATTATGGTATTTCCATAGCCATTCCGAGATATATTGCCATGCAACTTCCATCATCATCATATACATGACTTGATCATTCATTGTCATATTGCTTTGCATGATCGTAAGATAGCTAGCATGATATTTCCATGGCTTGTCCATTTTTTGATATCTTTGCTATGCTAGATCATTGCATATCCTGGTACACTGCCAGAGGCATTCATATAGAGTCATATTTTGAGTTGTAATATCGAGTTATAAGTAAATAAAAGTGTGATGATCATCATTATTAGAGCATTGCCCCAATGACGAAAGGATGATGTTGACTATGGTTCCCCCACAAGTTGGGATGAGACTCCGGATGAAAAATAAAATAAAAAAGGCCAAAAAGAGAGAGAGAAAAAGGAGAAAAAAAGAAAAAATAAAAACAAAAAAATGAGAGAAAAAGAGAGAAGGGGCAATGCTACTATCCTTTTACCACACTTTTGCTTCAAAGTAGCACCATGTTCTTCATAGAGAGAGTCTCCTATGTTGTCACTTTCATATACTAGTGGGAATTTTCTATTATAGAACTTGGCTTGTATATTCCTATGATGGGCTTTCTCAAATGCCTGAGGTCTTCATGAGCAAGCAAGTTGGATGCACACCCACTTAGTTTTCAATTTGAGCTTTCATACACTTATAGCTCTAGTGCATCCGTTGCATGGCAATCCCTACTCACTTGCATCGATATCGATTGATGGGCATCTCCATAGCCCATTAATTTGCCTAGTTGATGTGAGACTTTCTCCCTTTTTGTCTTCTCCTCACAACCACCTTCTATTCCACCTATAGTGCTATATCCATGGCTCACACTCATGTATTGCGTGAAAGTTGAAAAGGCTTGAGAACATTAAAAGTATGAAACAATTCTTGGCTTGTCATCGGGGTTGTGCATGATGAAATACTTTGTGTGGCGAAGATGGAGCATAGCCGGACTATATGATTTTGTAGGGATAACTTTCTTTGGCCATGTTATTTTGAGAAGACATGACTGCTTTATTAGTATGCTTGAAGTATTATTGTCTTAATGTCAAATTATAGACTATTGCTTTGAATCACTTGTGTCTTAATATTCATGGCATGATTAGATTATATGACAAAGATTATGCTAGGTAGCATTCCACATCAAAAATTATCTTTTTTTATCATTTACCTACTCGAGGACGAGCAGGAATTAAGCTTGGGGATGCTGACACGTCTCCATCATATCCATAACTCTTTATTGTTCCATGCCAATATTCTAAAAATTTTACATACTTTTGGTAACTTTTTATACTATTTTCTTGGACTAACATATTGATCCAGTGCCCAGTGCCGGTTCATGTTTGTTGCATGTTTTTTTTTCCGTAGAAAATCCATATCAATTGGAGTCCAAACGCGGTAAAAACTTATGGAGATTTTTTTGGAATAAATGTGAATTTTGGGAATTGGAATCAACGTGAGATGATGCCCGAAGGGGCCACAAGGCAGGGGGCGCGCCCCAGGGGTAGGGTGCACTCTGGGCCCTGGTGGTCACCCTGTAAGGCGGTTGGTGCCCTTCTTTCGTCGCAAGAAAGCTAATATCCGGATAAAAATCGTGTTAAAATTTCAGCCCAATCAGACGGATCTCCGTGAATTAAAGAAATGGTGAAAGGGCAGAATCTCAGAACGCAGAATCAGAATGAAACACACACACACACACACACACACACACACACACATAGAGAGAGAGAGAGAGATCCATTTTCGGAGGGGATCCTGCCCCTCCGCCGCCATGGAGGCCATAGACCAGAGGGGAAACCCTTCTCCCATCTAGGGGGAGGTCAAGGAAGAAGAATAAGAAGAAGGAGGGGGGCTATGCCCCCCTCTCCCGGTGGCGTCAGAACGCCGTCGGGGCCATCATCGTGACGGCGATATACACCAACAACTCCTCCACCATCATCACCAACTCTCCCCCCCTATGCAGCGGTGTAACACCTCTTCTCCCCACTATAATCTCTACTTAAACATGGTTCTCAATGCTATATATTATTTCTCAATGATGTATGGCTATCCTATGATGTTTGAGTAGATCCGTTTTGTCCTATGGGTTGATTGATGATCATGATTGGTTTGAGCTACATGTTTTATTATTGGTGCTATCCTATGGTGCTCTCCGTGTCGCGCAAGCATGGGGGATCCTCGCTGTAGGGTGTTGCAATACGTTCATGATTCACTTATGGTGGGTTGTTAGAGTGACAGAAGCTTAAACCCGAGTAAGGGGGTTGTTGCGTATGGGAAGAAAGAGGATTTGATACTTTAATGCTATGGTTTGGTTTTACCTTAATGATCTTTAGTAGTTACGGATGTTTGCTAGAGTTCCAATCATAAGTGCATACGATCCAAGTAGAGGAAGTATGTTATCTTATGCCTCTCCCTCATATAAAATTGCAATAATGATTACCGGTCTAGTCATCGATTGCCTGGGGACAAATAACTTTCTTGGTGACAAAAAGCTCTCTACTAAAACTAACTTCGTTGTTTATTTGTGTAAACAACCCCTAGTTTTTATCTGTGTGCTCTTTATTATCTTGCAAACCTATTGAGGGAGTTCCGGACTAGGGGGTGTCCGGATAGCCGAACTATCATCATCGGCCGGACTCCAAGACTATGAAGATACAAGATTGAAGACTTCGTCCCTTGTCCGGATGGGACTTTCCTTGGCGTGGAAGGCAAGCTTGGCGATACGGATATGTAGATATCCTACCTTTGTAACCGACTCTGTGTAACCCTAGCCCTCTCCGGTGTCTATATAAACCGGATGGCCTTAGTCCATAGGACGAACAACAATCATACCATAGGCTAGCTTCTAGGGTTTAGCCTCCTTGATCTCGTGGTAGATCTACTCTTGTAACCCACATCATCAATATTAATCAAGCAGGACGTAGGGTTTTACCTCCATCAAGAGGGCCCGAACCTGGGTAAAAACATCGTGTCCCTCGTCTCCTGTTACCATCCGCCTAGACGCACAGTTCGGGACCCCCTACCCGAGATCCGCCGGTTTTGACACCGACATTGGTGCTTTCATTGAGAGTTCCTCTGTGTCGTCACCGATAGGCTCGATGGCTTCTTCGATCATCATCAACGACACCGTCCAGGGTGAGACCTTCCTCCCCGGACAGATCTTCGTATTCGGCGGCTTTGCACTGCGGGCCAATTCGCTTGGACATCTAGAGCAGGTCGAAAGTTACGCCCCGGGCTGTCAGGTCCGATTTGGAAGTTTAGACTTCACGGCTGACATCCGCGGGGACTTGATCTTCGACGGATTCGAGCCACAGCCGAGCGTACCGCACTGTCACGTCGGGCATGATTTAGCTCTGCCGCCGGACAGTACCCTGGAGGCCGCACTCGAAACCACTCCGATCTTCAATTCGGAGCCAGCTCCGCAGATCGAGGATGGATGCCTAGACACCTCCTCGGGGGCTGCAACCTCTACGGCGATAGAGCCGAACACTAACTTCGTCCCTCATAAAGCTCGTGACTCCGAGGTGCCGGACTCCGGACCTCCCACGCCCCCTCCAGTCGAAGTCGATTGGGCGCCGATCATGGAGTTCACCGCGGCGGACATCTTTCAACACTCACCTTTTGGCGACATCTTGAGTTCGCTAAAGTACCTCTCGTTATCAGGAGAGGCCTGGCCGAACTGCGGCCAGGACGGTTGGGATGCGGACAACGAAGAAATTCAGAGCCCACCCACCACCCACTTGGTAGCCACTGTCGACGACCTAACCGACATGCTAGATTACGACTCTGAGGACATCGACGGTATGGACGACGATGCCGGAGACGACCAAGAACCAGCGCCCACCGGGCACTGGAAAGCCACCTCTTCATACGACATATACATGGTGGATATCCCAAAGGATGGGAATGACGAAGGAATAGCGGAGGATGACCCCTCCAAGAAACAGCCCAAGCGCCGGCGTCAGCGGCGCCGCTCTAAATCCCGCCATAGCAAGAATGAGTATTCCGGCACCGGAGACAATAATACACCGGATAGCGCCGAAGACAACCCACTCCAGCAAGATCCAGCACAGGAGGAGGGGGACGCCAGCCCTCATGAGAGAGCGGCCGAAGAAGAGGTAGAGGACTATATGCCTCCCTCCGGAGACGAGGCAAGCCTCGACGACGACGAATTCGTCGTGCCTGAGGATCCCGTCGAACAGGAGCGTTTCAAACGCAGGCTTATGGCCACGGCAAACAGCCTCAAGAAAAAGCAGCAGCAGCTTAGAGCTGATCAAGATCTGCTAGCCGACAGATGGACCGAAGTCCTCGCGGCCGAAGAGCATGAACTCGAACGCCCCTCCAAAAGCTACCCCAAACGTAAGCTGCTCCCCCGATTAGAGGTGGAGGCATATGATCCCGCTTCACCAGGAGACAATACGGCTGATCGACCACCCCGTGGTCGCGACAGAGAGGCCTCAAGGCCCTTCACTAGACCCGTACCCCGGCATCGCTCGAAAAGCACAAGGCCACAGGGGAACACTCCGGACCTGCGAGACATATTGGAGGATAAGGCAAGACAATCAAGATCGATCTATGGATCACGTGGGCGCCCCACGATACGTGACGATCACCGTCACCCCGGACACAGTAAGTCCGGCCGGGCCGAACACAACAGACAAAGCTCTTTTGAGCTCCGTCGCGATATCGCCCAGTACAGAGGCGCCGCACACCCACTGTGCTTCACAGATGAGGTAATGGATCATCAAATCCCAGAAGGGTTTAAACCCGTCAATATTGAATCTTATGATGGCACAACAGACCCCGCGGTCTGGATCGAGGACTATCTCCTCCACATCCACATGGCCCGCGGAGACGATCTCCACGCCATCAAATATCTCCCACTCAAACTTAAAGGACCAGCCCGGCACTGGCTTAACAGCTTGCCAGCAGAGTCAATCGGGAGTTGGGAGGACCTGGAAGCCGCATTCCTCGATAACTTCCAAGGCACGTACGTGCGACCACCAGATGCAGATGACCTAAGCCACATAATTCAGCAGCCAGACGAATCGGCCAGACAATTCTGGACACGGTTCTTAACCAAGAAAAACCAAATCGTCGACTGTCCGGATGCCGAGGCCCTCGCGGCCTTCAAGCATAACATCCGCGACGAGTGGCTTGCCCGGCACCTGGGACAGGAAAAGCCGAAATCCATGGCAGCCCTTACATCACTCATGACCCGCTTCTGTGCGGGTGAGGACAGCTGGCTAGCACGCAGCAACAACCTCAACAAAAATTCTGGCAGTCCGGATATCAAGGACCGTAGTGGCAGGTCGCGTCGCTACAAAAACAAACGCCGCATTAACGGCGATAACAGTGAGGATACGGCAGTCAATGCCGGATTCAGAGGCTCTAAACCCGGTCAACGGAAAAAGCCATTCAAAAGAACAACTCAGGGTCCGTCCAATTTGGACCGAATTCTCGACCGCTTGTGCCAGATACATGGCACCCCTGAAAAGCCAGCTAACCACACCAATAGGGACTGTTGGGTGTTCAAGCAGGCAGGCAAGTTAATTGCCGAAAACAGCGACAAGGGGCTACATAGCGACGACGAGGAAGAGACCCGACCGCCGAACAATAGAGGACAGAAGGGTTTCCCCCCACAGGTGCGGACGGTGAACATGATATATGCCACGCACATACCCAAAAGGGAGCGGAAGCGTGCACTCAGGGATGTATACGCGATGGAGCCAGTTGCCCCGAAGTTCAATCCATGGTCCTCTTGCCCGATCACCTTTGACCGAAGGGACCACCCCACCAGCATTCGCCATGGTGGGTTCGCCGCATTGGTTCTAGACCCAATCGTCGATGGATTTCATCTCACCAGAGTCCTGATGGACGGCGGTAGCAGCCTAAACCTGCTTTATCAGGACACGGTGCGCAAAATGGGCATAGACCCCTCAAGGATTAAACCTACCAAGACGACCTTTAAAGGCGTCATACCAGGTGTAGAAGCCAATTGTACAGGCTCAGTTACACTGGAAGTGGTCTTCGGATCCCCGGATAACTTCCGAAGCGAGGAGTTAATCTTCGACATAGTCCCGTTCCGCAGCGGCTATCATGCCTTGCTCGGACGTACCGCGTTCGCAAAGTTCAACGCGGTGCCGCACTACGCATACCTCAAGCTCAAGATGCCAGGCCCTAGAGGAGTCATCACGGTCAACGGAAACACTGAACGCTCCCTCCGAACGGAGGAACATACAGCGGCTCTCGCGGCAGAAGTACAAAGCAGCCTTTTAAGGCAATTCTCGAGTCCGGCTGCCAAGCGGCCGGACACAGCTAAGCGTGCCCGGAGTAACCTACAACACGACCACCTGGCACGTTCCGAGCACGCGTAGCAGTGCGGCCCCAACCCCAGCCCCTGTAAAACATTAAGACAGACCCTTCGCGTACTCCATTACGCTCTGAAGATACCATGGGCATGGGGCAAGGGGCTCGACCACGATAAGCCCAAACTGCGGCTCAACCGCACCAGGGGCTCTTAAGTGTGTCGTTTCTTTTTCTTTTCCTTTATTTTTTACCTACAGGACTCCGTTCGTCAGAGGCCCTGTCCGGCAGCAGACATGCCGAACCCACGATACAACACCAGGGAAGGAGAAAGGCTACAACGAAAATCCAGGTGGTCTCCATTATGAGCATTAAATCTGTTTTATGCATTATTCCGTAGCCTACCCCTGGAGGGGGACATGTTAAACAGTCCCATCCCTTGCTTACCGCACCACTTGTATCGTCCTGCACTTACAGCAGTTTTTATTTGAATAAAGCAATGCAGCACATTTTTGCTTCTAATTGCATTTCTTTCTTACACATATGTTCATCTATGACATGTTGCATCCGTACGTTTTGGTACGGCTAAATACACCAGGGGCTTATGTTTCCCGCGTTATGGTGTGATAAGTCCGAACACTTTCACAAGTGCGGCACCCCGAACTTATAGCATTATATGCATCGGCTCCGAATCATGTTCTTGGGTCAATAGTTGGGTTTGCCCGGCTCCCATGTTTTGGTACCTTACGTTCCGTTTTATCGGCTAAGGTAGCACTGGGAGAACCACTGCGATTGCGCCCCAGTTGAGCTGGGTTAACGCCTCAGTGGAGAAAGCTAAAACTGACCGTCATGATGAGGCGAGAGCTGGTCGCTGTTCGAGAGGTTCTTTGCGAGTCCCTAAAGACTTATGCCGCTTCGAGCGAGGAGCCGGATTCTGTCCGGCCAAGGCGTGGATAGCGCCCCAAATTCGGCCTTCCGAAAACTAGGGGCTTCGCCGAAATTTAAAATTATAGAATTCTATGGCTAAGTGAGAGTGTTCAAGCATTATAAGTCCGGTTGCCTTGTTCGTTGTGTTGAGCGCCTCCCTAGATGGACCCAAAAATGGGAACAAGAGCGCTCGAGTTTATCCCGAACACCCCAGCACTCGTGGCATGGGGGCTGAAGCCGACGACTTGCCATCTCTCAGATTTGATAAACAGCCGCACAGAAGGTAATATTTTAAATTAACAAGCGTTGCTTAGCGCATATGAACCAAGTTTTCAGCGCACAGGATAACAAAATGCGAGTCTACTCAAATATTACATCTTTGGAGCACTCACCCGCAATAGTGCGGGCGCCCTTCAGCACACTCCTATAATACATCTCGGGCGTGCGATGCTCCTTGCCCTCTGGTGGGGGGTCCGTCACAAGCTTCTGGGCATCCATCTTGCCCCAGTGCACCTTTGCGCGGGCAAGGGCCCGACGCGCACCCTCGATACAGGCGGAGTGCTTGATAACTTCAACCCACGGGCACGCGTCCACCAGCCGCCGCACCAGGCCGAAGTAGCTCCCAGGCATAGCCTCCTTAGGCCACAGCCGAACTATGAGGCCCTTCATGGCCTGTTCGGCCGCCTTGTGGAGCTCGACCAGCTGCTTCAGCTGGTCGCTAAGGGGCACCGGATGTCCGGCCTCAGCATACTGAGACCAGAAGACCTTCTCCATTGAGCTCCCCTCCTCGGCCCGGTAGAATGCGGCAGCATCGGACACGCTGCGGGGAAGATCTGCGAACGCTCCTGGAGAGCTCCGAATTCGGGTAAGCGACAGGTAATTAACACTCACATGCTTACTTTGCATGAAAAATGCCTTACCCGCTGCTATTTTCTTCACCGCCTCTATCTCCTGGAGGGCCTTGTAGGCTTCGGCCTTAGCGGCTTTGGCACTCTCAAGAGCCGTTGCAAGCTCAGACTCTCGAGTCTTCGAGTCACGCTCCAGGCTCTCATGTTTCCTCACGAGATCCTGGAGCTCTTGTTGTACCTCCGCCACCCGCGCCTCCTGTTTCTCTCGCTCGGTGCGCTCCGCAGCCGCATTGCATTCGGCCGCGGCCACCGCCTCCTTCAGGGTCGCCACCTCGTTAGTGGCCCCTGCAATACCCCAGTTATCCTTGTCATTTTTCTTGCAACCAAATCCTTTTCTGTAAGGTACAATTTGCATAAGGTATTACTCACCTTCTTTTTCCTCGAGCTGCTTCTTGGCATGGCCGAGCTCGTTCTCGGACCGCTCGAGGTTTTCCTTCAAAGTTTTGACCTCCGCAGTCAGTGCGGCAGAGGTCAGCAGCACAGCCTGCAATCCCATATTGACATATTTTCATGACTCCTGCGTTTATCTTTCTAAAGATCCTCAGTCCGGCTTTTCTTTCCGAACACCGAACCGAGCATCAGGGGCTACTGTCTATGCGGTACCATTTTACATATATTGAAATTCTTACCTCAAAGCCTGTTAGAAGGCTGCTGCAGGCTTCGGTCAGCCCGCTCTTGGCGAGCTGAACCTTCTGAATCACCGCACTCATAACAGTGCGGTGTTCCTCTTTGATGGAGGCGCCGTTGAGCGCCTCCAGCAAATTATCCGGCACCTCCGGTTGGACGGAGGCAGCCGGCGTCGCGGTCTTGCCCTTCTTACGAAGGGGTCGCCCGCCGGACTCCGGAGCCACTATGGGTTCCGGGGCTGAGTCCGGTGCAAAGTCCGGGAGGTTGTCCTGCGACACCTCCGGGGCCCTCTCCTCCTGGTGGGTCCCTTCCTGGGATCCCACCTCGGCATCGTCCGCATCACGGGGGGTGGAGGCAGTCGGAAGAGAATCCATATCCGACGCCCCTAAGGACCCGCTCGACGAAGTGGGGAGATCATCCTTAGGCGGACTGCAGGGTTGTATGCGGCATTAGAAAGACATAATGTGGCGGAAAACGAAAACCTTGAAGTTATTCGGGAGTCCGGATACTTACGATCTCGCCAGAGGCTTGGCCCTTGGAGGCCAGTCCTCGTCGTCGTCACTGGCGTTGGCGGAACAGTCCGGGGGAAGAGTTTTTCCCCTCTTGGACCCTTCGGCCTCCCTTGTTGGGGAGGCCTTCCTTTTCTTCCCTCCCCCGCTGGGGGAGAGGCTTTCTTCTTCTCCTCCTTGCCTTGGTGGGAGGAGTCGGCCTCGGATTCATCGTCCGATAGCACCTGAAAACGGGAACTCTTCCGAGTCCCCGTGGCCTTCTTCTTGGCCTTCTTCTCCGGCACCACGTGGGGTGCCGGAGCCAGCAGCCCCGTTAGGCGGGCGTCAGTTGGGTCCTCTGGCAATGGGGCCGGACAGATAGCCTGTGCGGCCTTCTTCAGCCAGTCCTGTCAAAGGAAAGGGAGTTTAGATCCCGCATAGAGTCAAACTATGAATAACAAGCGTCCCGTAAAGGACAATATCACTTACCTCGTCAGCTGGACGCTGCGAGCTGAATCCACGATCTTCGCTAGCGGATGCGGGAGCCTCGGCGCCCTTGAACAGCACCTTCCAAACCTCTTCATACGTAGTGTCGAAGAGCCCATTCAAAGTCTGGTGCTGCACCGGATCAAAATCCCACATATTGAAGCCCCGTCGTTGGCACGGGAGAATCTGCCGGATGAGCATGACCTGGACTACGTTGACAAGCTTGAGCTTCTTGTCCACCAGCTTTTGGACGCAGGCTTGGAGTCCGGTCAGCTCCTCCGAATCGCCCCAAATCCGGCCGCTCTCTTTCCAGGAGGTGAGCCGTGTGGGGATGCCGGATCTGAATTCGGGGGCCGCTGCCCATTCGGGATGACGCGGCTCGGTGATGTAGAACCACCCCGATTGCCACCCCTTGATGGTTTCCAGAAAGGTGCCCTCCAGCCACGTAATGTGGGACATCCTGCCCACCATGGCGCCTCCGCACTCCGCTTGGCTGCCCTTCACAACCTTCGGCTTGACACTGAAGGTCTTGAGCCACAAGCCGAAGTGGGGCTGGATGCAGAGGAAGGCCTCGCACACGACGATAAACGCCGAGATGTTGAGGATAAAATTCGGGGCCAGATCATGGAAATCTAGGCCGTAGTAGAACATGAGCCCCCAGACAAAGGGATGAAGTGGGAAGCCCAGTCCGCGGAGGAAATGGGGAAGGAATACTACCCTCTCATGGGGCCTAGGGGTGGGGATGAGCTCTCCCTCGTCGGGGAGCCGATGCGCGATGTCGCTGGACAAGTATCCGGCGCTGCGCAGCTTCTGGATATGCCCCTCCGTGACGGAGGAGGCCATCCACTTGCCTCCCGCTCCGGACATATTTGGAGAAGGTTGAGGTGAGATGTGCGGGCTTGGGCGCTAGAGCTCGAGTTCGCAGAGATGGATAAGCCAAGGAGGAAGAAGGCGCAGGTAAAAAGGTTGGATCTTTATCCCCTTATATGGGCGGACAGAAACACGCGTCCCCACCGGCCTGGTAAAACTCGCTTATCCCCAAGCGTCCGATTGATGGCGCGGTTGGGTTACCCACGTCCGTATTGATGGGAATCCCGGAATAAGGGGAACACGATCTCTGCTTCGACAAGACGTGCCAAGGAAACCGCCTCGCTAAACGCGCTGAGATGGAACAATAAAAACAATTTGAAAGGCTTGGTAGTGGTGTGACGTTACGCCACAAAATACGTCAGCAGATTGAACTTGTGTAATATTATTCTCTCTACGGTTGTATGTGGAATTTATTTTGCAGAGCCGGACACTATCCTGGTGTTCACAATCTTCTATAAATTATTCGGAGGAGGAACCCGCCTTGCAATGCCGAAGACAATATGCGCGCCGGACTCGTCGTCATTGAAGCCTGGTTCAGGGGCTACTGAGGGAGTTCCGGACTAGGGGGTGTCCGGATAGCCGAACTATCATCATCGGCCGGACTCCAAGACTATGAAGATACAGGATTGAAGACTTCGTCCCGTGTCCGGATGGGACTTTCCTTGGCGTGGAAGGCAAGCTTGGCGATACGGATATGTAGATCTCCTACCTTTGTAACCGACTCTGTGTAACCCTAGCCCTCTCCGGTGTCTATATAAACCGGATGGCCTTAGTCCATAGGACGAACAACAATCATACCATAGGCTAGCTTCTAGGGTTTAGCCTCCTTGATCTCGTGGTAGATCTACTCTTGTAACCCACATCATCAATATTAATCAAGCAGGACGTAGGGTTTTACCTCCATCAAGAGGGCCCGAACCTGGGTAAAAACATCGTCTCCCTCGTCTCCTGTTACCATCCGCCTAGATGCACAGTTCGGGACCCCCTACCCGAGATCCGCCGGTTTTGACACCGACACCTATCCTATCACACCTACCAAGTACTTCTAGTTTCATCCTTGTTTTAGGTAAAGCAAACATTAAGCGTGCATAGAGTTTTATTGGTGGTCGATAGAACTTGAGGGAATATTTGTTCAACCTTTAGCTCCTCGTTGGGTTCGACATTCTTATTTATCGAGAAAGGCTACAACTGAGCCCCTATACTTGTGGGTTATCACGGGCTAGCCTCCCAAACCTCCCCTTCTACACCCCTTGACAGACCTCGACACGAGCGAGCCTCCCCGGCCTCCTCCTCTACGCACCTTGTCGGACTACACCGCCGACGCCACTCGATGTTCTCTTCTCTACCCTGAGGGCCAGATTTGTGCTAGTCCGGCGACCACCGAAGCAGCAGCCGCACTCTGGAGCCTGCCCGCATTTGCGTGCTACCCGTGTCTACGCGCGGCCCACTGGAGCCTGGCCATGGCTGCCGTCGGCTGCTGCTGCTCCGGCCATGGCCGCCTTCATATGATGCTATTCCAGCCATGGCCTCCAGTGCTCCCGACTACTCAGGCCACACTGCTCAAAGGATGCCGGACACGCTTCTTAAAGGACGTTGCACACGCGGCTGGCCGGACACTAGACACGCCTCTCATCGAACATTGGACTCGCCGTGAGATGGTTGCTTTTTTCTAATATTTAGCAAAATTCTTTGCCGTCTGTGAATGTACCAGGCACATGGAAAAGGCCTTGTTTGCAGATGGCAAAGAGGCTTTTCCTTTGCCGTTAGCTTGGCTAGGAAGACCGACGGCAAAATTCGTTGTCGTCTGTTGTGTGCTTGCAGACGACAAAGTAGCTCTTTACCGTGACTTTCAGTGTTGAAAGAGGGGCCGTCAGCTAGTAGAAGACAAAGGTGTTTGCCGTCCATGACCTGGTCCTTTGCCGTCTGCTATGGCAGACGGCAAAGAAGCTGATTCCTGTAGTGTATGGTCAGTACATTGTCTTGCCAAATCAAAATAGACACATGGTTCAAATCATATCAGTTCAAGACAAAGCAACATTAAAATAATACAAGTGTGGGAAACTACACAACACAACAATATTTCAGATGGGTACCACACGTATACATGTACAACAACAATATTGGCTCTGTTGTGATGCTAGTAATGTGGATGATATGAGAAGTCAACTGTATACACAATTGAAATTGAAATCAATAGAGCAATTTAGAAGAGCAAACCAGTTAAATAAACATATTTAAACATGCCTATTGTGCCATTGGAGTTTCGATTGGATCCTTCAATTTAAAAATAAGTTTGTATGAGTAAATACAGTGATACAAGAGCAAAGCAGAATGCACCATGGCAATGGAATCTTAAATGAGAACAGTTGTTCTTCAGGTTTAACCACTTGTTCTACACGAACAGAGTACAGTAAGATGCAGGCTTATAGTACTTCAAAATAAAAAATGATCTCATAGACCTTACCACATTCTTGCCTCGGGACCGGTACAGAACAAGGCATTTCCAGTCATTGTCCCGTAAATGTGTCTCATGAGGAAGTAAGGGAATTTGATGAGTTTCCTTGCTAGTGAAGTACGTTTTCTTTGGGTAATTCCGATACTGCCACAAAGCATTCTTGAAGATAGCAGAGGTATTAGCACAGGTTACCTCATACTGAATTTCCAAGTCGGTCCTTCTCTATAGAGAAAAATGGAAACATTTGCACTATTATGACCAACATGGAGGTTGAATGTATGGGAAAAAGCAAAGTAATTGCCATGAATAACATTACTTACACATAACTCATGATGAACACCTGCAACTGGCTTTTTCCTTCATCTTCAGTATAATATTTCCATGATGGGAAGATACACACATAGGATTTAACAACATCAAATGCGATAGATGCTAAACTATGAATGGCTGGTTGTGCTTCGTCCACAAGAATAGGTGTACTAACTGGTGGAGTTGGTTGAGGGAGTCCTGGATTAGGGGGTATCCGGACAGCCGGACTATATACTTTGGCCGGACTATTGGACTATGAAGATACAAGATGAAAGACTTCGTCCCGTGTCCGGATGGGACTCTCCTTTGCGTGGAAGGCAAGCTTGGCGATTCGGATATTAGATCTCCTTCTCTGTAACCGACTCTGTGTAACCCTAGCCCCCTCCGGTGTCTATATAAACTGGAGGGTTTGGTCCATAGGACAAGAACAATCATAATCATAGTCTAGCTTCTAGGGTTTTGCCTCTACGATCTCGTGGTAGATCAACTCTTGTAATACTCATATCATCAAGATCAATCAAGCAAGAAGTAGGGTATTACCTCCATCGAGAGGGCCCGAACCTGGGTAAACATCGTGTCCCCAGCCTCCTGTTACCATTAGCCTTAGATGCACAGTTCGGGACCCCCTACCCGAGATCCACCGGTTTTGACACCGACATTGGTGTTCACCGTGGTAGTCCTGGCGCTTTGGGCACTGGAGCTGCCTTACTAACTGCTCTTGTTTGGGATCTCTATGGTGGAGATGGTGTTGTTTAAACTGGAACTGGGTTACTATCTGTTGTGGTTGGGGTTAGATTGTGTGAAGCTGGTTCTCTTTCCATCAAAGTAGGGGTACAATCTGTGAGAGTCTAGGTTATGTGTGGTAGGGCTAGTTCTTGTGCATGCACAACCAGGGTGCTATCTCCACCAAGAGGTAGCATTGTTTTATTTGAAGACCGTGTTTTTACTCTGCTAGATACTGACATCACCTCCTCCAATTCAAATAGCTGATAAACAAGAAAAGTAGTTGAATGTACAGACCTTGTAGGAGAGACAGATGCAATAGATAGTGTGGAAAAAGAGGGCATGAAATAGTTCACATATAAATGGTTTAACTAAAAAGGATAGCATAACGTAATTTCACATATATGATGTCTATCTAAGCATGATAGCATAGCATGACATAATTCAAAGATATGATGACTAACTAAACAGGATGGCATAAGATAATTATATGATGTCTTTGGTAAACAGGTTCGCATGACATAATTCACATACATGTTATCTAAGTAATCAGGATCGCATGATATAATTCACATATGTGATTTATATACTAAGAAGATGGCATTCACATATATGATGTTTGAACTAAGAACATGGTGTTGAACATTGTGTATATGATGTCTAAACTATGCAATGCAAGACACCATATGCATGATATGAGCAGTATAACCGTGCCATGTTAGAGCATACACATCGGTGGGGGAATAGGACTGGTAATCTATCTCTGAATCCATCTTTGGGGAGCGATCTGGACCCAGCAAGAGACCTACTTCGACAGGTAGCACTGTCTGCTCTAAGACCTTGTTTTCACTCCAGATTTTTCCATCACCCACTCCAATGGCTGATTCGCAGGAAGAGTAGTTGAATGTACAAACATTGTATACATATGGAAATGTAATGAAGAAAAAGTATGGCAAGATATAATTTAAATATATGATGACTGGCTAAATAGGATGACATTGCATATTTCACATATATTATGGCTAGCTAAAAAAGATGAGATTGCATAATTCACATATATGATATAGAAACTAAACAGGTGGCATTATAGAACATGTCTAAACTAAGTAGATGACATATATGATGTCCAAAGTAAGCACTGTAGGGCAACATATGCATGATAACCAACATCATCATGCCAAGTTCGAGCAAACACCTCCGCAGGTAAATAAGAGTGGTCAGCTCCTTATGAATCCGCCTCCGAATAGATATCTTCCTCGGGATTACAATCTTGCGGAGGGGGAGGGTTTGCCATTGCACCCACCATGGAGCGATTTCTGCATGACAGTGTAATGCCACGCGAAACTCTTCTCTTTTTCTCTACATGTTCAACATGATTGTGTACAGTAGCTGACATGCACACGAAAAAATAGTGAGATTATGTAAGGAGAGCATGTAGAAATCTAGAGTGATGGTAACAACCAGTGGATAGATCCAAAAATGATGATAGCAGGCTGATGATAGCTTTAATTAATAAAAAGACAGATGATGATTGCTTTACTGTTTGTTTCCCACCCAAGATGAACAACATAGACATACCCTAGGTGAACAAGATAATAGACAGAGATACTATTCATTGTTGCCTGGATATGTGCCCCACAAGCATTTTAAAACTCAAGTTTGAACATTAATTTTGACCTGACTTAGGAGTCTAAGAGGTGAACAGGACGATAAAGTAGCAGGTAATATTAAGCAATGCATAACATAAGTAGAAACAAAAGAGTGCGACCTCTCTCGTGGACCCATGTACTCCTCAGGTTCATCTGCTGAGTCGATGATGGTGATGCAGTTGCGGTGGGTGCTGGCAGCAGGGAAGGAGATCTGAGGCGGTGAAAGACGGTCAGGAGTCGTGATGTCTGGTATCGTGGATGCTTCTATCGGTGGAGCAGCTCAGGTGAGGTGGATGACGTCACGGTAGGAGCAGGACAAACCACACAAAGTTCTCTTTGACGCCTATCTATAAATGAAGTAATTCCATAAGGGCTCCTTTGGCATGCATGATTCTAAAAACACAGGGATAGGAAAAACACCGGAAATGGATAGGAATGCATGTGGGAAACAGAGCATTTGTAAACACATGATATCTGTCAACTTGGTGTTTGGTTCACAGGAATTGGGAGGGCAGAGGAATGCAAAGAAACATGGAAAAATTAAAGTGAAACCATATGGAAATGTGTGCAGTTAGAATGTTATTCCGCCACTAATTCACTTAGTATTGTTTTCATGCATAGGATTTTGAAATGTATCCAGGTGGATTTTTTTGCTCCATTCTTTTCAACCAAATGCATGAATAATTGAATAGTAGAGGACCATAGGAAAATTTCCTATAGCTATGTTTTTACTTCACTTTTTCCTTTGAACCAAAATAGCCCTAATGGATCAACATGAATGTAGAGTAATAAGTGATGCAACAAGTGTACAACCTCTTTGGCGTAGCCGTGTCGACCTTAGCATCATTGGTTGGTCGTTGAAGAAGTTACGGCAGAGGTGGCTGTCGGAGGTGTGGATGAAGATCTGAGGCATCTGTAGGTGGCGTCTAGGCTACTGCTCTATTGTGATGGATGGTTCCGTTGTTGGAGCAGCTCCGGCGAGCTGTAAGACGTCGAGGCTGAAGCAGTACAAGACATACATTGTTAATCTCAAGTGGGATTCTAATAGCATCTCTAGATGATGTAAAATACATTACCAAAAAGTGGTAGATGTCAAATTGACATCAACAAAAAACACCTGACTACAACAGATGAGCTAAAAACTATTGACTCTGAACTTAACTGTCGAAGCTGAAATTTACTGTGGAATCTGAATGTTACTGTCGAAACTGAATGCACTAGTAGAAGAGAGGCACTTCACATGTAGTTTAGGCCTCTCGAGCATTAGTAGTAGACAAACAGTGATCTAAATCAGTAGGCGATCGACAGGGAACACAGTAGCAGATAGCAGTCGGAGCAGCAGCGCTTGGAGCAGCAGCACGAACTAGATCTAGAGCAGCAACTCATGTAGCTGCAGCAGCCCGTGTACCAGCATCAGCAATGTGAGAGAGAGCAAGAGAAAAGCAGCAGCATGAGGGAGGGGAAGAGCAGAGCAACAACGCGACCGAGCAAGAGCCGAAGTGACAATAGCATCAGTGTGGGCGAGCGAGAGCCAAAGCAGCAGCAGCAACTCCGGCTGGTATGGGCACCGCCGCCGAGAGAGCCTCGCACTGGGGGAGAGCCACCATGGAGATGTTGCCGGCAGCATCGACTATGAGGTAGCCGCACCATGGGGGAGCAGGATCGAGCACCAGCAGCGCCGGGAGATCGAGTTAAGGAGAAGGTGTGATGCGACGAGTGTACAACCTCTTTGGTGAAGCTGAGTAGGCCTCGGCTTTGTTCGAGGAGTCGGTGAGGATGTTGTAGTTCCGGTGGAGTAGGTTAAGGTGGCACTGTGGGGATGGAGCAGCCGCGGTAGACGAGACGATCGTCGGAGCAGCTCCATGGAGGTGGAGGACGGGCCGGCAGAACTGGCAGGACGACGACGTCGACGACGGATCCTCATCCGGGGCGGTGGATGAGGGACGTCGACTTGTTGTGGTGGACGAAGTCATCAGGGAAGAGGCTCCGGCTGGGCAGCAGTGGGATGGGGGCGGCAGAGGGTGGGGTTTCGCGGCTGGAGCAGAGAGGTTATGGCGGTCAGGGTTTTCAAATGGTGAAAAGGAGATGATGAGAGGGGGGGAACCATGACTTAGGGATGTGCTTGTCCAAAATGTAGGGTGTGTTACCAAAGTACCCCCACTGATTTGAACTAGCGGCTCTTTCGGCTCAGTGTTAGAAGGGGGATTTCGCATGTCGGGATTTGGTAGCTAGATGTGGTTTTCGCGCCCGTTGTAATTTCGGGATAGCAAGGCGCTGGTTGTGAAGGCGCGAGTTTTCAGAGCACAAACAGGCAAAGTGTTATCTGAATTTCGGGATAACAAGGTGTGGGTTGAAATTTTGGGACAAGCCAAACGTGTAATAATGTATGTACCAAATCAATTCACACTTACCTCGACGAAAAAACAAAAACAAAAACTATTCGCACCACACAGTGGGAGAGTATTGTCCCATTTTACTGTACAAATGCTATTCAAAACTATGAATCCATGTTATGTCCAATTAAATTTTTTCGCTGGCAGAAAGGGAGGATGTGCATCATTTCTCCGTTCGACGGCGTTGAGGCAACACGTCCCAATCTGCGGTACCGCCGTTCTCTCTGACCAAGCTCCGGCGCGATAGGGCCTTCTCCACTTGCTCGCTGCCACAGTATGGGAAGATCCCGGTCGCCGGTGCCCTCCTAGTTACATCGTGACGACCCTCAGGTATATCTTCCTCCTGCCTTGCTCCACTGCATATCTTCCCACATTTTTGCATGTCGATCTTCCCTAGTTCTTTGCCCAAAACATTGCTCGGCCGATGTACTTTCCATGTTGCAATCTCGTCCTCACACCATTTTACATAAACAACCGTGCTGCTATCTTCCCTTAGGACAAGGAATATGCTTCTTTTTTGTCGGCGTATGTGTCATAAATTGTTATTGGCCAGTAATTGTTACCTTTCTACCTCTTTTTGCAAACAGGGCTATCCATTTCACCTCATCGCTATTGCGACCTTTTGGTAAACTGCACAAATCACTTTTTTCTTAAGAGTGTTTTGTGCAGTTTTGCTGAAATGTCACACGGGCAACATTTCTACATTTCAGTGCGACTGCTCAAAGGGAGATTGGTTTTGCTCTATCCTCCTCATCCAACTCCGAGCCTAATCTTCTCCAACTATTTGAGTAATCTTCTCCAACTAGTCGGTCTTAAGAGAAACTGCAAAGGTGGCTGGCTTCTATTTGTGTGTTTGTTGTTTCATCAACAGTTCCTTATTGTTGTAATCACACTTACTCAATATCTTTGGAACAAGGACACCCAGTTCTATTTTATTCGAACTACACAAAATAATCGGAATGTTCCATGCTCCTGACAGCTGCTTTTTCCCAACATGCCTTGTTGATTTAGACAGAGCTAGGGGGAAGTTGTTGCCAATGAAAGAATGGATCAATTTTACTTTAACACCTTCTCACAACTTTGTCTTCAGTTGTGATGTAAATATTAGCTCTGATCTGCGAATCACTAAGATGCATTATCAAGGAAGTTAGTTTTTTATTTTTCCCAAAAGAGCATGGATGTTAGTTTCCTTTCTAGTATTTGATTGATGTTGTGATGAGACAACCTTCCAGCTAGCAAGACACATGAAACAAAAGCTGAAAGCTTCAGGGCATTGTACAATTTCATTTCGCTGGAAAAATATTTGTACGCCAATTATGTGAACAAATTCTAGAAGTTTGATAGCATTGCCAGAAGCCATTCAACATCCGGGTCCATGTGCCATGCACCAAATTAGGGCTCATTCCGTTTGGAGGTAATCAAAATGTAGGAATTAGGAGTAGTATTGGAATTTGATAGGATGGCACTTGCCATCCTAAGGAATTGAGTTGCCTTGTTCCTACACGCAAAATGAGCTTTGAGTTGATGTGTAGTTTCCTCCAAAAACACAGGAAATGAGTAGTATTCCTACGAAATTCCTGTACGCATTTCCGACAAACCGAATGCATATATAGGAAATTTCCCCCCAGAATCCTTGTTCCTATGTGAAAGGGTATGTAGCTCCTAAATATGGTTTTGGTAATTAATGACAATCTTTGTGTACTAATGTTTTCACTAAGATATATTTAAAGGTATTCTACATAGATGGTGCATCAAGGATATTAGATGGAATCAAGGATGACGTCCATATATATGAAGATATATTTGCTCTAAGCTTTGGTATTGATTGACAATTCCTATGGAGCATCAAGTGCATTCAATCTTATATGATGATATGTTCCGTAGTGATGCTTGAAGTGCATTGGGTTGGTTTCTGAAGAATGATATCAAAAATCCAAAGAAGTCCTCATTGTATCCCTCTCTGGATATCCCGTGTGCACGGGCCTCCTAACCCATGTGCGCACGGGGACGAGTGTCAACTCTCTGGATACCCCGTCCACACGGGGTCCCTGACCCCCGTGCACACGGGGCCTAGGTTTTGGCTCTCGAGGTCCCATATCCAGTGAGGTTTCAAGCTGGTTTTTTGGGATTCTTTTTGAAGCCATCAAGATTGATTTTAATGTCTAACCAAATATGTTCAAGGTGGAGTTCGTTAGAGGATCTCAAAGATTGACATATGCGGGCTTATAAGAATCAAGAGCTTGAGAGAAAAATCAAAGACAAGAATTCAAGATATGACTTCAAGACAATATCACGGTAAGCTCATGTGTTGGGTATCAGTTGATCAAGTCTTGAAGCAAGCGACTAGAGTGAATAATTCATTTTGCCTCTCAAGATATTATGATGGAGTTCTTAGAAGAGCAAATGATGACCTATATGATATTCATAGTGAAACTTGATATGGTCATGAAAGAGTCTTTGGTGATCTTTTCTTGAAGCAATGAAGGGAAATGAGAGTTCATTATGGCTTTAAAGAAACCAATATAGGGATTTTAGTAAAGATGTTGGTTGACCAAGATGAAGCTCGAAGGTTGTATCTAGATGGTCAATTCACCAGCGCAAACAATTTACCACGTGGGATCAAGTAATCTAGTGGTATGGTAAGTAACTGTGAATTGCAGTTTGTGCACTAACCCATGCTATGTGCTTTCGATGTCTATGTGGGTTAGGTGTTTCTCATGGGCTTTCATAAAAAGGGAAGATTTCAAGTAGCCTATGTGTGGATTGACATCAAGTGGTGATGGTGATCGGGCTCGAGGAGTCCAAGTGCAAGATGAGAAGCCAGAGGTTATATGCTTGAAGCTTGCGGTCCACATCATGATAATGTGCATGTGAAGATGAGCATAAGTTAAGGCTTCCCTCATTGCAATATGAGGAAGCATTTCGAGTATCTTCAACTTGCAATATGAGTGTGGACAAGAAAAGGATTCCAACTTGAGGCAAGCATCAAAGTCATCATGAAGATCAAGTGGAATGTGCAAGGCAAAGGTATAACTTACTTAGGTTTTCCTAGTTTTGCCGGTCTCATGGTGCTTGGTGGGAGATCGGATTATAGGTTTGATAGTTGTACTATCAAGAGGGACTTTTGGTGAGTAGCTTGATCACGTCGCATAAAGAGAGCTCAAACCTTTGCATAATTTGCATCATTAATTATTTTGTGTTGATATTGGGTGGTTCTCTATGCACTACTAGGAAAATGCTTATAGGTATAAATTTAGCAGTAGCATTGGGTAAATACCCCACACTACTGCTATTTAGAAGTACCGCCTGACAAAACCAGCACTGCAAGCGCATGTTAGTAGTAGCGTGTGGTTTCCCGCCCAGCGCTGCTGCCAATGGGCCACGCTCTCGGCCCCTTTATCTGTAGCGCAGGCCCCCCTCCCCCACGCTGCTGCTAAGCCCACCTTTGCTTCTCCCCGCGCAGGCCCGCATGCCCCTCTCTCTCACTCACTCACAATCACGCTCACACTCTCCCTCAATCCCCGCTCGATCCGGCCGCCGCCCCCGCCTACGCTGGCCCTCCTCTCCCACCGAATGGCCTCCCCCGCGCCGACCCTCCTCCCCTGATGGCCGCCCTCCCCCGTGTCGGCCCTCCTCCCCCGCCGGCCGCCCCCCGTGCCGGCCCTCCTCCCCGTGCTGACCCTCGTTCTCTAGTGAGAGGTACTCTTGATGTCTACTACGCAACTTTCTTCTTGTAGACGTTGTTGGGCCTCCAAGTGTAGAGGTTTGTAGGACAATATCAAATTTCCCTCAAGTGGATGACCTAAGGTTTATCAATCCGTGGGAGGCGTAGGATGAAGATGGTCTCTCTCAAACAACCGTGCAAGCAAATAACAAAGAGTCTCTTGTGTCCCCAACACACCCAATACAATGGAAAATTGCATAAGTGCACTAGTTCGGCGAAGAGATTGTGATACAAGTGCAATATGGATGGTAGATATAGGTTTTTGCAATCTGAAAATATAAAAACAGCAAGGCAACTAATGATAAAAGTGAGCGTAAATGGTATTGCAATGCTAGGAAACAAGGCCTAGGGTTCATACTTTCACTACTGCAAGTTCTCTCAACAGTAATAACATAATTGGATCATATAACTATCCCTCAACATGCAACAAAGAGTCACTCCAAAGTCACTAATAGCGGAGAACAAACGAAGAGGTTATGGTAGGGTACGAAACCACCTCAAAGTTATCCTTTCTGATCGATCTATTCAAGAGTCCGTAGTAAAATAACACAAAGTTATTCTTTCTGTTCGATCTATCATAGAGTTCGTACTAGAATAACACCTTAAGACACAAATCAACCAAAACCCTAATGTCACCTAGATACTCCAATATCACCTCAAGTATCGATGGGTACATTATTCGATATGCATCACACAATCTCAGATTCATCTATTCAACCAACACAAAGTACTTCAAAGAGTGCCCCACAGTTTCTACCAGAGAGTCAAGACGAAAACATGTGCCAACCCCTATGCACAAGTTCACAAGGTCACGGAACCCGCAAGTTGATCACCAAATCATACATCAAGTAGATCACGTGATATCCCATTGTCACCACAGATAAGCACGGCAAGACATAAATCAAGTGTTCTCAAATCCTTAAAGACTCAATCCGACAAGACAACTTCAAGGGGAAAACTCAACTCATCACAAGGGAGTAGAGGGGGAGAAACATCATAAGATCCAACTATAATAGCAAAGCTCGCAATACATCAAGATCATGCCGAATCAAGAACACGAGAGAGAGAGAGAGAGAGAGAGAGAGATCAAACACATAGCTACTGGTACATACCGTCAGCCCCGAGTTGGAACTACTCCCTCCTCGTCATGGAGAGCGTCGGGATGATGAAGATGGCCACCGGTGAGGGATCCCCCCTCCGGCAGGGTGCCGGAATAGGGTCCCGATTGGTTTTTGGTGGCTATAGAGGCTTGCGGCGGCGGAACTCCCGATCTATTGTGCTCCTCGATGTTTTCAGGGTATATGGATATATATAGGTGAAAGAAGTCGCTCAGAGGAGCCACGAGGGGCCCACGGGGCTGGGGGCGCGCCCAGGTGGGTAGGGTGCACCCTGGACCCTCGTGGCTTCCTTGAAGCTTCCCTGACGTCTACTCCAAGTCTCCTGGATTGCTTTCGTTCCAAAAATAACTCTCCCAAAGGTTTCATTCTGTTTGAACTCCGTTTGATATTCCTTTTCTTCGAAACACTAAAATAGGCAAAAAACAGCAATATGGACTGGGCCTCCGGTTAGTAGGTTAGTCCCAAAAATTATATAAAAGTGTATAGTAAAGCCCATAAACATCCAAAATAGGTAATATAATATCATGGAACAATAAAAAATTATAGATACATTGGAGACGTATCAAGCATCTCCAAGCTTAATTCCTGCTCATCCTTGAGTAGGTAAATGATAAAAACAGAATTTTTGATGTGGAATGCTACCTAGCATATTTCTCAATGTAATTTTCTTTATTGTGGCATGAATGTTCAAATACAAATGATTCAAGATAAAAGTTCATATTGACATAGGAATAGTAATACTTCAAGCATACTAACAAGTAATCATGTCTTATCAAAATAACATAGCCAAAGAAAGCTTATCCCTACAAAATCACATAGTTAGGCTATGTTTCATTTTCGTCACACAAAATACTCCCATCATGCACAACACTGGTTTCAGCCAAGCAATTGGTTCATACTTTTTAACGCGCTTCAGCTTTTTCAACTCTCACGCAATACATGAGCGTGAGGCATGGATATAGCACTATGGGTGGAATAGAATATGATGATGGAGGTTGTGTAGAGAAGACAAAAAGGATAAAGTCTCACATTGACGAGGCTAAACAATGGGCTATGGAGATGCCCATCAATTGATGTCAACATGAGGAGTAGGGATTGCCATGCAACGGATGCATTAGAGCTATAAATGTATGAAAGTTCAACAAAAGAAACTAAGTGGGTGTGCATCCAACTTGCTTTCTTAGAAAGACCTAGGGCAATTTGAGGAAGCCCGTCATTGGAATATACAAGCCAAGTTCTATAATGAAAATTTCCCACTAGTATATGAAAGTGACAACATAGGAGACTCTCTATCATGAAGATCATGGTGCTACTTTGAAGCACAAGTGTGGAAAAAGGATAGTAACATTGTTCCTTCTCTCCTTTTCTCTCATTTTTTTCTTTTTTCTTTTTTTTATTTTGATGGGCTTCTTTGGCCTCTCTTTTTTTATTTGGGCTTCTTTGGCCTCTTTTATTTTCATAAAGTCCGGAGTCTCATCCCAACTTGTGGGGGAATCATAGTCTCCATCGTCCTTTCCTCACTTGGGACAATGCTCTAATAATGGAAATCATCACACTTTTATTTATTTACAACTCAAGAATTACAACTCAATACTTAGGACAAAATATGACTCTATGTGAATGCCTCCGGTGGTGTACCGGGATATGCAATGAATCAAGAACGACATGTATGAATGAATTATAAAGATGGATTTGCCACAAATATGATGTCAACTACATGATCATGCAAAAGCAATATGACAATGATGGAGCGTGTCATAATAAACGTAATGGTGGAAAGTTGCATGGCAATATATCTCGGAATGGCTATGGAAATGCCATAATAGGTAGGTATGGTGGCTGTTTTGAGGAAGATATAAGGACGTTTATGTGTGATAGAGTGTATCGTATCACGGGGTTTGGATGCATCGGCGAAGTTTGCACCAACTCTCAAGGTGAGAAAGGTCAATGCACGATACTGTAGAGGCTAGCAAGTTGTGGAAGGGTAAGAGTGTGTATAATCCATGGATCACATTAGTCATAAAGAACTCATATACTTATTGCAAAAATTTATTAGCCCTCGAAGCAAAGTACTACTACGCATGCTCCTAGGGGAAGGGTTGGTAGGAGTTAACCATCGCGCGATCCCGACCTCCACTCATAAGTAAGGCAATCAAAGAACACCCCATGCTTCAAATTTGTCACACAACGTTCACCATATGTGCATGCTATGGGACTTGCCAACTTTAACACAAGTATTTCTAAATTTCATAATTACCCAACTAGCATGACTCTAACATTACCACCTTTATGTATCAAAACAATTATCAAGTATCAAATTTATCATAGTGTTTAATGCACTCTATATGATAGTTTTTATTATACCCATCTTGGATGCCCATCATATTAGGACCAATTTTATAACCAAAGGAAATACCATGCTATTCTAAAAGACTCTAAAAATAATATAAGTGAAGCATGAGAGATCAATAATTTCTACAAAATTAAATCACCACCGTGCTCTAAAAAGGTATAAGTGAAGTACTAGAGCAAATGACAAACTACTCCAAAAGATATAAGTGAAGCACATAGAGTATTCTAATAATTGTGCAACTATGTGAAGACACTCTAACATTTAAGAATTTAAAATCTTGGTATCTTATTCAAATATAAAGCAAAATAAAAAAAATGTCATTGCAAGGATAGCACAACTCATGTGAAGAAGCAAAAACTTAGGCTCAACCGATACTAACCGATAATTGTTGAAGAAGAAAGGTGGGATGCCTACCGGGGCATCCCCAAGCTTAGATGCTTGAGGCTTATTGAAATATTATCTTGGAGTACCTTGGGAATCCCCAATCTTGAACTTTTGTGTCTCCTTAATTCCTTTTATATCACGGTTTCCCTAAATCTCAAAAAATTCATCCACACAAAACTCAACAAGAACTCGTGAGATAAGTTAGTATAAACCAATGCAAAACCTTATCATTATCTACTGTAGAAAATCACAAAAATTATTATTCCAAATTGCATACTAAATGCCTATTCCTATTTAATACTCCTATCCTCAAATAGAATCATTAAACAAGCAAACATATGCAAACAATGCAAAAATAACAGCAATCTGCCAAAACAGTATAGTCTGTAAAGAGTGCAAGATTCATCATACTTAACTAACTCCAAAAATTATTATAAAAATACTACACTGTATAACATTTTTCAGATATTATTTTGCAAAATGTTTCAACAATTTATCATATTCTGAATTTTCTAGGGAATTTTTGCAACATCGATAAACTTTCTGTTTTCAAACAGCAACAAGTATACTTGCAAAATAAGCATGGTAAAGGCTTTCCCTGACATTTTTATTGAAAATATAGATGTAAAAAATTATTCTAAATAACAGAAAGCAAATACTAACAAAATAAAATGACGCTCCAAGCAAAACACATATCATGTGGTGAATAAAAATGTAGCTCCAAGTAAAGTTACCGATGAATGAAGACGAAAGAGGGGATGCCTTCCGGGGAATCCCCAAGCTTAGGCTGTTGGTTGTCCTTGAATATTACCTTGGGGTGCCTTGGGAATACCCAAGCTTAGGCTATTTCCACTCCTTATTCCTAGTCCATCGAAACTTCACCAAAACTTGAAAACTTCACAACACAAAACTCAACAGAAAATCTCATAAGCTTCGTTAGTATAAGAAAATAAAATCACCACTTAGGTACTGTTGTGAACTCATTATAAATACATATTGGTGTAATATACACTATATTCCAACTTCTCTATGGTTCGTACCCTCCGATACTACTCATAGATTCATCAAAATAAGCAAACAACACATAGAAAACAGAATCTGTCAAAAACAGAACAGTCTGTAGTAATCTGTAACTCTCGAATACTTATGTAACTACAATAATCCTACAAAATTAGGAAAACCTGAGTAATTTGGGTAAAAATCCATAGCAAAAAGAATCAGATCAAAATCACTTTTATGTGAATTATCAAAACTAATTTACTGGGCGCAAAAGTTTCTAATTTTCAGCAGGATCAACACAACTATCACCGTAAGCTATCCTAAAGATCTTACTTGGCACTTTATTAAAACAAAAGCTATAAAACATGATTAATACAGTAGAAAAATCATGTGAACACACAAAAAAAGTAGGGGTAAATATTGGGTTGTCTCCCAACAAGCGATTTTCTTTAATGCCTTTCTAGCTAGGCATGATGATTTCAATGATGCTCACATAAAAGATAAGAATTGAAACACAAAGAGAGCATCATGAAGAATATAACTAGCACATTTAGGTCTAATCCAATTCCTATTCATAGGGATTTTGTGATCAAACAACTTATGGGAACAATAATCACCTAGCATAGGAAGGCAAAACAAGCATAACTTCAAAACTTTAAGCACATAGAGAGGAAACTTGATATTATTGCAATTCCTACAAGCATATATTCCTCCCTCATAATAATTTTCAGTAGCATCATGAATGAATTCAACAATATAACTATCACATGAAGCATTATTTTCATGAGCCACAAGCATAGAAATTTTACTACTCTCCACATAAGCAAAATTCTTCTCATGAATAATAGTGGGAGTAAACTCAACAAAATAACTATCATGTGAGGCATAATCCAATTGAAAATTAAAATCAAGATGACAAGTTGCATGGTTATCATTATTCTTTATATCATACATGTCATCACAATAATCATCATATATAGCAACTTTGTTCTCATAATCAATTGGAACCTCTTCCGAAATAGTGGATTTATCACTAAATAAAGTCATGACCTCTCCAAATCCACTTTTATCAATATTGTAATAAGATTCAACACCCTCCAAATTAGTGGGATCATTACTTCCTAAAGTTGACACTCTTCCAAACCCAATTTCATCAATATAATCAACATAAATAGGAGGCATGATATCATAAATATTCTCATCAAAATTTGGGGGACTAAAAATATCATCGTCATCAAACATAGCATCCCCAAGCTTGTGGCTTTGCATATCATTAGAATCATGGGTATTCAAAGAATTCATACTAACAACATTTCAACATGCTCATCATTCACATATTTTATGCCAAGCATTCTATGTAATTCTTTTTCTAGTACTTGAGCACAATTTTCCTTCCCATCATTTTCACGAAAGACATTTAAAAGATGAAGCATATGAGGCACCCTCAATTCCATTTTTTGTAGTTTTATTTTATAGACTAAACTAGTTATAAAACAAGAAACTAAAAGATTCAATTGCAAGATCTAAAGATATACTTTTAAGCACTAACCTCCCTGGTAATGGCGCCAGAAAAGAGCTTGATGTTTACCACACAACCTTCTTCTTGTAGACGTTGTTGGGCCTCCAAGTGCAGAGGTTTGTAGGACAGTAGCAAATTTCCCTCAAGTGGATGACCTAAGGTTTATCAAACCGTGGGAGGTGTAGGATGAAGATGGTCCCTCTCAAACAACCCTGCAACCAAATAACCAAGAGTCTCTTATGTCCCCAACACACCCAATACAATGGCAAATTGTATAGGTGCACTAGTTCGGCGAAGAGATGGTGATACAAGTGCAATATGGATGGTAGATATAGGTTTTTGTAATCTGAAAATATAAAAACAGCAAGGTAACAAATGATAAAAGTCAGTGTAAATGGTATTGCAATGCTAGGAAACAAGGCCTAGGGTTCATACTTTCACTAGTGCAAGTTCTCTCAATAATAATAACATAATTGGATCATATAACTATCCGTCAACATGCAACAAAGAGTCACTCCAAAGTCACTAATAGCGGAGAACAAACGAAGAGATTATGGTAGGGTATGAAACCACCTCAATGTTATCCTTTCTGATCGATCTATTCAAGAGTCCATAGTAAAATAACACGAAGCTATTCTTTCCGTTCGATCAATCATAGAGTTCGTACTAGAATAACACCTTAAGACACAAATGAACCAAAACCCTAATGTCGCCTAGATACTCCAATGTCACCTCAAGTATCTGTGGGTATGATTATACGATATGCATCACACAATCTCAGATTCATCTATTCAACCAACACAAAGTAGTTCAAAGAGTGCCCCAAAGTTTCTACCGGAGAGTCAAGACGAAAACGTGTGCCAACCCCTATGCATAAGTTCACGAGGTCATGGAACCCGCTTGTTGATCACCAAAACATACATCAAGTATATCACGTGATATCCCATTGTCACCACAGATAAGCACGACAAGACATACATCAAGTGTTATCAAATCCTTAAAGACTCAATCTGACAAGACAACTTCAAGGGGAAAACTCAATTCATCATAAGAGAGTAGAGGGGGAGAAACATCATAAGATCCAACTATAATAGCAAAGCTCGCAATTCATCAAGATCATGCCGAATCAAGAACACGAGAGAGAGAGAGAGAGAGAGAGAGAGAGAGAGAAAGGGAGAGAGAGAGAGAGATCAAACACATAGCTACTGGTACATATCCTCAGCCCCGAGGGTGAACTACTCCCTCCTCGTCATGGAGAGCGCCGGGATGATGAAGATGGCCACTGGTGAGGGATCCCCCCTCTGGCAGGGTGCCAGAATAGGGTCCCAATTGGTTTTTGGTGGCTACAGAGGCTTGCGGCGGCGGAACTCCAGATCTATTGTGCCCCTCGATGTTTTCAGGGTATATGGATATATATAGGTGAAAGAAGTCGGCCAGGGGAGCCACGAGGGTCCCACGAGGGTGGGTGCACACCCTGGACCCTCGTGGCTTCCTTGAAGCTTCGCTGACGTCTATGCCAAGTCCCCTGGATTGCTTTCATTCCAAAAATAACTCTCCCGAAGGTTTCATTCCGTTTGAACTCCGTTTGATATTCCTTTTCTTCGAAACAATGAAATAGGCAAAAAAACAGCAATATGGACTAGGCCTCCGGTTAGTAGGTTAGTCCCAAAAATGATATAAAAGTGTATAGTAAAGCCCATAAACATCCAAAACAGGTAATATAATAGCATGGAACAATCAAAAATTATAGATACGTTGTAGACGTATCAACTCCTCCCTCCTTCCTCCTCCTCCCTCCCTAGTTATAGTTATGAGGGAGTAGATATTTTGAACCCAATGTAGTTGAAAAAATGTAGGTTCTTAGAATAATGTATGTTATGATCAAACCCTAGCTAGGACAGATTAGGTAGTATGAACCCTAGGTTTTTAAATTAGCTAGGTTTTTAAATTAGGACAGAAATTTAGCTAGGTTTTTAAATTAGGACAGAAATTTATCTAGGTTAATAGAATTTAGGTGTTTTAGGTGTATTTAACAGAATTCTAGGTGTTTTAGTTGTTTTAGATTTAGTTAACAAATTTAGGTATTTATTGAGTTAAAGCAATTGTTGTTATTTTTTTAGTTAAAGCAATTTTTCCTGTTATATGCAAATTTGCAGTGGACATGTCATATTTTGAACCTGTCACATTTTGGACATGTCATATTTTTCCGAGTGACCTAGGTTTTGCCAGAATGTCGATTCGTTTACGTTATGGCAAATTTCAGGCGCTCGATATGTCCCGCTTTTAGCAAAGGTCCTGCCGAATTTTGCTAAGTGTTTATTAGTTTTGTTTTCATAATTAACCATTTATTCTCGACATTGACGATGCCTGGCCCGCATCCTCGTTGTTGACTCAATGGAGGAGGCTTGCTTGATTATAGGGGCCATGTCCGGGACTGGGCTCCGCCTGGCCGGTACTGGGAGGTGCTACCTTCCAGGGTGTGCAGCTTGGTGAGGAGGCAGCCCGTCATCAACCCAGACCTTCTTTGGTGGCGATCGCGCGGGCCAGTGACAGTGGGGAGGCCTTCGTCCACCGCGGAGGTGGTATCTCACCGTGTCAGCGAGGAGGATGAGCACGTCCGTCGCTACATGGTTGCGTTGGAGGGCAGGTTCTACTGTACCTGGATGGTTCTTCAGGGATCTCACTAGAGATATGATCCTGTGATGGTTCCTTCTCTTTGGATGTCCATCGCCCACGCCGATACCCGTCGTTCACTAGGGTTCTAGTTGTATTAGTAATGTTATATGTATGATACTATTCGAGATGTATTAGTGATAATATTCGATGATGTACGGACGCATGAGATGATTTAGTTTTCTTATTGAATGCATGCTAATTTGAATACTAATTTGTTTTATGATTTAGTTTTGCTTATTGAATGCATGTCTGTTTCAACTATATGAACATAGGAAATGTCTGACAATGATTGCAAAAGGGAATTCATTATGTGTGAATACTACGAAGACGAGCACGACCTGTGCGACAGGCCTCACCTAGTTGGTGGTAGGCGCTTCAGCATCAAGATGGATGAGAACTCCGAAGTGCATACAGTAAGTCACAAAGACAAGTCTTTTTTCGTAATTAAGCATGACTTCTGCTTCTTTTGCTTCAACTTATAATTTATTTATTTTACTATTCTACTAGTGTATCCCCTGCCATGCAAGAATATATGTCTTGGATAAGGTTGGTTTTAGTACTATGGAAACTATGGAGGTAAAAAGAGTTAACTTGAGGACCGAGCATGGTTATAGTTTTCTCGCAAAATTATACTATACAGACACCTACGCCCATTTTGAATGCAAACAACGGAGAGCACTATGCAAGGCTTATGCATTTGAGCCTGATATGCTTATCACCTTTGATACTCGTCCAAAAATATTGAAGATAATATCGATATCTGGGTCGATGTGCAAACGCCTCCAGTTCTACCATTATGTAAGTTTCTCAACCATATTTATGTCTTGGATATTATTTATTCAAAAATAGTTTACAACTAATTTCTATTGACAGCTTATTCCATTCAAGCAAACATGTCTGGCGCTTGGTAGACAATGACCTACTACTGTCCCGGGGCTGAACTAAACTGCGAGGAGACAAGTCATTATGTTTCATGGCTTGAGGATCTTCATACTTCAAGACAAATTATTTTCCTGGACTTAGAAATCTTAGTACTCAAAACGTGTGACCAATAGTGTTCGTACTGAACTACAGTCACATCTATTTAGGAAAGATGGTAAGATATTTACTATTTGTCCTCAGTGCATCTTTTGCATACATTATTTTTAAGCTAAACTTCATTGATAAGTATGTTACTACAGTGTTCTTCAACAGGGACTCCCGATGATAGTTGTGCCTCAGTGATCGAAGCTAAAGGTCGCATGTCCATGGTTAGCATACGGCCAAGACTTCCTACATTACACATGAGTGCATTTAGGATTTCTAGAAGCGAGCAAGTCTTAATAGTCAAAGACTGGAACAAAATTGTGAAGGATCGCAGAGAAGTACTAGGGTGCAGCAATCAGAAGCATAGCCCACAATTAGGAGACAGGTTCATCTACATGCTTCAATATGATGAATCAGGAGCGCTCCACATGTTATATGCTATTTTACCTGAGAGAGAGTAGTAGGAGTGATTAGCTAGCAAGAATGAATTTCAAGATGATGATGATGATGTGCTACACTATGTAGCTATGATGATTAGACAATGTTGGTGGTAATGACTAGCTATGATGATTATTAGCTAGTATTGGTGGTAATTTCCCCTTACTTGCAACTCCTATGTTGAATTAGAGGCTATGTTGATGCTACTACTAATCATTGTTGGTGAAGTGCATCTGAATTTCCATCCATGAATACTGCATTTGAATTTTATTTTATTTTAATTTCTAATTAGTTAGCTGTAGCGTGGGGTGGAGAAAGCAGCACTACTAGTACATACGATAGTAGTAGCATGTGTGGAGAAACCAGTGCTACTAGTACTTAGTATATCTGCAGTGTGGGGTAGAAAACGCGCTACTGCTAATATTTAGTTGTAGCGCCATAGCAGTAGCGCGGGCACCCATGCTACTAGTATGCAAAAAAACCACACTACTGGTAAGGTTTTACCTAGTAGTGATGTGAGGACCTTGGTCTTTTCCATAGCTTTAAAACGAGCCCAAGATCATCCAATTCAAAGTTCGTATGACAAAGTTGTGCATGTTTTAGTGGGCTACTGCAGGCTGTTTCTGGGTACCCCATGGGCATGGGGTCTGAGGCTGTGGGCACGGGGCCTTCATGCGCACGGGGCTTGTACCATGGGCACAAGACCCCGTGTGCACAAGGTCTTGGCCCCCGTGGGCACGGGATGTCCAGGAAGTGTCCGTTGGAGCCCCAACAACTAGTTTTGGGGATTGGCTATAAAAGAGCCCTTCCTCCCCACCGGTTTGGGGGATGTTGATACACTTTATAAACATCATTTTGAGCATCATACCATCTCTCCCAAACCCCTATCTACCCTCTATGTGAAGGGGGATTTGTGCATGGATCTTGGAGCCATTTGTTGATTTCCTCCATTGCATCCCCTCTCTTTAATCTCCTACTTTCTTGAGTTGCATCTTGTGAGATTGAGAGAGTGAGTTGAGCATTTGTTGCTTGACCTTGCATTGTATTTTTTGCATTGGTTTGAGCTCCCTGCATCGATTTGTTCGAGTGAGAAGCCCGTGAGTTTATTACTCTTGGAGGATTTCGCCTCCTAGACAGTTTGGTGATATATTGAGAAGTTTGTGAAGAGGCCTAGGTGGCCAAGGTTCCTCTGGAAGCTTCCTTTTGTGGTTTGCTCCCGGGAAGGGTGTGAAGTTGCCTAGGTGGTCAAGTTCCTATGGAAGCTTCCATGGTTGTGGTGTGCTCCGGAGAATATTGTAAAGGTGTGGTGGTCGCCTTCAAGACCAACCTCGAGTGAATCGAGGCTCATCTGTTGGGGGTGACTCGAAAGGGAGAATATTGTGAGTCACTTGATGACGACCCGGAGCTTTGGCTTCGACAACACTCTAACAGAGATTAGCACTCTCACGAGTGTGAACTTCGGGATAAATCTGCATCCCTGACTTGCTTGTGGTTATCTCATACCCACACCCTTTACTTTCTGCAATTCATACTTGCTCTTGTTGCTATATCTTGTGCTAGTGGAATTGCTTAGTTGTTCCTACATTTCCATACCTTGCGATATAGTTTGTGCTTGCTAGTTTCCTTAAGTGCCTATCTTGTTTAGCATAGGTTGTTGGTGCACTTAGTTGAGCCTAGCATATTTAGGATTTGTGCTTGAAAAGTATCCGTTAGTCTAATTCTGCATTAGGATAAAGCCAAATCCATAAAAGTTTTAAAACGCCTATTCACCTCCCCTCTAGTCGTCATCTTGATCCCTCCACTATGTTTTCCCATGAAAATCTCCCAAACCGAATGAGGCCTTAGAGTGCACAACCCCATGGGAGACTCAGCTCGGTCGTTGCGACGCACTAATAGTGAGTAATGAGCAGTCAAATCATAAGTCGCACCTTTCCCACTATAAGTTGCTCGAACGAAGCAACCATCAATACATTCTTCTTTGAATCCGCTCATACTAGTATTAAGGTGCAAAACCAAGTGCGCGATGGCCTGTCGGTCAACTCGCTTCCTCTTGGCATATCACTGACATGTGGGATTGGAGTGTGAGCAACCCGGTCTCAATTGACGGCAAAATGGCCACCACCACCACCCCCCCCCCTCCTTGAAGCTGAGACAAGGAGCGAGAACACAGACGGGCTAGGTGTTGCACAGAGTCCAACAAATATTAGAGCATGGTTTATCGATGTCATCATTACATGTTTGATGTTTTTCAATAGTACTAATTGTGTTGTCGTTTTCCGCACTTCCCTCGATAAATGTGTACTTTATCACAGATTAAAATAAAATAAGAGTGTAGACGCTCCACCATGCGGTTCCTAGTACTACATGTATACTAGTAGTACTACTCGTACTACTAAACCCCATGCTTGGCTCTTCGCCTCTTCGGGATGTCGGACAATGATGGTACTATAATGTATTCCTCTCGCAATCTGACACCAAATGAACTGCTGCACATCCACCGCCTAGGCGTGGGTAGGTTGCATTAGTCAAAAGCTTCTCCTCATCTTGTGAGCCACCGCGCTTTAGATAGACGGAGAGGGCGTAAGCAAGCTTCACCTTGTCCTGCAAGCTTCTCCTTGTTCTACAAGTTGACGGGACACACCAATGTAATGCTAATCTGTGCTGCATCCTTTCCGGTTAATGTGACTTAATTTTTTACGGGTAAATGAGAGAGATTTATTCATATATATGCAATGTCAGGACAATCAGCCAAGAGACTGGTCACTAGGAAGCGAGGTACCCCGCAAAATAAAGCAAGGGAGGTGTTTCATCAAGCCATCTCTCGGTCACATTTAAAGTGCAAGCACGCTTCACACAAAGATGCACCCGAAGGTTTGTTGACCTGTTTACATGCTGAAAACAAAAAAGAGAAATTATTACTTACCCGTCCTATTTCTAACAGGATAGGAGCCAGAATTAAGCGAGAATTGAGGCAAGTGTTCCATGCAATCAACTTCCATTATCACATGTGAGAACCCTCAAAGAGGAGAAAATGTGTTGAAGATTGCTTTATCACAGATTAAAATAAAATAAGAGTGCAGACGCTCTACCATGCGTTTCCTAGTATTACCTATATAGTAGTACTACTAGTAGTACCTAATACTACTCGCAGTACTAGTAAACCTTGTGCTTGGCCTTTTGCCTCGGGAAGTTGAACAATGATGGTACTAGTACAGTATATACTTCTGGCAATATGACACCGAATTAATTGTTGCACGTCCACCGCCTGAGCGAGGGAGATCTTGCATTAGTCAAAAGTTTCTCCTTGTCCTGTGAGCCACCGCGCGCAAGCTTCTCCTTGTTCTGCAAGTTGATGGGACACAATACAAAGTAATGCAAGTCCATATTGCCTCCTTTCCGATTAATATGGCTTAATTTGAAATGAGATAACTACACCGGCTGTCACTGTATATTTGTAAAAATATGGTCAATGGACTTCATAATACGCTCATTGCGGTCAATATATACATTTCCCAGTGTTTATATGGTTACTAGCTCACCCTGGCTGAGTATGTCAGTATGTGTGTGCATGCATGTGTAGGTTGAGCACTTGAGCGTGACCGTGTGTGTTCCAGTCGTGTGCTCGGACATGCATGCATTAGGGTGTCACACACGTTTTTTTGTGCATGTGTACGTGTGACTGTTGCATGCATGCACGAGGTTGTAGTCCCTCACATTCACATGTTCATATGTCAATGCTTTGTCAAAATGTTGCAGCAAGGTTTAATCCTGCTTTGTTCATGCATGCATTCCCAATATTAATACGTTGGTAAAGACAATTTCTTGAGGAAAACGAGTCCATGAATTGAGTACAAAGGGGACCAATAAACTAGCACGAAGGGAGTACTAGTAGTAAACCGGAAGGAGGGAGTAGGTACGTAACAACGTGTAGGAACAAAATGCCTCTATGCGCATCTTGTCCACGCGTCATGCAATAAAATAGAGATAAGTACAAGTGAGACTCAGGAACGGACATACATGTAGTAGGAGTACGTGCAGGGGCCGCGGTAATATGACTAATGAGCAGTCAAATCACATAGTAAGTTAGTTGGATGAAGGAACCATCATTTCACTCTTCAATGACACGGACGCAATATAAAATGTTGATATGGAGAGAAAAAGAAATTGATCCACTATATATACACTAGCAGGAGCTTAAGCTACAAGCCTGCTTGCTTGGGTTGCTCTCTTCACAAGCATAGAATGATGGTGGACACACCGCTAGTCACAGATCCAGCCTGATCCCGCCGCCGAGGGAAGGGGAGGATGTTCTGCGTAGACGCGGTTGGCAGTGGCGAGGGAGAAAACCAACTGTCGGGGTGTCCCGATCGGGGGTCCCTGCGGTATGGGCTGATACCGCCTACCAACGGCCTTCTAGCTACACCCCGACGTCCCAGGTAGTACAACTTCCTTTTGAAGCCGGCTTGCTCCACTACCATAGCTCCCCACATTGCTCCATCTCCACATGGATCTTTATCTACTTCTATCGTCTTCTATTTGTGATGAGTTTATGTCTCATGAACTAGTGCCACTACTATTATTCTAATCACACTTCTTCAATATCTTTGCCACCAGGGATGCTCACCTCGATTTTAGTGGAACTACACAAAAGCGTCGTATGATCCAAGGGTGCCAGGCTTCTTTCCTTCGATGGGTTTTACCTAGCTAGGAAATTAAATCATGTTTATGGTTTAGGTTTTAAGGCCTAGAGACTTCATCAATAGTTTTTTTTTGGTACACACTCTCATAACTTTTGTCTTTAGTTGTGAAGTAAATATTGGCTATGATCTGTGAATTGTTGAGATGCATCAGCATGTGTGTTAGTTTTCCTTTGTATTTGATGGAATGTTGTAATGGGGCAACCTTGGAGTCTGGAGTCCGGATACATACATGGAACCAAATTTGAAAGCTTCATACTAGCATTGTAGTAGTCCCCCTGGTCCTTTTTTGTATGCGTATAAGAAAATCTCACTTTTCCCGCAATGGTTTGTGCCTTAGCATCTTTGTGCTGCTCTTTCCAATAGTACTACCACAACTGCAAAGAAAAAAGGATCGGAGGTGTCGCACGATGACCAATGAATATGGTGATAGTGTGAACTGGGCCATGTACTCACTGGGCTGCCGTGTTTCACACTCCTCCGGTGTAAGAGTGGAGAAAGTTAGTTTTATCACAGAATAAATAAATAAGAGTGTAGGCGCTCTGCGACGCTCTACAGCCAAAGTAAAAATGACCACTGAGCTGTCAAATCACATAGACCCGATAGTAAGTTGGACGGAATAATCAACCACCACTCTTCGTTGAATCTATTTCCCCATCATATAGTACAGTATACTACAGGATTCTTTTGGAAATGAACATTTTGTTTCGATGGGTCACGCCATCGAGCAAAACTAAATGTTTAAATCATGTCTGTCATGTTCGTGTCTCACCCCATACAAGCCTCCGCCCCACACGGTGGCTCGTCATGCCACTTACCACAAACCGAATATACGCATACTTTCCCGCATGCTTGTCGATGGATCACGCCATGGAGTACTACTGGAAGAGATAAACGAGGAGGGGGAGGACAGCTAGTTGTAGCACATACTCCCAATAACTTTTTCACATGCATGTTGTGGCTGGCCGTGGTGTCGTTTGAACGCAGAGCAGTCACGTTCACCGAGAAGAAGCGCGGGCGGCGCTCTCTCAGCCGATGTGCCGCTTCAATGCCAGCTCCAGTGTAAGGTCGTGTTCGCTCTAGCCGGGCATGAATGCGACACTGACCATTTCAGGCGGGAAGTGCGTGCGGGTGATGAAGATGGTTCGGGTTGGCCAGGGCGGTCAGGAGTGGGCGTGGTAGATGGAGATGGAGATGAAAGTAAGAATTTTACATAAACACGGATATGTATTCTAGGAGTGGGTGTGTTTGGTTGCATTCTCATCTCAGCATAGTTGTTCCCTTGTCATGCATGCTCATCTCAACACCCCTCTTCATGCATGCTCTCCTCATGCATGCTCCTAGTGTATTTGTGTTAAGCTAGTCTGGACTCATGCACCCTTCATACACTCTACCAAACACCTAAAAGTGGGTCGAGAAGGGAACTTTTGCTCTCATGCACCCTTCATACAATGTACCAAACACACCCTAGTGGCGACTCTCGTGACTACTCATACACATCATCCATGACTCGTTCTCCCTACACACACACAAAGTTAGTACCGCCTCATTTTGTTCCTAGGATAGGAATATCATAGGATTGGGAAACAATATGAATTGAGATAAATGGAGTACTACGTAAAAGAAGAAATGTACAGGCACTCACTCTGCCTCTGACATACCCCCGAGTACACGATGGAGCACATTTGTACACGAAGAGGCAGCTTTCGTATTAATTTGACACTTTAATTTGTTCACTTAATAATGGAGGGTCGAGGACCACACGTGAGCGATACAAAGTGCGATCTGGAAATGGGTGTGTTATTGATCGAGTTTTCTTTCTTGGTACACTAAAAAAAGATTTGTCCGCTAGTTTTCGTTTCTTTTTTCTGGGAACGCGCATATTGTATTTAAAACCACTGCTATGCAGAGATTTTTTTACTCCATTGTATGTGTAGCCTCTTGTTTGATAGGGTTTCTCGCATATCGCTCTCTCATCCTCTCCATATCTAAACAAGATGAGAGTTTCCACTCTATCTCTCTCCTCACAAGTGGTCACAGATCCGATCGGATTCCATCTGCTACGGGAGGTGAGGAGGTGCACCATTGACTTTGTCGCCATCGGTGCTGGAGGAAGCTGATGTGCACTGTCCTCCCTAAGTCGGCGGCGGCGCGGACGAAGGTCCTCCACACCCTTGTTCGTTGCCGTCGTCTGGGCAGAACCCACCCTCCCGCCTAAGCCACATCTCCCCCACCTGAGGTGTAACTTCTTTTGGATTTCATGCTTCATTGTACTAGTGCAGCTCCCTAGGTCGCTGCATGCGAGTTTTCTTCTATACCACTCACTACTGCAGGATGCTACTAACAAGACACTACAATCAAAGACCCTTCGATCAAACTATGTGCGATGCATTAATCACAAACGGTGATGTAAAAAACTATCAAAAAAGATTCAAAACATTTGCGATGGTGGATACATCAAACACAGTTTAGATTTTAGTTGTGTGTGCGATGCAGGGCATATGGTTCAGTTTAGTGAACTGTTTTTCGATGAGGCAGAACAACATAAACAGGTAGCCAGATGAGGGCATGTGCGATATACGACATACAATTCACTCGGATGAATTTTTTGTGATTAGGCAACACAAAAGAAACGGTCGTCCAAATCAAAGTGTGTGCGGTATAGGGAGTTCACTCGGATGAACTGTTTTTGATTAGGCAATGCAACAGAAACAGTTCAGCCAGATCAAGGTGTCTGCTATGCAAGGCATACAGTTCATTCCGATAAACTATTTGTGTTGAGTGAAGAGAACAGAAATGTTTCATGTAAATAAGATATGTGTAATACACGACAAGCATCCAATTACATAAGTGGCTACACTACTATAGGATGCTAATAACGCGACACTACGATCAGAGACCCTTCGACAAAACTGTGTGCGATGCAATAATCGCAGACGGTGGTGTAAAAAACCGTCAAAAAGGTGCAAAACATTTGTGATGATGGATGCATCAAACACGATTCAGATTTTGGTTGTGTGTGCGATGTAGGGCATACGGTTCAGCCCAATTAACTATTTGCGATGAGGAGGAACAAAATAAATAGGCTGCCAGATGAAGGTGTGTGCGATATATAGCATATGGTTCACTCGGATGAACTGTTTGTGATTAGGCAACACAACAAAAGCAGTCATCCAGATCAAGGTGTGGGTGATATATGGCATGCGGTTTACTCGGGTGAACTTTTTGCGTTGAGACAAGAGAACATAAACAGTTCAATATAACAAGATGTGTGTGATACACGGCAAACAGGTCTGTAATCAGAATTGTGTGCGAAGACCGATAATAACATAGAAAATTGCTTCTAATAAGATGTATGTGATATGCTCTGTCGGCACAACATCTATTAGCCATTGGGGATGGGCTATCATCAAGATACGCCACAAGGATGCGAAGAGGCATCCTATATCAGCAAGGACTAGTTGTTCCAGCAATAGCTTATGTAAGAGAACTCTCAAGCTAAGTGTGCTCAGGCTGGAGCAGCCATCAGATGGGTGACTAGATGCGAAGTTGTGTTGATGTTAAATTAACTGATAGGTTGGGTCATATATGTCAAATTAAATCACTGATATGACCCATCCCATGAGTTAATTTAACCTCGAGGTCCTTGTTTTTTTAACACATGTTAAAGAAGGTCTACCGCATTACTTTTTGACAATGTGCGATACGTGGCATACAGTTGATCCATCCAACCTGTTTGTGATGGAATAAGTCGTGTGTGTTGTGGGCAAATGCTTGCTAGTGTAAAACCATTTGTGATTGACGAATTCATCACCGACGGGTTCCCTAGTGTGGTCTGTGTTCATCTCATCATCATCTACTTCTTGTGCTAGCTCGATGTTCCTTATATGCTAAGTTTCCATTAATTGATGGTGTTTTATGGACACGCCGTTGTTTCCCTCCGTTTCCTCACCTGTTTTCCGCCACCCAGCGAAATTGCGCATAAACCTAGGTGGCACGCTGTCGGTGTCAAAACCGGCGGATCTTGGGTAGGGGGTCCTGATCTGTGCGTCTTAGGCTGATGGTAACAGGAAGCAAGGGACACAATGTTTACCCAGGTTCGGGCCCTCTTGATGGAGGTAAAACCCTACTTCCTGCTTGATTAATATTGAAGATATGTGTAGTACAAGAGTAGATCTACCACGAGATCGTAGAGGCTAAACCCTAAGAGCTAGCCTATGATGGTATGATTGTAATTGTGATCGGTCTTCTAAGGACCATCCTCTCCAGTTTATATAGACACTGGAGAGCTAGGGTTTACATGGAGTCGGTTACAAGGAAGGAAAAATAATGTCCGGATCGCCAAGCTTGTCTTCCACGCAAAGGAGAGTCCCATCCGGACACGGGCCGAAGTCTTGAGTCTTGTATCTTCACGCTTCAATAGTCCGGAGGATGTATATAGTCTGGCTATCACACTGGTGATGCATAGGCCGGCGCGGCGGCAGATTTGTTAAAATTATGCATACTTGGGCTTTGTTTTTAATGCTAGTAATTTGCTAGAGCAATGTTTAGGTCAACTGGCTCTGTTTAATTACTAAAATTGCTTGATTCAGTAAGTGTGGTCTATGTGTTGTCCGCTCTTTTGTGTGCCCAAATTAGCAAGCGATGTTAAATTCATATCTCGGGAAAGTTTCACCAAAATTTGAATTATCAAACTCATCCCATGCGTGTAAAGCAGAAGAATTGTTTGTGATGCACACTATCGTTCAAAGTGAATGGTGGCCGATAGCACCACGCGCAAAGTTTCCATCCACATTTTGAAATTTTTGGCCTACTACCAAAATATCTACCCCCTCCCTTCCCACCCCCTTTTCTCCCTGACCACAACTCACATTTCCCCTATTTCCTCCTTCCTTCCTTCCTTCCTTCCTTCTTAAGCTATAGCCGCTTTCTCGCTTGCTTCCTCGCTCTCGCCATCTTGCATCCTACCGCCGAGGTCGCCATGGTCTTCTTCAAAGACCTCTCCAGCAGTTCCTCCTCCGATGACGACTCCTTCACCACCCGGGTATGCCTCCTTCTCTCTCTCGGGCTATGACTTGGAATGAAGGATTTTTACCTGGCTGTAAATTTGAGTCATTTCTTCCTCTTGTAGTTCCCTAGGACCATCAGTTGCAATGAATAGAGCGGGGTGGCTAAAGATCTGTCTGCTTGTTGTTACCATCAATCTCCATGCGTGAAGTTTGTTGTGTTTGAATATGTGGACAGTGGGAGGAAGTTTCTGGCATGTGCAGAGAAGGTTGGACCCTCTTTCGTTGTTACAAATCAATTGTTAGATGTGATTCAGACACTGTCATGGTCCAAACCCATTCATACCACACCTTCAACCAAACGCATCCTAAGACAGTGTCACAGTTTGTACCTAGTATCTAAAAATGTTGCCATCTCATCAGTGGTGCCATTAGAAAATTATTCGGCACCGCTTCAGCAGTTTGTGCAGCCAACTTGTCCACACATCCGAGCAGCCAAGCAGTAAAATACTAAATATTTATGGCAATAAGGAACTGGGCATCAGAGCAACTAGGTACTCCGGAGTACGGGTCCCTAATTTTTTTCCGCTGCATCGGCTCGCCAGTGCAGGGTACCGGTGAGAGATGCAGCAACAGTTGTCTTTACACCGGTTTTGGCATACATAGTGGATGGCCTTAGTGATATTAGTTCTATGTTCCTAATTTGTGCATGTACACACCTGTTAGTATCAATTTGTTGTCATCCAAACACTATCGCTATGTTGTTGCAGTTATATTTACCTTCCTCTTAAAATGTTCAATTTGTTATTCATAGTACATGAGTAAGAACTTGTAGCGTTGTTGTAGGTAATTATAGCTTCTGATTCAGTATTTGGTTGTTTTCTCAGTAGCAATTAATTATTTGCACATTGATCTTTTTGAGAAGATATGTCATAATGAACTTGTTTCTTTAGTTTTTCAACATAAGTACTGGTGATTTTATGTCTTGCTATAAACCCATTTTCCCTATAGTTGTTACTAATCTAGCTTTAAATATTATAGGATGAATGGAAGTGTTCTTACTTGGAGTGGGTTGATCAAAAGTGGCCACAGTCTTTGAAGATGTGCCTAACAAAGCTCTGGAGCATGTATGAGGAAGAGAACAGAGGTAGGATTAGAGAAAGTGTTGTCAACGCTGAAGAATATTTGAAGATGTGGGATAAAAAGAGGAAGGTGGAGAATGAGCTCAGATTTTTTAAATCATACTTTGCTAAGATGGTGTTGGCGAAGGAGGAGGCACTTTCCCAGTTGGCTAGTGCAAGACATGTTCTTACTGAGCTGAAAGCAGAGGTGGATAAGACGAGCCTGGATTATCTCAGTTAGGGAAATGAATATATTGTTCTAATATTGTTCTTATGAAGTTGAACTAGCTATATTCTGTACTATGTTGTTTTCAGGTAGCTATCATACTGTGATGTTCAAATATATCTATGTGCCTGATATGAAATTGGCAAACACCTATTCGATATGAAATGTGAATTTGTGTAATACTAGAATTATTAATTGTAAACTAATAAACATTCTAAATGGGTCATAGAACTTTGCAAATGGTTCTAGCAGTAAAAGCGCTTGTGATGGATAGCCCAATGTCACACAGTTTTCTTCATCAAATCATGTGTGATGTAGTTGATAAAAGCAAACGGTTAACCAAGGTGGAGCGTGTGTGATAGTTACACCTATCACACACGATCCTATACATAAACCTATGTGGGATGTACATACAAACGGAAATGTTCTCCCTGGATTGACTGTGTGGGATGTACATACGAACGGAAACATTTTCCTTGGATTCATTGTGTGGGATGTACATACGAACGGATACGTTTTCCCTGGATTGACCATGTGGGATGTACATAAGAATGGAAACATATTCCTTGGATTGACTGTGTGTGATATACATACGAACGGAAATGTTTTTTTGGGATTCACCGTGTGGCATGTACATACGAACGGAAACGATTGGGTTTCGATACCTCGCCCGATCGCACATGAGCTCATTTTCCCCAGCCTGTGTGCTAGGAGGGCCTATCCCCGACGGTTTTTGGGTCGTGTGGGAAGGACCCCCCTATCGCCCACACTCACTTGGCAACGGTTCCAAATGCCGTCACGGAAAGGGGTTAAGAACCGTTTGTATAGCACCGACGCGTACCAGTGCTAGTACACACATGACATTTCCACACACAAAAGTAAACTATTGTATGCATAATTAACTAGGATAAACGATCATCTGATCATCATCTACTTCTTGTGATGCTTGCCGCCACAGCTCTACTAGGTAAAGCAGAACAGTATTCTTTACTGTGAATAGTGTGCTCTGTTGGGCACCCAAGTATAAGGATCATAGCCTTGGGCGAGCAATGTGTCCGCGTGCATCGTGCTAGCTCGATGTTCCTTCTATGCTAAGTTTCCATTAATTGATGGTGTTTTATGAACACACCACCATTTCCCGCCATTTCCTCACCAGTTTCCCTCCGCCACCCAGCGATATTGCACATAAACCTAGGCGGTGCGCGAGCATAAAGGCAACAAGCTCAGCCTATAGCACATCCACCTTTTCCAAGCATGCCAACCCACCAAAGCATCGCCTCTGCCATCAACTTCCTCAACGAGGAAAACAAGAAGGCGCCACGGCCCGTCGAGGCCGAGGCGATCCTCAGCAACACGATGGATGACGTCGTGATGCGCACATCACTAGAGTTGAGCAGGCCCTTGACGCATGGCGCTTCAGCACCGCGGATAAAGATAGGTATGTCAGCACCGAGAGGTTGCAGCTCGCCACACAACATGATCGATGGCGCACCACAGAGCAAGCTAGGTGCATCGGCGCTGATAGGCTGCGGCTCGCCGCACAGCGAGACTATTGGAGCGACGTAGAGCGAGAGGCGCGGCGTGCTGCACAGCAAGAGTGGATCCATCAGCGCTTTCCTGCTGTCGATAGGGCGTCTGTGGCACCCCGGCTCAGAGAAACTGGAATGCCCCATATTCCAGCCCAGAGATCGAGGAGAAGTCTTCTGGAATATAACACTGCTTAGCATAGAACAAACCAGCTTTCTATTATTACACGAATATGAATACAATGTTTCCGATATTACAATGAATAACATCGGCACGGCGACACTATGCCATCCTCAGTTGCTCTATGCAAGCAGCAGAACAACATGATGCAGCGGAAGAACTCTAGCACCGGAACAATGGCGACGGTGGTGAAACTCCACTCCGCAGGGACTCTGGCTGGAATGCTTATCCTAGCTCGCAAACAAGGACTCCACAGCAAACAAGCAATCAAATCCGGAATGACCTGCAAGCTGGCATGACACGCCAGGTCAGTACATTGAATGTACTTGCAAGCTCACAATAAACATAAACATAATGACAAACAATATTAGGATATTTAACCGTTTAAGCAATAATACAACCATACATCCAACATGCTGTGACCATGCTCAACAGGTACTCATTCTCCTGACTGGCTTACCATATGTGACCGATAGACATGATAATACCAAAACACACTCGTGATCCTTACGGCGATCACCACCCGACCAACTTGTGGCCCGTGATCCTTACGGCGATCACAACCCGACCAACTCGTGGCCCGTGATCCTTACGGCGATCACAACCCGACAACTCATGTCCAACTCAACACGATGACCTCACTGCCATCCTTAGTGCAATTTAGTGTGCATATTTATTAAGTGTTGACCCATGGTGTACCTTACTTTCGAGCGTGTCCGTAACCGTGGACTTGGCTATCGATAGATTAAAAACACTCTGCAGAGGTTAGTATATTGTACCCACATTACGGAACCCATGGCCTCGCCCTCCCATTCAGGTGGACCAACGGTGTTCCGACGAAACCATTTCATTGTCATGACACTCTCCCGGCCCTCCCGACTCAGACCCCAACGGGCTAGTCCTGGGTGGCCCCGTGTCTACCTCCAGACACCTCGACCACCGTCGTGGCCCGTCCCACTCTGGGACATGGATCCAAAAACTAACTTACAACAGGCTCACAAGGTTATGCTTGCCTACCGGGCCAGGGTACAGCACGCCCATAACCTTCCCTAAATGGAGGCACCGACCAGAGGCACGATAATGAAATGCATTAAGGCCGTCCCATACCGGCTAATGTGGTTGCACTGGGAAAGACTCGTTTCAGCGGCACCATGACCCGGTCAACAACATATTCAAGTTGAATTATTATTCAGGTTCAACTTAATGTGAATAAAAATAACCGGTGTCATAATGCCATACTATGCATCACTTAACATATGCATCACATAACCGTGCAAACAACAGAACCAACCACGCTCCTACGGAGCCATTATCAACTCATGCTTCTACTCTGGTTAAGATCACACCTCACTTATACCAAATTCATTTCTAGAAATCTCATTACTTTTCATCATGCAAAAAATAATAATATAACTACTTATCAAACTCTATGACCATATCATCATCACTTGCAACTAAGTTCTCTTTAGCTTACCAACAATATATACCTCAAACATTCTGTAGTTCAAGTATTTTTAACATGACAAGCATTTTACAGAACATAATAATTATATAACTAATTTAAATGCATAAATATTCATAGGTTCAAGTAGAAAATTCACAAATATTGAAGTGTCACTATGAAAATGTCACTCTGGCTTGCCTGGGGATGAAGAAGGTGAAAGGATCGATATGGTTGACTAGAGGGGGGGTGAATAGGCAACTAACAATTTTTAGACTTTTCTTTAACAATTTAAACCTTGCAATGAAATAGGTTGTCTAGATGTGCAACTACGTGGACAACCTATATGATGCAAAGACAATAAGCACACAAGCAAGCAATGGATATAACTTAAGTAAGCTTGCAAAAGTAAAGGGACAAGATAACCAAGAGTGGAGCCAGTGGAGACGAGGATGTGTTACCGAAGTTCCTTCCTTTTAAGGGGAAGTACGTCTCTGTTAGAGCGGTGTGGAGGCACAATGCTCCCCAAGAAGCCACTAGGGCCACCGTAATCTCCTCACGCCCTCACACAATGCGAGATGCCGTGATTCCACTATTGGAGCCCTTGAAGGCAGCAACCGGACCTTTACAAACAAGATTGGGGCTATCTCCACAACACTTGGAGGCTCCCAACAACACCACGAAGCTTCACCACAATGGAGTATGGCTTCGAGGTGACCTCAACCATCTAGGGTGCTCAACACCCAAGAGTAACAAGATTCGCTTGGGATAAGTGGGGGGAATGAAATTTCTCTTGGTGGAAGTGTAGATCTGGGCCTTCTCAACCAATCCCGAGCAAATCAACAAGTTTGATTGGCTAGGGAGAGAGATCGGGCGAAGATGGAGCTTGGAGCAACAATGGAGCTTTGGGGGAAAGAGGTAGGTCAACTTTGGGGAAGAAGACCCCTTTATATAGTGGGGGGAACAAACCAACCGTTATCCCACTCACCAGCCCCGCACAGAGTGGTACTACCGCTAGGGAAGGGCGGTACTACCGCTCCAGGCGGTACTACCGCTCAACCCAGCGGTACTACCGCGCTGCCAGGGCCCTGACCCCAGGGCGGTACTACCGCTAGGGAAGAGCGGTACTACCGCTTAGGGCGGTACTACCGCTCCTACTACCTCCCTTAGTGCCGCAAAACCCGACACGAAAAACTTCGTTCGAGAATCGAGGCGGAAGTATCCCAGACGCACAGCGGTACTACGGCCGAAAATCCCAAGCGGTACTACCGTTCGGAGAGCGGTACTACCGCTTGGAGCGGTACTACCGCTCTGAGAGCAGTACTACCGCTGGGGAACTTCGGCGGTACTACCGCTATGGTCGCGGTACTACCGCTGGGGTAGAGCAAAGGATAGCAAGGGGAAAACGGCAGCTCCAGAGATGCGGAAGGAAAGACGACGGGTGTGATAAGGATGTGTACGTGTGATTCCACCCAAGTCTTACCAAAGCAGATCCCCTCTTGATAGTACGGTGACTCCTACGAAGCTTTTTCCACCAACAACGAAACGAAGGAGCTACACCGTCTTGAATACAACACCGAGGGGAGGAAATCATCTCGTGCCAATGGATGAATCTCTGAAAGACCTAAACACACACGATTAGTCCGCACAAGCATTGTCATCAATCACCAAAACATCTTGGGGATAAATATGCCCTGACAATCTCCCCCTTTTTGGTGGATTGATGACAATACGGGATTTGCACAATATGATAGATATAGGATAAGCGCAAACACACAACCGTCCTAAAATGTAGAAGTGCTCCCCCTGGATGCGTGCTACGATAAGTGCTTTGGACTGCACGGCACAGATGCCAGGATCAATGCTCCCCCTACATTTTAGAGACCAACTACCAAGCAAGATATATGAGAGCAACATATAGATAACAGGATAAGCATGCAACTCATAAGCTAGATAGACATAGATAATGATACTGGAAAGGTAAGTTAGCATATGTCTCACACCATATGACTCGAGCTTAGGTCTCACTGACAGAAGCAGAACTTAGGTCTCACTGACACAAACCAAATAAAGCATCAAACGAAAGCACAAACACAGAAGACGGAAGACACAAGGCACAAGACACAAAGCACAAATCCCTAAACTCTCTCCCCATTTGGCATCGAGACACCAAAAAGGAGAGGGAGTGCTGCTACGGTCCAGGTGAAGGCAAATGAGGGACACCCATCAGATCTCAGAGGGATCATCTGCGCTACCATCGTCAGCCGGGAAGTGCTCAGCATCAGAATCAGTCCAAGGGCAGTGCTGCTGAATCCACTCCTCCTCCTCGGTAAGCTGATCCTCAGAACCACTAATCACAATAGCACCCATATGACGCATGAGCTCCTTGTGGCGACCTCGGGCCTTCTTCTCAGCCACATGAGTCATGTACTGACCGTGAGACTCCATGCAAAACAGCTTCTTCACCTTGATCTTGAGCTTCTTGGCCCAAGAGGGCTCTGCCTCAGAAGGCACGTAGTCATCATCTTCATCCTCAGCCTCAGCCCCAATCTCCTCCTCAGTCTCCATGGCAGCAGCAGATGAAGGAACTCCAGTCCTAGAGGCCTGACTGCCCCAATTATCCTTCTTCCTCAGATGCTTGACACCGTGAGAAACCAACTCTCCAATCTCCAGCACCACCTTGGGATAGACACGATCCCAGGCCTTCTCAATGAGCAGCAAAATGAACGGACCATAAATCGGGCACTTACGCTCGGAGATAGCAGAAACCAGCTCAGACCACATAACATGAGAGATATCCAAGAACTAGTAGAAAAAGGGTCAAACGTGAAGCACATTAGTGCCGGTTTGTATTTGAGCCGGCACAAATGTATACATTAGTGCCGGTTCCAACGGCTAGCCGGGCCGCTCTCATTAGTACCGGTTCGTGGCTAACCTTTAGCACCGGTTCGTGCCATGAACAGGTACTAATGAGAGTGGTGGCAGGATGTTGTCAGTCTGGGCCCCCTCCAGCACCTTTAGTACCGGTTCTTGGCACGAAACGGTACTAAAGGTCGTCCTACATAAACCCTTCGTCCACCCGAGCTCGCTCTGTTCTTCCCATTTCCCCTCTCCTCTCTGCTCTTCCCCTCTTCCTCTCGAGCTCATCACACATTTTGCCCAAAATTTGTCAAGATTTGAAGGCCCCCATCCATTCAAATGATCACAAAGGTTAGCAACTTTGTCCTTTCATCTCTCATTGCTACATTAGCTCTTGTAATGCTTTATATAGTTATTAATTTGTGAGTTTAGTAATTTGGGAGGAAATATATATATGTGCTAGTATTTGATTTATATGCAATGGTTAAAATAACACTTAGTTTGCATATGTAGGTGTGGTATACTTAGTGCCTTCTAAATCTCCGTCGTAACCACCGTCGATCGCCCGCACCGTCCCGTCGCCGGCACCACCTTGTGGTGAGCCTCTTGTTCATGAAATTTTATATAAAAAATTGATGTTTGTGTGATTTGGATATATAGTTACTCATATAATAATTATCTTACCCGTACGTTGTTTGTTATACATAGTGCCATGGTTTTGATATCCGTCCCCGTCGGTCCTCGTCCTTGTTATGATTCGCATGTGGTATATTCTCTTTTAAAACTATTTGTTGCATTTCGTGTTTATGACAAATTATGCCCATCAAGTTGACATAGATATTTTTATCTAGGAGGTATGTGAACCGGAAATTCCAACCAACCCTATTGTCGAGAGGTTAAATTTAGTTGAAAGAGAAAACGAGTACTTGAAAGAAAAATTGAAAAGAATTGAGGGGAAGAAGATGGAATTGGAGTTGCATGTTGCCGATGTCGTCGATGATCACAAGATCAAGATGGAGAAAATCCGCTTGAAGATTAGAAAGATTAGAAAATATGCCATTGATAGTGAGGCTTGGTATCATTATGTTGTTGGATCAATTGTTACCTTAGTTGAAGATTAGAAAGATCTGGGATGTGATCGGCTTCACTAGCTATCATCACTTTCTTCTGTGTTTCGCACCGAGAGGGGAATCTCTGTAATAGTTAGGGTAGTTATGTGTTTTGGCATTTGAAACGCGAAGAAATTTCATGTGCAAACAAATTCACACTAATTTCAAATAATTCAAAATTTAAACTATTCAAATTTGAAAACTACGGGCACTAACAGAAAAAATAGCAGAAAATAAAGAAAAACTATAGATGAAAAGAAAAAAACTATATAAAAAAACTACTCAAAAATAAATAGAAGAAAATAAATATAGCAGAAAAGAAAAAACTACTCAAAAATAAATAGAAGAAAAAATAAAGCAGAAAAGAAAAAAAATATTTGCTATTTTTCAATCGTTTACAAAATGACCGTGAAATTGAAAATCACTACAAAATGAACTGTGAAAATGTTGAATTTTGGCAAACTAGATGAAAAACTACTCACAAATAAATAGAAGAAAATAAATGTAACAGAAAAGAAAAAACTATACAAAAAACTACGCAAAAATAAATAGAAGAAAATAAAGCAGAAAAGAAAAAAACTATAAAAAAATTGGGGCGCTGCGCTGTGGGCCTGATAGGCCACAGGTGTGTAATTACAGGCCTTAAAGGCCCAGCAGACTCACAGGGTAGTGCGCAGAGTTTAGGCCCACAAGCCTGCTATACAGAGGAGTTCGAAGTGGTAGCCGCGGCTGGGTTTATAAACCAGTGCGGCTGCCCTTCGCCTGGCGAGGTGGGACTAAACTTTGGGGTGGCAGCGCGACCCCTTTAGTACCGGGTCGTGGAACAAACCGGTACTAAAGGGGGGGCCTTTAGTACCGGTTTGTGCCACCACCCGGTACTAAAGGGGGTCGCTTCCCGCCGCTTGGCCTGGCCAAAACAGGCCTTTAGTACCGGTTGGTGGCTCCAACCGGTACTAAAGGTGCCTTCTATATATACTCGACTTACGAAATTTTCATTCTTCCTCTGTTTCCGTCGTCTCCGTCGCCGTCGCCGCCCCCGTCCCCGTCGCCGCCCTCGTCTCCGTCGCCGCCCCCGTCCCCGTTGCCGCCGTCGTCTCCGTCGCCGCCCCGGGCCCGCCCCCGTCCCCGTCGCCGCCTCCGTCCCCGTCGCCGCCCTCGTCTCCGTCGCCGCCCCCGTCCCCGTCGGTGCCGTCGCCTCACTGTCGTCGTCGCCCCGCTGTGAGCTCTCCCCCTCTAACCTCTCTCCCTCGCCCCCGGCGGCCACCATGGGCGCCGCCCCTCCCGGCCCCGAGCACACACACACACAAGCATGAATTAGTATATAATTTAGATTATTTAGATTATTATTGTTTTAGTTATCAAAACACACACACACACACAAGCATGAATTAGTATATAATTTAGATTATTTAGATTATTATTGTTTTAGTTATCAAAAAAATTATATGGAAATTAGTGTTTAATTAGTATGGAAATTTTTTATGCTTAATTAGTATATAATTTAGATTATTATTATTAGTATATAATTAGTGTTTAATTAGTATGGAATTTTTTTATATAATGTTGTTTTTCAGTTTTTTAATGGATGTATAGAAGTTGTGTCTTCTGTTTTTAGTGTTAGATGCTTAATTAGTATGAAATAGTATATAGATTTTTGAAATAGTAGAAATGTTAGAAATTTTAGTTATCAAAATCCAATCATTAAAAAAATATTACTTTTTGCGGGCATATAGCTAGTATTTGTTCTCGACGATGCCCGGCCCGCATCCTCGCCGTCGACCCGTCCGCGACGACGTCCAGCCGACCCATGTCCGGGACTGGGCTCCGCCGGGCTGGCACTGGGAGGTGCTGCCTGGAGGGGCGCGCCGCTTGATGAGGAACCCGGCCCCGGGTCCCGTCGTCGACCCTGATCTCGTTTGGTGGCGTTCGCGTGGGCCAGTTTCGGTGCGGATTGACCCGGCCCCGCCGGAGGTGGTATGTCGCCGTGTCAGGGAGGAGGACGAGCACGTCCATCGCTACATGGTTGCGTTAGAGGGCGGCAGGTTCTCCAATACCTGGCAGTATCTTCGGGGATCTCACTTCAGCTATGATCCTGTGAGGGTTCCTTCTCTTTGGGTGTCCACCGCCCGCGCCGCAGGAACCGCGAGTGTCCTAGATTCTTCTGTAGTATTTGATCTTTAATTAGCTAGCCAGTGATGTACTATTCAATATTATATATTATTCGAGACGATGTATTCGAGATTATATCTATTATTCTAGACGAAGTATTCGAGATTATATCTATTATTCGAGACGATGTAATTTGAATACTAAATTGTTTTATATTTCTTTTGAATTAGTTAAATAAAAGCTATGGCAGACAATACCGACAGAGAGGGAGAACAGACCATGTTCGATATCATACGCGGGCCAGATGATGATCAGAATGAAGAAGATTATGACGGCTCCGAATTTCTAAACAACACCGGAGAGGGTGATATGATATTCGATCGCGACGACCGAATTGATGAAGTCATGAACTACGATTGTGACGATGACGAAGAACATGTTGATCCTGAAACAACAAAGACCGGCGAGGTATATATATTTATATAAGCAGGTATCTGGTGATCATCACATGTTTTAAATGACTTGAAGATATATTAACGAATCGATCTTTGTTCTTTCAGCCATCCGGATCGAGCAAATCTTCAGGCAAAAGGACGAAACGAGGCCTGAACAAAAAGTTGAAGGAGGGCGTAAAGTACAATATCGAGGCAGTCAGACCTAATGGCGAACCATTAGCGCCTAAGAAGATTCTGGACAAGTTCATTCGTCAGTGCGGAGTTCTTGTGAAGGACCAACTCCCGATCTCCCTTCAAGAATGGAGAGAGCCAGCAAAAGACAAAAGAAAAAAAGGCAAAGAGGACGCTGCTCCACGTCCAGATGTTACTTTCGTCGACAAGAATCAAAAAGATCTGCTTTGGGATACTCTCATGGAACATTTCACACTACCAGATCATTTCACAGAAGCAGATGTGAAGAAAGTCAAGGACGCTGCTCTTAGGAAGATGGCGGTTGCATTCAAGAACCACAAGAATCGTGAATGGGACAAGTACGTCAAGGGAGGAAGGAAGACTCCAGTATTCGAGGGAACACTAGAGAACCAACGTGCTCATTGGGACGATTTCGTGAAATTCAAGGATTCGGAATTAGCTAAGGAACGGTCGAGAATAAACAAGAAGAATGCCGAAAAAAGGATAAGTTCCATAAGCTGGGGCCAGGTGGCTATGCGGTGGCAATGCCTAAGTGGGATAAGTCTGAGAAAGAGATGGAGGATGCAGGTGCCACTCCGGTTACTAAGAGATGGCCCCCCAGGGTCAGGACTTGGTTCTATGCGCATGGGGGGGAGTTGGACCGGAAGACAAGCAATGTTTCGACGAGGGCAAGTCTGAAGGGAGCCGACGATGCGATACTTGTTGCAATAGAAGAGGCACGATCGGGGGTGTTCCATCCCAACAGAGAGAACGACGAGCTTATGCGTGCCCTGGGAAATCCTGAACACCCGGGAAGAACACGAGGCAAGGGCGCTATTCCGTGGTATGAGGGGTTTTCAGACTGGAACACCGACTACAGAACCCGTGCGAGAAAGAAGATTGCGGAGGAGAAGAAGAGGAAGATGGAGGATGAGCAGAGGAAGCGGGACTACGGAACCCGTGTGAGAAAGAAGATTGCATCAATGGTACATGAACATTACCAAGATTTCCGATCGATTGTTCCTCATGGTGAATGTCAAGGAGGAGCATTACTACCATGAGAAAGCTGTGTCCGTTGAGTATTCTGAACTGTTTCAGTTATACAATCAAGACGCACTCGACAAATCTATCGTCAGTTGCTATTGTCTGTAAGTGATTTCTTTCTGTAATTTAAGTCTCAAGCTAGCTGTAGTGATCCTTTTGATCAATCATTACCTATAATTATCCTCACTATATTCTTTTCTGTGGTATTATATGCAGGATGAAGATGTATGAAATGAGAAAAGGTGGACGCTTTGGCATTGGGTTCATTGACCCAAACACCGTTAATGAATACACATGGAAACTAGATCCACGTCATCAAAAGGCCATAGAGGACAGCATGCTAGAGTTCTTGAAGCGCCTCAAATACAATGAAGATATACTATTTCCTTACAACTTCCAGTGAGTCACACTATCTTGTACTACAAATTCTCTGTTTTTGCCTACTAGCTAGCTACATGTTTTTGCTTACATATGCCCGCTTAATTAAGACATGCAAACATGTGTGCATGCAGATTTCACTGGGTCTTGTGTATCATTAAAGTTGACGCCGGAACAATTGAAATACTGGACTCACTACTCAAAGAAAAAACTGACTATAACATCTTGTTTGGGATAGTCTACAGGTAATTTCAATCATTATTAACTATATATCTCGGCCTATTTAGTTCGTCATTTCATGATATGAACTATTTAATAACCCCTTTATTCATTTTCTTTGTCGGCGGGCAGGGCTTGGGCAAGGTTCATCAGCGTCACGGAAGGTGAATGGAAAGAAAAGCTTAAATGGGGAAGACCCAAGGTAAGTAATTAAGTAGTACTAGCTAGCTAGCTAGCTGCCATCTCTTTAATTATCATGCTTGATTAATTATTATCTGATCAAATTCCATTCTCGTAAAGGCCCTGAAGCAGGCGCAGGGGACTGATATGTGTGCATTTTGCGTTTGCGAGAACATTCGCATGATGGCGTCCGAAAGGAGCAGATCTCAAAGACAGGAATGGGTACGCTTGTCAAAACACTATTCACAATTTTTACACCATTATCGATATCTAGTCACACAACTAATAAACATGCATATTGATCTCCTTCTTAACAGTTCAGAGAGGTGCGGTCGAAGCTCCTAGAAACGGAGCGCGTAGAAGCACTTCAAGAGGAAATAGCGGGATTTTTGCTCGATCAGGTCATAAATCCGAAGGGAGAATACTATTACCCGCTACCGCCCCCATGAAAACCACTTCCAATTTTCATCGTGCTCCGAAGGCACCAATTAGGCTAATGCCACTGGCTCCGAAGGCAACATGCATATGTAGGAGAAATTGTATATAGCTATACATGTGTGTATGTGTGAATTAATTAATATGATGGTTTTCTGAGACATTGATGATATATATATGCATGATTGGTTCTCCTAGAAATTCTATTTATATATATATATATATATATATATATATATATATATATATATGCATAACGTGTACAATGTGTAGTATCGTAAAATACCAGCAAACGGAAAAGAATTAAAATGGAAACACAAAATTAAATGAAAAAGAAATCATAAAACTAAAAAAACCCAAACCTTATAGTACCGGTTGGTCTTACCAACCGGTACTAAAGGGCTCCAGGCCCCTGGAGCTGCCTCGTGCCACGTGGTTTCCCTTTAGCACCGGTTCATGCTGAACTGGTACTAAAGGGGGGGGGGGCTTTAGTGCCCACACTTTAGTGCCGGTTATGGAACCGGCACTAAAGGGCCTTACGAACCGGTGCTATTGCCCGGTTCTGCACTAGTGAAGGACTCTCCGGTGCTCTGCCCCTTCTCCCGCTGACAGAAGAGAAGCATGTCCACGAGATAAGAGTGAACCTGGTCCAGATTCCCGATGCGAGGGAAAAGAGTCTCTCTGAAGATAGGTGAAGAATATCCATATAGGCAGGCAGCTCATAGGTTTCCTTCTTCGTCTCAGGGTTGATCCTCAGAGTGCAGTAGGGCCACAGAGCTTGCTTGTGAGTGGCATTGGCGCGACGGTGGGGGCGAAAGCCGACAGGAGACTCAAGACCTAGATCTTCCACCCCAATCAACTGCATGAAAGCTTTCCACTTGACTGAAAGCAATTTGCCATTTGTCATCCAAGTTAGTGTCATGTCCTCATCAGTCCCAAGGTGAACCATGGCATAGAATTGGGCCACAATATCAGCGTCATAGTCCTTGTTGAATTGCATGATCCCGAGAATGTTCAGTTGAGTGCACTCTGAAGAGCTTCACCAAAGTAGTCAGGATCGTTCTCCATATGCTCGGTGTCGATGGAGTGCACGTTGACATAGAGATTCTTCTTGGCTTTGAGAACATCAAAGTAGATGGCAAACTGGAACCTGTTCCAGAATGGATGGTTGACCAAAGTGGGATCTTGGTCGACCTCATACGGGTTGCGGCGGCGCCTTGCCCAGAACTCCTTGGGCGGCATTTCTGGCACGGGTTTGCCTGACTTTGGCTTGACCCCAGGCTTCTTCTGCAGTTGAGGAGGACGTGGAGCACTAGAAGATCCTCCGGCGGGCTTAGTGGGCTCAGTGGTGCGGTAGCGCTTGGACGAGGCAGGACCGGGGTTGACACGACGAGCCTGATGCTCAGGAACCTCATCACCTGGAACCACACACACAAACACGCAAACAACCAGAAAGAACGAGCGTAAGCCACAAACAAGAACAAAGAGGATCACTGAGAGGTAGGAGTATGATGGAAACTGGTAGAAAGGCGGTAGTACCGTGACCCTTGAGCGGTAGTACTGTGGCCCTTGAGCGGTAGTACCGCTCCAAGCGGTAGTACCGCTCTGGGAGAGCGGTAGTACCGCTCGAGGCGGGGAAACAGCAGTTTCCTACTGTCGTGGTCAGATCCGGTACTACCGTCCTACCAAATTCAAAAATACTCCAACCAAACACTAATCCAAACAGTCTAGAAGCATTCTCCATCCTACTCAAGCCTAGATCTGGACAAAAATATAGAGATGCAACTGCTATTGCCCCTAGAAAGCTAGATTGGAAATCTAGACAAAAGGAACCAGGGAACAGGGGCAATACCGGCATCCATGGCAAGAGGACAAGGTGGGGATCGATCCCACCGAAGGAAACGGAGAGGAGTGCCCCGGAGAGGGAGATCCACCAGAGCCCTCCCGCGGCGCCGGTTGCTGAAGAGAGAGATGAACAGGGCGAAGGGGGCGAGCGAATGGGTATGGGGGAGAAGAAACTCCCCTTGCCCCTGACATAACCCCCAGCCCGCGCCTCACAGCGGTAGTACCGCGCTGGAGGGCGGTAGTATCGCTAGGAGCGGTAGTACCATGCTGGAGGGCGGTAGTACTGCTAAGAGCGGTAGTACCGCTCGCCACCAGCGGTAGTACCGCTTCAGCAACCACACGGCTTCTAGACCAACGGCTAACGCTCAAAAAGAAACGGAAAGCAAGGCCAAAAGAACGAGAGGACCGACGTGGCAACACACACACACACACACAACTGAACAGAAACCACTCAAACACAAACAACCACACGAAATAGAGCAAGCTCTAGCCTATCTCAGGAGAGGGCGGTGGCCGGAGCCACCTATGTTTGAGTCAATTGGTATGGCACCGCGAAGAATTATCCTTGGGCCCATGACCAAAACTCGTCTTTGAAGCACAAGTACCATAAAAAATGGCTAATGTGAAAGAGTTGATTGTTTTATGCATAATGGGGGGAGGGAGAGTTCATTGAGAGAACAACACTCCCCCTATGTCCATGCCTACATCTAAGCTAGACACGAAGTTGAGTGGGGTGGGGTGTGCAAGGGTTCAAGTCACATTGCTCGAATCAATGATATTTATCTCATGCCTTAACTCGCGAAATCTTGCTTCATCCAAAGGCTTCGTGAAAATATCTGCAAGGTTATCATGAGTGTTGACATACTTGAGCTCGATCTCTCCTCGCCTAATGTGATCCCGGATGAAATGATACTGAATCTCAATGTGCTTCGTCTTGAAGTGTTGCACCGGGTTGAGAGAAATCTTGATGGCACTTTCGTTGTCACACCAAAGAGGCACTTTGTCACAAATGACATCGTATTCCTTTAAAGTTTGCCTCATACATAAGAGTTGTGCACAACAACTACCAGCCACCACATATTCCGCTTCAGTGGACGAGAGAGACACACAACTTTGCTTTTTGGAAGACCAACTCACCAAAGAGCACCCAAGAAACTGGCACCCTCCGGAAGTGGACTTCCTATCCACTTTGTCTCCCGCCCAATCGGAATCCGTAAACCCTTCAAGCTTGAAGTTTGCCCCTCTTGGGTACCATAAGCCAAAGTTTGGGGTATGAGCCAAATATCGAAAGATTCGCTTGACCGCCACATAGTGACTTTCCTTTGGTGCAGCTTGAAACCGTTCACACATCCCCACACTCAACATGATATCCGGTCTAGATGCACAAAGATAAAGCAAGGAGCCAATCATGGAGCAATATACCTTTTGATCCACCACTTTACCATTGGGATCAATGTCAAGTTGGCACTTGGTGGGCATTGGAGTAGAGGCCGGCTTGACATCACTTAACTTGAATCTCTTGAGCATGTCTTGAGTGTATTTGGCTTGGTTGATGAAGGTACCTTCTCTTCTTTGTTTGATATCAAAACCAAGGAAGAACTTCAACTCTCCCATCGAAGACATCTTGAACTTAGAGGTCATGAGAGCGGCAAATTCTTCATTGAAAGCTTTGTTAGGGGAACCAAAGATAATGTCATCAACATATAGTTGGCATACAAACAACTCCCCTTTGACCTTCTTAGTAAAAAGAGTGGGATCGATTAGCCCCACTTCAAATCCACGATCTTGTAACAACTCGGTAAGGTGGTCATACCACGCACGTGGGGCTTGTTTAAGGCCATAGAGCGCCTTATCGAGTTGATACACATGATCCGGGAAGAAGGGATCCTTGAACCCGGGGGGTTGCTTGACATAGACCAACTCATTAATAGGACCATTAAGAAAAGCACTTTTAACATCCATTTGTTGCAACTTAAAGTTGTGATGGGAAGCATAAGCAATCAACAAACGAATGGATTCAAGGCGAGCAACGGGAGCAAAGGTTTCACCGTAGTCGATACCCTCGACTTGGGAGTAGCCTTGTGCTACCAATCTTGCCTTGTTGCGAATGATGTTCCCATGAGCATCTTGCTTGTTCTTGAAGATCCACTTGGTTCCAATGATGTTATGGTTCCCGGGAGGCCTTGGCACCAACCTCCACACCTTATTGTACTCGAAGTTATTGAGTTCTTCATGCATGGAATTGAGCCAATCCGAGTCTTCAAGCGCTTCATAGACCTTATGGGGTTCAACACGAGAGACAAACACGTGATGTTCACAATAGTTTGCTAATTGTCTACGAGTGCTTACCCCCTTTCTTAAGCTTCCAACCACATTCTCCATGAGATGACCTTTGGTGGTGAGTTTGGAAGCAATCTTCGCGGCACGACGCTCCAATTCCTCCTCGGATGTCGAAGGTGGAGGGTTCACTTGATCATCTTGAGCATCGTCATGAGCTTGTTCTTGATCTTGAGCTTGCGCATGATCTTGAACTTGCTCGAGGGGAAGAACTTGACCTTGGGCATCATGTGGAGGTTCACCACCATCTTGTGATTGATCTTGCCCTTGGTCTTGTTCCCGAGGCTGAGGGCCTTCACTTTGTTCTTCGGAAGCGTGTGGGTCTTGAGTAGGTGAAGGCTCCACCGAGGTGGAGCATTGTCCTTCTCCTTCGGCCACAAGGGGTTCCTCAATGGGTAGGATATGACTAATACCCATTCTTCTTATGGCTTGGGGAGGAATTTCATCACCTACATCACAAGTACCACTTTGCTCCACTTGGGAGCCGTTATTTTCATCAAACTCTACGTTACACGTCTCCTCAATGAGTCCGTTGGACTTGTTGAGAACACGGTAAGCATGAGAGTTTGTAGCATAACCAACAAATATGCCCTCATGAGCTCTAGCCTCGAATTTAGACAAACGAACACCTTTCTTGAGAATGAAACACTTACACCCGAACACCCGGAAGTACTTGAGATTGGGCTTGTTCCCGGTGAGTATCTCATACAGAGTCTTGTTCAAGCCTTTGCGGAGATAGAGCCGATTGGATGCATGACAAGCTGTGTTGATGGCTTCGGCCCAAAAGTTGTATGGAGACTTGAACTCCGCCATCATGGTCCTTGACACATCCATCAACGTCCGGTTCTTCCTCTCCGCAACACCATTTTGTTGAGGGGTATATGGTGCAGAATATTGATGCTTGATCCCTTCATCACTAAGAAACTCATCCAAGGTGTAGTTCTTGAACTCGGTGCCGTTGTCACTTCTTATTGTCAGAATCTTTGCATTATGTTGACGTTGAGCTTCATTTGCAAAGTCGATGACGGTTTGTTGAGTCTCACTCTTCCTCTTGAAGAAGTATACCCAAGTGTATCTTGAATAATCATCCACAATCACCAAGCAATACTTTCTACCCCCAAGACTGTCAAAGGATGGAGGCCCGAAGAGGTCCATGTGCAGGAGCTCCAAGGGTCTCTTCGAGTAGATGATAGTCGTGGGAGGGTGAGCTGTCTCATGAAGCTTTCCTTTGATACAAGCACTGCAAACACGATCTTTGGCAAAACTAACATTCGTTAGTCCATGAACATGGTCCCCCTTGAGAAGACTTTGCAAAGATCTCATATTGAAGTGGGCTAAACGGCGATGCCAAAGCCATCCCACATCAACTTTAGCCATTAGGCATGTCGCGGTCTTAGTGGGTTGCTCCGAAAAGTTAATCACATAGAGACCGTTCTCAACATGCCCAACAAAGGCTACTTTAAGAGTCTTGCTCCACAAGAGGTCCACAGTATCAATATCAAAGAAGGTGGCAAAGCCCATGAGTGCGAGTTGATGAACGAAAAGTAAATTGAACGCAAGGGACTCAACAAGAATGACTTTCTCGATCGTTAGATCATGAGAAATGACAACCTTGCCAAGACCCAATACCTTAGAATGTGAGGCATCACCCCATTCGACATTGATGGGCATAGATGGGATCTTGTGCATGTCCACCACCAAGTCCTTGCTCTCGTTCATATGATTTGTTGTTCCACTTCGAGCAACCATGATCCCCCACCGGAAGCAAACACCTACAAGAGATCAATGCTTGGTTTTAGGTACCCATTGAGTAATGGGTCCTTTGATGTTAGTAACAAGGGTCTTAGGAACCCAAATAGACCATTCAATGTACTCATAAGGAGAACCAACAAATTTAGCATAAACATGCCCATCACTAGCACAGCACAACACATAAGAGGGGTTAAAGTCGCCAGCTTTGTTGGGAGAGATGGCTTTGCGCTCTTTGGCATCACCACTCTTCCCATTGTTCTTTTTCTCCTTAGGAGCACCTTCTCCCTCCTTCACAAAGGTTTGCGTGAGCGGAGGAGGTCGATTGGTCTTGCTCTTCTTCAACTTGTTCTTCTTGTTGTTCTTGGACTTGGGTGAGAACCCAACTCCCTCCTTGCCCACAACTTCCTTTTGATTGCTCAAAAGGTCATTTAGGTTCTTCTCGCCTTGTATGCATGACACAAGACCTTTCTCGAGTTGTTCCTTCAACTTGGCATTCTCCTCCACAAGATGCACATGCTCACAACATGGGTTAGTAGCATTTGCATTATCAATTAAGACCATGTGAGGAAATGTGGCCTTTTCCTTGGTAAGCTTGACTTGGAGTTGAGCATGAGACTCCTTGAGGTTTGCATGAGCACCTTTCAAGACCTTATGGACCTTGTCAAGTACATCAAACTCCTGCTTGAGTCTAGCATGATCAACCCCAAGTTTAGCCTTCTCGGAAGTTAGAACACGAGACACAACAAGAGCATGATCAAGATCTTTCTTTAATTTGGCATGGTCATCATTGTGTGACTCCTCAAGAGCCAAACGATGCCCACGCTCTTTAGCAAGATCATTAGATAGATCCGATATCTCATCGGCGTAATCACGACTATGACCTTCCATCTTAGAGATGGTTTCTTCGTGAGCCTCTATCATGTCATTGGCTTCACCAAGTTGTTCCAAGAGAGCAACGAAGTGCTTCTTGGATTTGCTTTGAGCTTACTCATAAAAGACTCAAACTCATTCACTTCTTCATTAGACCCATCATGTTCATTAATGCAATCCTCCATGGAGGGATTAGTAATGATGGTGGTTTTAATGTTGGGGGTTACCTTGTTTGAAGCTTTAGCCATGAGGCATTTGGCAGTGATGTTTTCGTTGGGTGAATCAAAGAGAGACACCCGGGGAGTAGTAGCAATGGCAACGGATGCCATGGTGTCACGACCGACTTTTTCAATAAATAAATATTGAGAAAATCGATCTTTAAATCCCAGTATAGGAAAAGTCATCCTCACTGGTAGACAAATACTTGATGAACAGAGGACCAGTAGCATTAAATATATTACAGGGTTGAGATGAGGCTGCTCAACAATTTATTACAAACTCGCCAATATCTCACATAAGGGCGGTTATGACACATGGATGTGGTGTCATGCTACTAGCTCGAGGTAAAAAGTGGTGGATAACTTGACTCCTAACTGGTAGCTCATCGAGCGTCGAGGTGAGGCTCGATGAATTTATTTCTGGGTTGCGGAAGCGGATAATACAATGACCAAATAGGATCGCACGGGACTGACTGGGACTCCTCTAGGCATCAGACTCGCTATCAAACTCTTCATCCATGAGATCGCCTTCATCAACATCTGGCCAAATCAACAAGCCAGGTGAGTACTTTGAAAGTACTCGCAAGACAGTTCGGACAAAATATATAATAAATGAATGCATGAATGCGTCACGAATAAAATGATGCTCATACAACAATATAATATTTATGCATGACTTGATAAGTAACAAATAAATGAAAACCGATCGGGTGTCTGGAGCGACGCCTCGAAAGGTAAACAAATAAAACTCATGCCGCAGTCGGGCGTCTGAGCGACACCACATAAAGGGCTTTAAAAGAAATGCCACAGTCGGACGTCTGAGCGACATCACATAAAGGGCTTTAAAAGAAATGCCACAGTCGGATGTCTGAGCGACATCACATAAAGGGCTTTAAAAGAAATGCCACAGTCGGACATCTGAGCGACATCACATAAAGGGCTTTAAAAGAAATGCCACAGTCGGACGTCTGAGCGACATCACATAAAGGGCTTTAAAAGAAATTCCACAGTTGGACGTCTAAGCGACATCACATAAAGGGCTTTAATAAAAGTAAATACAATTATGCCACTGTCGGACGTCTGAGCGACATCACAGACAGGGCTTCAATAAAAGTAAATACGATTATGCCACCGTCAGACGTATGAGTGACATCACAGACAGGGCTTACAATAAATGTAAATACAAGTATGCCACCATCGGACGTCTGAGCAACATCACAGACAGGGCTTGTACAAAAGTAAATAACAAGATTAGTCCATCCACAAGAATAATCTTTTAACCGGATTTATCCCACATGAATCACATCGGAGTTTTGTCACTGAGGCTGATACCTGACAAGATAAGATGAATATAGTACTTGAACAAAGTACAAGATAATTGAAAGATTTGAGACTCTGCAGAGTTTGGATGAACTGACCACAGCCAACGGATTTCCATAGTCAGGAAGGACTAGTTCCGTTTACGGTATTTCAGTAGAAACACATTTAACTAGTACACACCCATTTCACCTCACGATGCCAGGAATCACCCTGGACAACGTCCAAGAAAAACTTTGAGACGGGGAGGCCACAACCTCGAGTAGCATGGGATCAAATTTCTATACGCGCGCTCTAAGGGGTGCCCCCCTCTCGGTCCCAACCGGAAATACCCATGCCCCTTGACCGGATGACGGGCTTTAATCCAGGGCCATGGAACCCTCATCCCGGCCTCTCTATTTGGTGTGTACCAGGAAAACGATTTGCAACTTACTATGCCATATTCCTTTCGGAAAACATGTGACAGTACAGGAAGGAATGAATGGAAATGTGATTTGTTTCACGATGACACGGAAGTCAAATAATGTGGCATAAGACTGGCATGTCACAACACTGCCATCTTACCCATCCTCATGCCAACACATGGCCATGCAAATATGTATCCAACAACATAATGCTTTCCGAAACTTACTTTCCACTTATGTGCATGAAATATAACATTCAAAGAAATGTTCATAAACATGCCATGACTATACTAAAAATGCAAACATGCAACAGCCACTCATCATATCAAGAGTTCAAACATGCTTTCCTGGTTCGGAGTAGTCGGAGTTTAACTGTGTGAAGTTTGCAGCTCTGTCACCTCCTCCGGTATCTACGGTATAAGAAAAATACGTACGCAACGTAAATACCATGAGTGTACAGAAAAGTGTTCCAAATATTTTTCAAATAAATATGACAAAAAACTAGACAGAAAAATAAATATGACAAAAAAGGAATCAATCAAAAATCATTTTCTGTTTAAAAGTTATAAGAGTTTTGGTCCAAGGACCCATCTGTAATGAAACAGAAAGTTTCCAGGGGGCTCTGCGGAAAAGACCAGAATAACGTTTCGTTTAAAAGAAGTGACTGAGAGGCTGATAGGCGGGCTCCACCTGTCAGGTTTGAAGTTTCAAACGGAGAAAACAGAGCGCGACGGCGCCCGAGGGGTGCGGTGGTCGCCGGCGGCGATCCACAGCGAGGCAGGGGGATCTGGGGGTACCTCCATGATCAGTGCACCGTTCTGCATCTGTGGGTTGTGGTGGTGGTGGTCAGCGAGCACTGTGTCGACGGCGGCCCTTGCTCCGGCGGACGGCGGTTCGGGCAGTCGTGGATCTCGCCGGAGGGAGCTGCGGTGTTCAAATTGAAGAGGGGGTTAGCCTGCTGGAGGCGGTACGAGGCTACGGGCATGAGCAGGGCGGCGGAGGAGTTCTCACCAAAGAGAACTTTGCCGGAGCCCGAGGCGGACGGAGGTGGACGGAGTCAAAGAAGAAAGGCCCCTCGAGGCTCTCCCAGTGGCTAGGCGGGGTCTAGTGAGGTGGTGGAGTCATGCAGGGGCGAGAGCAAGCTCGGGGGTGCTATTTATAGCCGGCCCGAGGCGGTTGCCGTGAACGGATAAGTCCGGCGGTTGATTACGCCGGCGCTGTGGCGGGACGGTCGGCTTAGGAGCTTGAGCATCGCCTAGGTGGAGTAGTGGTGTCATTTCAGGGTCCAGCTCAGCATGGGAGGGAGGGTTACGGCCTGCCCTCGACGGAATGGCCGCACGGCCGTCGGCGGCAGTGAACGCGCTCTGCGCGTGCCAGGCCACGGTGACGGTGTTGCATGCGTGCGCTGGCAAGGAGATGGCCACACGGAGCTACCAGGAAGGTTGGGCGGCGCCGAACGGCATTCTGCCGCGGTGTTGTTCCCTGTCGGCCATTACGGTGGTTCGGCCGCCGCAAAGCACGCCGGCGCAGGCGGGCCAGGGCGCCACCGACGCCAGGAAGGCGCCAAGCGCGCGTGTGGAGCTCCGGACAAGAGGGAGGGGCTGCGAGCATCGAGCCAAATGCACAGTGGGCATGTGACTGAAGTTCTGTCGAAGAAACGACACTGAACTTTCTGAGTTTACTGAATATGAACAAAACAGTGCATGCCAAGTGTTCGACAGAATGATTCTGGCATCTAGGGATTTTTCCTTGAGCTGATTTTTGGTGGAGAGGTCTCTCATTGCAACTAGAGGTTGCCTGAATTTTGGTGGATTTTTTGGAGAAGTGTAGATATGAATTTCACCAAATTTGGCAAATCTGGTCCAAACTTGCAGAGAGTGAAATTTGAAATATTTGAAAAGAAGAAGAGTGGATCAAGATGGTTCTAGGTTGTGGGTACAAAGGACTATCCAGAGGTGGTGAGTTGAGGTCAAAAATCAAATGCATTAGGGTACTTGCTTTGCAAATCACCTAGGCTCAAAAGAAAAGACAAAATTATTTTGGAAAGAGAAATAATTGGAATAAAATCCAAAAATGGATTTTATTAGTTTGGACAGAATGTTTGGGTTGTATCAAAGTGGGAGGAGGGGTTTTGGGGAAATTTTACCATAGGAGGCATGGTAAACAAGAATGGATCCAAAATCAAAAGAAAGCCCAAAAACAAAAGGTTTTTTTTAAAGAAACTAAATCCAAGCAAAGATTTTTGAGAGAGCAAACTTAGAAGAGGGTTTTTAAGAAGGGTTTAAATGACCTTCTTCAAACCAAGCAAGGCTCTAACTGAAAACAAAAACCACAAAATTTTTGGAGTTTCACACATGGCCATTGCTTCTTCATTTTCATCATCATCGTCATCCTCTTGGTATTCTTCTTGAACCACCAACCCACGAGTGGGAGTCTTCTTGGCGAAGTTGTTCTTGTTGGGGAAGGACTTGGCTTTGTCTTTTCGGATGAACTTGCCACCATTGTCTTCCTGCTTCTTCTAAGGACAATCCGCAACGAAATGGCTCACATTGCCACAGTTGAAGCAAGTTCTAACTCGTTGCTTGCCCTTTACGCCACTTGAGTTGTTCTTGTTGAAGTTGGATCTTGAATTCTTCTTGCTCCAAAATTGTCTTGAAGCAAGGGCCATGTGCTCATGGTAATCAAATTTGGTGTCTTCGGAGTTGCTTTCCTCATCTTACACTTCTTCCTCTTCTTCCATAATAACCTTGGCCTTCAGAGCAAGGTTGGGCTTCTTTGCCCTTTGAGAACGGAGCACCGCATTGTCGGCGGTCTTGTCCAAAATGCTCATTGCAACGAACTCATCCAACACTTCACTTGAGGTCATGGAGTGGAAGTCCGGTCTTTGACGGATGACGGAGGACATGGTCTTGTTGTAGGGCATCATGGCCTTGAGGAACTTTCGCTTGATCCAATTGTCATCCGTGTCCTTGCTTCCATGATCTCGGAGTGCGACCGTGAGTTTGGTCACTCTTCGAAAGAGCTCACGAGGTTCTTCATCTTCTTTCATTGCAAACTCATCGGCTTCATCTTGCACCACTTCATAGTTGGAGCGTTGAATGCTAGCACTTCCTCGATAGAGATGCTCGACACATTTCCATGCTTCTTTAGCCATGACATGAGGTCGAAGATGAGGGAGATCTTCGAGAAGGATAGCATCTTGGATGATGAAGAGAGCACTCTCATTGAATTGATTGTCCACTTCTTCTCGAGGGGTAAAGCTGCTTGGGTCATGAGGATAGAAGCCTTCTTCAATGATTCTCCAAAGGTTAGTATTCACATGTTTTAAATGACTCTTGAAGCGATAAACCCAAGAATCAAAATCTTCATTTTTCACATATTTAGGAGGAGGACCGACATGATTCAAATGAGTAGAGGGGATCGGTCCTCTATACACTGGGGGTTCCACATTGGCAAAGATGTCGGTGCCATTTCTACCACTAGGAGACGGACTCTTTTCACTGTTAGCTTCCCCCTTGTCGGAGGTAGCATCCGTCACCTTGTTAGTGGTATCACCCACTTTCATCGGCGAGTTTGATAGTTTAAGTCCGTCTAAGAAATCAGAAAACATGCTTTTAACCTCGGCCGTCATGGAGGTTTTCAATGTGTCTAAAGCCACATTGAATTCCTCACGAGAGACCGAGGCTCCCCCTTCGGCCGTGGACGAGATGGGATTCACACCGGAGTGCTCCTCCGCACCGTCGTGGGTGTCAACCATACTCTTCGGACGGCAAAGTCCTTAATAATGAGACGAGGCTCTGATACCAATTGAAAGGATCGATATGGTTGACTAGAGGGGGGGTGAATAGGCAACTAACAATTTTTAGACTTTTCTTTAACAATTTAAACCTTGCAATGAAATAGGTTGTCTAGATGTGCAACTACGTGGACAACCTATATGATGCAAAGACAATAAGCACACAAGCAAGCAATGGATATAACTTAAGTAAGCTTGCAAAAGTAAAGGGACAAGATAACCAAGAGTGGAGCCGGTGGAGACGAGGATGTGTTACCGAAGTTCCTTCCTTTTAAGGGGAAGTACGTCTCCGTTAGAGCGGTGTGGAGGCACAATGCTCCCCAAGAAGCCACTAGGGCCACCATAATCTCCTCACGCCCTCACACAATGCGAGATGCCGTGATTCCACTATTGGAGCCCTTGAAGGCGGCAACCGGACCTTTACAAACAAGATTGGGGCTATCTCCACAACACTTGGAGGCTCCCAACAACACCACGAAGCTTCACCACAATGGAGTATAGCTTCGAGGTGACCTCAACCGTCTAGGGTGCTCAACACCCAAGAGTAACAAGATACGCTAGGGATAAGTGGGGGGAATCAAATTTCTCTTGGTGGAAGTGTAGATCTGGGCCTTCTCAACCAATCCCGAGCAAATCAACAAGTTTGATTCTCTAGGGAGAGAGATCGGGCGAAAATGGAGCTTGGAGCAACAACTGAGCTTTGGGGGAAAGAGGTAGGTCAACTTTGGGGAAGAAGACCCCTTTATATAGTGGGGGGAACAAACCAACTGTTATCCCACTCACCAGCCCCGCACAGAGCGGTACTACCGCTAGGGAAGGGCGGTACTACCGCGCTGCCAGGGCCCTGACCCCAGGGCGGTACTACTGCTAGGGAAGAGCGGTACTACCGCTTAGGGCTGTACTACCTCTCCTACTACCTCCCTTAGTGCTGCAAAACCCGACACGAAAAACTTCGTTCGAGAATCAAGGCGGAAGTATCCCAGACGCACAGCGGTACTACGGCCGAAAATCCCAAGTGGTACTACTGTTCGGAGAGCGGTAATACCGCTTGGAGCGGTACTACCACTGGGGAACTTCGGCGGTACTACCGCTGTGGTCGCGGTACTACCGCTGGGGCAGAGTAAAGGATAGCAAGGGGAAAATGGCAGCTCCAGAGATGCAGAAGGAAATACGACGGGTGTGATAAGGATGTGTACGTGTGATTCCACCCAAGTCTTACCAAAGCGGATCCCTTCTTGATAGTACGGTGACTCCTACGAAACTTAGTCCACCAACAACGAAACAAAGGAGCTACACCATCATGAATACAACACCGAGGGGAGGAAATCGTCTCGTGCCAATGGATGAATCTCTGAAAGAACTAAACGCACACGATTAGTCCGCACAAGCATTGTCATCAATCACCGAAACATCTTGGGGATAAATATGCCCTTACAGAAGGCATCAGGGAGAAGTGCGAGAAGCTCGCGGAACGAATCGCCAGAAAACGTTCTCTCTCGGAGGGGGCTAAATAAGGGCAAGGGCATAAAGGTCATTTTCACAGTTTCAAACAATAGTGAAAGCATGACCAATAGAACGGGCTCGACGAAACGAAGAAGTGGGCGTTGGATTCACCTCAAACGGAGTTACGGATAAAAAGATATAAGGGTTTTACTTCCAGGGACCTATCTGTAAAACTTTATTTTACAGACTGGGCCAAAACAGAAAAATGGAAAGCGTATTATGGGGAATACGCTTCCACTTAAATGACGTGGTAGTGGCGGGGCGAGGGCTGGTTAACGGCTGAGGGGCTGACAGGTGGGCCCCGCAGCGCTCTCTCTCTCTCCTCCCACCTTCTTCCGCAAAATAATCCTGTACGACCGGGTCGTACGTGCGACCCAGCCGCAAGGGGAGGCTGTCAGGTGGGCCACACCCACGACGAGCTCTCTCACAAACGGGTCGTACAGGATTCGCCTCTCCTTCTTCCTCCTTTCCTCTCGACACCGCGCAGAGGAGGCCCGAGGCCGAGCGCTCCGGGCGATGACTGCCGGCGCTACGGGCCACCATCCACGGCGCTCTGACCACCGGCGTGTTCGGGAGACGGAGCCGCGTCGGATGGGCCATGCCACGGACGCCGGAGACCACAGGAAGGAGTGAGGCGTTAGCCGCGGCGGAGGGGAGCTTCGGCTGGATCGGACAGGGCACTACGGTGGGGGAGAGAAGGGGGCTAGGCACCGGAGGGGTTCAGGAGGGTATAATCGGGTCTAGGGAACTCCTCTGGTGGTGCTAGAACAGGGAGTGGAGGCGCGGCTCGCTGGAATCAAGCTTGATAGAAACGGTGACCATGGCGGCGATGGCGGGCAGGGAGGGGATCTGGAGCTTGAGCGAGTGGTTGGGAAGGGCTAGTGGAGTGCTCGGACGGCCTCGGGGGTAGCCATTTATAGGCGGGGCGAGGAGGGGAGGCCATGGACGCGTGACCGTGGCTCGGGTGCCGCCGCTCGCGTCCGGTCGCACTCTGGCGACGGCAGCGATCACGGGAGGGCGCGGGATCACGACGAGGGAGGTGCAGACGAGCGACAGTGGTGCACAGGGCAGGAGGGGCCGAGGGGAAGCAGAGGAAGAAGCCGAGCGCCATTAAAGCGTTGTCGGCCACAATGCTCCCGCGGGCGTTCGTCGGCGAGGAAGCTGCCTGAGGGGGAGAGGGGTCCAGTGGGACGGCGACGAGGAGAGGAATGCACTGGACATGCTCACAAGCGCGAAGCCGACGAGAGGGGGAGGGGGTCCAGCACAAACAGCCACTGGGCACGCTCATGGCATGCCAAAACGGTGGCCACCACCAGTGCTGGCATGTCCGGGAGGCAAACAGCTGGCAAACATTGTCTAGTGGCAAGTCCGTCGAAGGATGGTTTCAACTGAGGTGGTAACTTGGTGAAAGAGGCTCTGTTTAAATAGTTAGTGGGCTCTGAAGTTTACTGCAGTAAACTTTACCAGCTCAATGTGATCACCAGGGAGTTACTTGAAGCCAAAGAAGTTGTCTGGGGTGTTTAGGCTAGGAAGGACTATGATCCTGGAGAGTTTGAGGGGAAAAGGATCAAGATTTACTGCAGTTGCTTCACAACTGTATACTTGGTCCAGAAATGAAGATCATGATGATACACTCACATGGTTGATTGGATTGAGTTGAGTTTGAGCAAGACTGGGTTATTTGATCATATGAAGATGATGCAAAAGGTTTCATACCATTTGGGTAAATCAAAATGGTACTTCCTTCACAAGCATCTCCTCTGGACAGAAACTTGGAATAATTATGGTGATCAAATGCCTCATTGAAATGATGCCAAAATGGGGTGGAGGGATGTTTTATGGGTATAAGAATGATCTGGAAATTTTACGGGATTTTTGAAGCAATATAAAATATACTTGCTTCACAACCTGAAAATATTGCCGGAATCAAAGATTGGCTCCTGTGCTCACATAAATATCTGGATGGGGCTGCAAATGGGTGTAAGGGTTTAATATGAGCACATTAAGGAGTGTGCAAAAGTTCAACTCATTTGGATATTCCTAGCTAGTACTTCCTTCACAATGCATTCCCTCAGACAGGAACTTTGAAAAAATCACTGAGGAAGATTGGCTAGGAAAATAAAGTTGAGCTTTGGCACAGAGCAATTATTTGAACATGAAAAGATGTCCAAAAAATTTGAGGTCAATTGGGCAAAGTAAAATAACACTTCCTTCACAACCTGCCACACATGACAGAATAGAAAAGGAATTATTGGGGAATTATTTTTGAACATGGCAATGAAAAGTTTTGCCATATTTGATCAAGATATGACCCAAAAAAATTATTATAATTATTTGGGAATTTTTGGAGTGAGGGAAATATAGGTTGCTTCACAACCTAGGGCTATTGGAGTTATTCCTTTAATATAAAAGGAATATTCCCAATAAAAATAATATTAGGAGTTGGGCTAGGATGGAAATGACAGGGTCTAGGGAAATATTTGGGAATGACAAGCCACTCTGGAAGCAAAGAAGAGGGCATCTTCTTTAGTTTATAGACCATAAAGCCACGGAAAAAGAAAACTCACGCAAAAACCACGGAAAAACAAAAGAAAAAGAAAGGGCCAAAAATCAGGTTGTCACAAACCTTATCCCCTTAAAGAAATCTCATCCTCGAGATTTGGTTGCTCAAGGAACAAGTATGAATATTCTGACTTAAGGAAACTGTTTCCAACTCGGGTATCCTTTTTCCTTTATTGTTGTTCCCACTAACTTTTTATCTGACTGGCCCTGGGGTGGTTTGATTCACTGTATCCTCCTTCTGACAGATCTTACCTTGCTTGTTCATGCTTATATAGGTGCCAATTTCTTTTTAGATCTGCTGACTAGCTGAGTGTAATTTGATTATCACGACTGAAATATATGTCTGTCTCACAAATCCAAAAGTGATTTCCGCTGGGTGTGCCACCCGGCACTAACAACCTTTCATGTAATGATGATCAGAATTTTCTGATGAAAACTCAAGCTCTGACTCATTGCATTGGGTTTCTCCACTAAATGCAAGTCCTTTGGGTTCCAAACAGTGAGTTAAAACATAACCGTTTCCTGACAGATTATGACGCATCGCAGAAGTTTCTGACTCATCTTAACTAGTTCCACTGTCGTGAGTATCGGATCCGTACCAAATATTTGATTATCTCTTAACGCGGCCAGCATAAAGGGTTTGGCCTGTATGATAATATCTGCAGACTTGACGAAAAAATATTGTTCACAACAGGATATCCCTGATGATTCATATCAGTGAGGACTCAGGCTTCCAGACTGTTATTCCTCATTTTTCTAATAGGGTAACCCATTAAATGGCAGGTTCAACACCTCTCAAGTTTTGATCGTTGGGAAATGATCATCCGAAACCCTTGCAAGAAATCGACAAATAAATCAGTAGCCACCAGAACGGTCTTTACAACTCAGATCCGGGACATTACTGAAATAACTCAACCACGGCTCAGGATGGCTGAAAAATAGCTCAGAGCATGAGACCGGGTCGATAAGAAGAAGGTAACAGCTCCCTAAAATAGCCAAAAAGCAGCTATAGGGCTACTGTCACAAAAAGAAACTCAACAGTTGTACGAGACGGCCGAAAAGCAGCTCAGACTCGTGACAGTCGTTGAAGAGAGAAACAAAAATAGGCATCCCCCCCAGATAGCTAGAAACAGCTCAGATCATAGGCGTGGTGTCGTCATTGGAGAAAAGGGGGACAAGGGCTCATCAGGATCATTTTCCAGGTTCACGGGTACTTGTATTGAGCTCATTAATGTCGTCAATCCTTATAATCATTTGTCACACTGTTGTGTACACTGGCTTTCTTCTATTAACCATCTTCACGTGGTTGTCAGATCCTCATCCGAGTGACTTGTAAGATTTTTGGGGGTATGCTCCTTGCATATATATATGAGGACCTGATTCCGAGAAAGACATGTACTCTGACTGATTTTTGAGATTCACTGCCATATGCGGTCAATTCACAGCGTACTACCTTGTACCAATGTCTTACTGAGGAATATCTACTGGCTTGTGCTTGAAACTTTCATCGGACAGGTTGTTGAAGAAGACTGAATATCGTTCTTCAGATGCTTACCCCCTTAAAGACCTTGCTGGGGAAAGACTCAGCACCTTATGCTGGAAGCTTTTGCGGTTGCTTACTGAAGAAGGCAGAGTACCTTGCGCGGAAAATCATCCATGTATCATACTGAGGAAGATAGATGAATCTTGCCTTGAAAGCTTCTCTGGTATCTTGCGAGGGAAGATTGGGTTGCTTCCACCAGAAGCTTCTTATTGTGATATGCGGACCGATTCCCACATATACATACCATCTTAATATTTTTGATATTGATTTCTTGTATGAAACATTGTTTTACTGGACTATCCTCCTTTCTGAGTATATGCCGTATTTTTGCTTCCAGGTACATCGGGTTCCAAAATCATCCTCAATAAAAAATTAAACTTGTATCTGAGCCATACCTTTGATAATATTCTGTCAACCTTGCACACAATTTATCTTCTTGCTGATTTAATCATTTTATTGTGATGAGTGCACACTAATGCAAATTTGATACTGACGGTCCATCCAGGATTTCTTTTGTACTCAGACAAGATATTCCCAATTTCACTGCAGTCTGTTGATAATTCCATTCTGTTTAGCTGAGTTTCCAAATATAAGCATTTCTTGCTGACTCTTCGGGTCCAGTGCCGGCTGACAAGCAACTTTAAAAGGGGGAAAATTTGTAACACTGAAGGCCCAAAGAAAGGAACAAAATAAACGACTAAAACAAGAGCACACAAGCATTCTACTAATATAATTAATCAAGCAATCATCACATATTACTGCTATTCACACAATAACATGCATCCTACTTAACCACACAAATTCCGCAGAATCTTCGGTACTACGATCTAGCATGCTGTGACGATGTGCACGAGGATGAATAAATGTGTGGAAGAATTGGTGTAAACAGCGCTACACCAAGTGCTAGCTTAGCCAGGTAGCAACCTGAACTAGCTCAGAGGCAAGGACATACTTGGTAATCATGCAGTGGGACACGAAAGTCGCAACCACATTATTATCAAGCGGACGGAAAAAGATCCGTACTCGTCCAAGAAATAGGATAGCGGGGAAAAACTAAGGCTGCTAACATTGCCCTTTCTTGATAACTAAGATCATTAAGGGTTGCCAACACGACAAAAGAACGATCCAGGATAGAAACATGTACATCACCAAAATGATAGGCGGGACTGAAGGAAAGACTTCGGTGCGATACCTCAGCACCATTTTTGCAAACAGTGTCGAGATCACTTGGCATCACTCTGCTGGGACAGAAATGAGACCAAACACCAAAAGAAAAAAGAGACTGGGGAAATGCAAAGGTTGAGCTGTAGTGGAACCGAGTACAAATACTAAGGCTATATGCATGCTATGCAACAAACAAATGCAGCAATCAAGTGCAACAAACCAACTGGGGTCTATACTACCGCTTTCTAACGTTCGCGCGGTCTAGGGCGTCCTATAGCCAGACCTGCTCTAATACCAAGCCTGTGGCACCCCGGCTCAGAGAAACTAGAACGCCCATATTCCAGCCCAGAGATTGAGGAGAAGTCTTCTGGAATACGGCACTACTTAGCATAGAACAAACCAGCCTTCTATTATTACACGAATATGAATACAATGTCTCTGATATTACAATGAATAACATCGGCACGGTGACACTATGCCATCCTCAGTTGCTCTATGCAAGCAGCAGAACAACATGATGCAATGGGAGAACTCTAGCAGCGGAACAACGGCGACGGTGGTGAAACTCCACTTCGTAGGAACTGTGGCTGGAACACTTATCCTAGCTCGCAAACAAGGACTCCACAGCAAACAAGCAATCAAATCCGGAATGACCTGCAAGTTGGCATGACACGCCAGGTCAGTACATTGAATGTACTTGCAAGCTCACAATAAACATAAACATAATGACAAACAATATTAGGATATTTAACCATTTAAGCAACAATGCAACCATATATCCAACATGCTGTGACCATGCTCAACAAGTACTCATTCTCCTGACTGGCTTACCATATGTGACCGATAAACATGATAATACCAAAACACACTCGTGATCCTTACGACGATCACAACCCGACCAACTCGTGGCCTGTTATCCTTACAGCGATCACAACCCGACCAACTCGTGGCCCGTGATCCTTACAGCGATCACAACCCGACAACTCATGTCCAACTCAACACGATGACCTCGTTTCCATCCTTAGTGCAATTTAGTGTGCATATTTATTAAGTGTTGACCCATGGTGTACCTTACTTTCGAGCGTGTCCGTAACCGTGGACTCGGCTATCGATAGATTAAAAACACTCTGTAGAGGTTAGTACACTGTACCCACACTACGAAACCCATGGCCTCGCCCTCCCATTCGGGTGGACCAACGGCATTCCGACGAAACCATTTCATTGTCATGACACTCTCCCGGCCCTCCCGACTCAGCCCCAACGGGCTAGTCCTGGGTGGCCCCGTGTCTACCTCCAGACACCTCGACCACCGTCGTGGCCCGTCCCACTCTGGCACATGGATCCAAAAACTAACTTACAACGGGCTCACAAGGTTATGCTTGCCTACCGGTCCAGGGTACAGCACGCCCATAACCTTCCCTAAATGGAGGCACCGACCAGAGGCACGACAATGAAATGCATTGAGGTCGTCCCATACCGGCTAATGTGGGTGCACTGGGAAAGACTCATTTCAGCGGCACCATGACCCGGTCAACAACATATGCAAGTTGAATTATTATTCAGGTTCAACTTAATGTGAATAAAATAACCGGTGTCATAATGCCATACTATGCATCACTTAACATATGCATCACATAACCGTGCAAACAACTGAACCAACCACGCTCCTACGGAGCCATTATCAACTCATGCTTCTACTCTGGTTAAGATCACACCTCACTTATACCAGATTCATTTCTAGCAATATCATTACTTTTCATCATGCAAAAAATAATAATAGAACTACTTATCAAACTCTATGACCATATCATTATCACTTGCAACTAAGTTCTCTTTAGCTTACCAACAATATTTACCTCAAACATTCTGTAGTTCAAGTATTTTTAACATGACAAGCATTTTACAGAACATAATAATTATATAACTAATTTAAATGCATAAATATTCATAGGTTCAAGTAGAAAATCACAAATATTGAAGTGGCACTATGAAAATGTCACTGTGGCTTGCCTGGGGATGAAGAAGGCACCAGGGAGAAGTGCGAGAAGCTCGCGGAACGAATCGCCGGAAAACATTCTCTCTCGGAGGGGGCTGAATAAGGGCAAGGGCATAAAGGTCATTTTTACAGTGTCAAACCATAGTGAAAACATGACCATCAGAACGGGCTCGACGAAACAAAGAAGTGGGCGTTGGATTCACCTCAAACGGAGTTACGGATAAAAAGATATAAGGGTTTTACCGCCGGGGACCTATTTGTAAAACTTTATTTTACAGACTAGGCCAAAACAGAAAAATGGAAAGCGTATTCTGGGGAATACGCTTCCACTTAAATGACGTGGCAGTGGTGGGGCCAGGGCTGGTCAACGGCTGAGGGGCTGACAGGTGGGCCCCGCAGCGCTCTCTCTCTCCTCCCACCTTCTTCCTCCTTTCCTCTTGACGCCGCGCAGAGGAGGCCCGAGGCCGAGCGCTTCGGCGATGACTGTCGGCGCTACGGGCCACCATCCGCGACGCTCGGACCATCGGCGTGTTTGGGAGATGGAGCTGCATCGGATGGGCCATGCCGCGGACGCCGGAGACCACAGGAAGGAGCGGGGCGTCGGCCGCGGCGGAGGGGAGCTTCGGCTGGATCGGGCACGGCATTGCGGTGGGGGATAGAAGGGGGCTAGGCACCGGAGGGGTTTAGGAGGGGATAAGGGGGTCGAGGGAACTCCTCTGGTGGTGGTGGTGGAATAGGGAGAGGTGGTGCAGCTCACCGGAATCAAGCTTGACAGAGACGGCGACCATGGCGGCGATGGCGGGCAGGGAGGGGCTCTGGAGCTTGAGTGAGTGGTTGGGGAGGGCTAGTGGAGTGCTCGGACGGCCTCGGGGGTAGCCATTTATAGGCGGGGCGAGGAGGGGAGGCCATAGACGTGTGGTCCTGGCTCGGGTGCCGCCGCTCGCGTCCGGCCGCACTCTGGCGACGGCAGCGATCAAGGGAGGGCGCGGGATCATGACGAGGGAGGTGCGGACGAGCGACAGTGGTGCACAGGGCAGGAGGGGACGAGGGGAAGCAGAGGAAGAAGCCGAGCGCCATTAAAGCGTTGTCGGCCACAATGCTCCCGTGGGCGTTCGTCGGCGAGCAAGCTGCCGGAGGGGGAGAGGGGTCCAGGGGGACGGCGAAGAGGAGAGGAATCCACTGGACATGCTCACAAGCGCGAAGCCGACGAGAGGGGGAGGGGTCCAGCACAAACAGCCACTGGGCGCGCTCATGGCATGCCAAAACAGTGGTCACCACCAGTGCTGGCATGTCCGTCGAAGGATGGTTTCAACTGAGGTGGTAACTTGGTGAAAGAGGCTCTGGTTAAATAGTTAGTGAGCTCTGAAGTTTACTGCAGTAAACTTTACCAGCTCAGTGTGATCAGCAGGGACTTACTTGAAGCCAAAGAAGTTGCCTGGTGTGTTTAGGCTAGGAAGGACTATGATCCTGGAGAGTTTGAGGGGAAAAGGATCAAGATTTACTGCAGTTGCTTCACAACTGTATACTTGGTCCAGAAATGAAGATCATGATGATACACTCACATGGTTGATTGGATTGAATTGAGTTTGAGCAAGGCTGGGTTATTTGATCATATGAAGATGATGCAAAAGGTTTCATACCATTTGGGTAAATCAAAATGGTACTTCCTTCACAAGCATCTCCTCTGGACAGAAACTTGGAATAATTATGGTGATCAAATGGCTGATTGAAATGATGCCAAAATGGGTGGAGGGATGTTTTATGGGTATAAGAATGATCTGGAAATTTTACAGGATTTTTGAAGCAATATAAAATATACTTGCTTCACAACCTGAAAATATTGGCAGAATCAAAGATTGGCTCCTGTGCTCACATAGATAATTGGATGGGGCTGCAAATGGGTGGAAGGGTTTAATATGAGCACATTAAGGAGTGTGAAAAGTTCAACTCATTTGGATATTCCTAGCTAGTACTTCCTTCACAATGCATTCCCTCAGACAGGAACTTTGAAAAAATCACTGAGGAAGATTGGCTAGGAAAATAAAGTTGAGCTTTGGCACAGAGCAATTATTTGAACATGAAAAGATGTCCAAAAAGGTTGAGGTCAATTGGGCAAAGGAAAATAACACTTCCTTCACAACCTGCCACACATTACAAAATAGAAAAGGAATTATTTTTGAACATGGCAATGAAAAGTTTTTCCATATTTTATCAAGATATGACCCAAACAATTTATGAGAATTATTTGGGAATTTTTGGAGTGAGGGGAATATAGGTTTGCTTCACAACCTAGGGCTATTGGAGTTATTCCTTTAATGGAAAAGGAATATTCCCAATAAAAAGAATATTAGGAGTTGGGCTAGGATGGAAATGACAGGGTCTAGGGAAAGATTTGGGAATGACAAGCCACTCTGGAAGCAAATAAGAGGGCATCTTCTTTAGTTTCCAGACCACAAAGCCACGGAAAAAGAAAACTCAGGCAAAAACCTCGGAAAAACAAAAGAAAAAGAAAGGGCCAAAAATCAGGCTGTCACAGCGTCGCAACTGGGTACACGTCCCGTCAGTACCCTGCTACCTCTTGAGGACTATGTTGGTTTTCCTTGAAGAGGAAAGGGTGATGCTGCAAAGTAGCGTAAGTATTTCCCTCAGTTTTTGAGAACCAAGGTATCAATCCAGTAGGAGGCTCCTCAAAAGTCCCATGCACCTACACAAACAAACAAGAACCTTGCAACCAACACAATAAAGGGGTTGTCAATCCCTTCACAGCCACTTGCGAATGTGAGATCTGATAGAGATAATATGATAAGATAAATATTTTAGGTATTTTTATGATATAGGTTGGAAAGTAAAAGATGCAAATAAAAGTAGATTGAAAACTTATATGATAAAAGATAGACCCGGGGACCATAGATTTCACTAGTGGCTTCTCTCAAGATAGCATAAGTATTACGGTGGATGAACAAATTACTGTCGAGCAATTTATAGAAAAGTGCATATTTATGAGATTATCTAGGCATGATCATGTATATAGGCATCACGTCTGTGACAAGTAGATCGAAACGATTCTGCATCTACTACTACTACTCCACACATCGACCGACTCCTGCCTGCATCTAGAGTATTAAGTTCATGAAGAATAGAGTAACGCATTAAGAAAGATGACATGATGTAGAGGGATAAACTCATGCAATATGATATAAACCCCATCTTTTTATCCTCGATGGCAACAATACAATACGTGCCTTGGTGCCCATGCTGTCACTAGAAAAGGACACCGCAAGATTGAACCCAAAGCTAAGCACTTCTCCCATTGCAAGAAAGATCAATCTAGTAGGCCAAACCAAACTGATAATTCGAAGAGACTTGCAAAGATAACTTAATCACACATAAAAGAATTCAGAGGAGATTAAAATATTTATCATAGATAAACTTGATCATAAACCCACAATTCATTGGATCTCGACAAACACACCGCAAAAAGAGTTACATCGAATAGATCTCCAAGAAGATCGAGGAGAACTTGTATTCAGATTCAAAGAGAGAGAAGAAGCCATCTAGCTAATAACTATGGACCCGAAGGTCTGTGGTAAACTACTCACAACTCATAGGAGAGGCCTTGGAGATGATGTAGAGGCCCTCCATGGTCGATTCCCCCTCTGGCGGAGCGCCAACAAAGGCTCCAAGATGGGATCTAGCGGATACAGAAGGTTGCGGCGGTGGAATTAGGTTTTTGTGGTCACTTCTGATGTTTTCAGGGTATTGGAGTATATATAGTTGAAGGAGGTAGGTCGGTTGACGCTCGAGGGGCCCATGAGGGTGGGGGCGCGCCCACCCCCAGGGGGCACGCCGGGCACCCTCGTGGCCGCCTCGTTTGTTGCTTGACGTCCACTCCAAGTCTCCTGGTTGGCATTTGTTCCAAAAAGATCGCTCCCGAAGGTTTCATCCTGTTTGGACTCCATTTGATATTCCTTTTCTTCGAAACACTGAAATAGGCAAAAAAACAGCAATTCGGGCTGGGCCTCCGGTTAGTAGGTTAGTCCCAAAAATTATATGAAAGTGTAGAGTAAAGCCCATAAACATCCAAAACAGGTAATATAATAGCATGGAACAATCAAAAATTATAGATACGTTAGAGACGTATCAAGCATCCCCAAGCTTATTCCTGCTCGTCCTCGAGTAGGTAAATGATAACAACATAATTTTTGATGTGGAATGCTACCTAGCATAATCCTTAATGTAATTTCTTTATTGTGGCATGAGTGTTCAGATCCAAATGATTCAAAATAAAAGTTCATATTGACATAAGAAATAGTACTTCAAGCATACTAACAAAGCAATCATGTCTTCTCAAAATAACATGGCTAAAGAAAGTTCATCCCTACAAAATCATATAGTTTGGTCATGCTCCATTTTCATCACACAAAAGTGCTCTCATCTTGCACATCCCCGATGACAAGCCAAGCAATTGTTTCATACTTTAGTAATCTCAAACTTTTTTCAACTTTCACGCAATACATGAGCGTGAGCCATGGATATAGCACTATGGGTGGAATAGAATATGATGATGGAGGTTGTGTGGAGAAGACAAAAAAGAAGAAAGTCTCATATTGACGAGGATAATCAACGGGCTATGGAGATGCCCATCAATTGATGTCAACATGAGGAGTAGGGATTGCCATGCAATGGATGCACTAGAGCTATAAATGTATGAAAGCTCAACAAAAGAAACTAGTGGGTGTGCATCCAACTTGCTTGCTCACGAAGACCTAGGGCATTTTGAGGAAGCCCATCGTTGGAATATGCAAGCCAAGTTCTATAGTGCAAAATTCCCACCAGTATATGAAAGTGACAACAAATGAGACTCTCTATATGAAGAACATGGTGCTACTTTGAAGCACAAGTGTGGAAAAAGATAGTAGCATCGTCCCGCCTTTTTTGGGCCTTTCTTTTTTTTATTTGGCCTTTCTCTCTCTTTTTTATTTGGCCTTTGTTTTTTTATAAGGGATAATGCTCTAATAATGATGATCATCACACTTCTATTTATTTACAACTCATGGGTTACAACTCAAAACTAGAACAAGATATGACTCTATATGAATGCCTCCGGCGGTGTACCGGGCTGGGCAATGAATCAAAAGTGACATGTATGAAAAATTATGAAGGTGGCTATGCCACAATACGATGACAACTACATGATCATGCAAGGCAATATGACAATGATGATGCATGTCATGATGAACAGTATAGTGGAAAGTTGCATGGCAATACATCTCGGAATGGCTATGGAAATGCCATAATAGGTAGGTATGGTGGCTGTTTTGAGGAAGATATAAGGAGGTTTATGTGTGATAGAGCATATCGTATCACGTGGTTTGGATGCACGGGCGAAGTTTGCACCAACTCTCAAGGTGAGAAAGGGCAATGCATGATACCAAAGAGGCTACCAATGATGGAAAGGTAAGAGTGTGTATAATCCATGGACTCAACATTAGTCATAAAGAACTCATATACTTATTGCAAAAATCTACAGGTCATCAAAAACCAAGCACTACGCGCATGCTCCTAGAGGGATAGATTGGTAGGAAAAGACCATCGCTCGTCCCTGACCACCACTCATAAGGATGACAATCTAAGAACACCCCATGTTTCAAATTTGTTACACAATGGTTACCATACGTGCATGCTACGGGACTTGCCAACTTCAACACAAGTATTCTTTAAATTCACACTTACCCAACTAACATGACTCTAATATCAGCACCTCCATATCTCAAAACAATTATCAAGTATCAAATTGATCATAGCATCCAATTCACTTCCTATGATAGTTTTTGTTATACCCAACTTGGATGCCCATCATTCTAGGACCAATTTTACAACCATAGAAAATACCATGCTGTTCTAAAAGACTCTCAAAATAATATAAGTGAAGCATGAGGGATCAACAATTTCTACAAAATTAAACCACCGCCGTGCTCTAAAAGATATAAGTGAAGCACTAGAGCAAAACTATCTAGCTCAAAAGATATAAGTGAAGCACATAGAGTATTCTAATAAATTCCAAATCATGTGGGTTTCTCCAAAAAGGTGTGTACAGAAAGGATGATTGTGGTAATCTAAAAATCAAAGACTAATATCATACAAGACGCTCCAAGCAAAACACATATCATGTGGCGAATAAAAATATAGCTCCAAGTAAAGTTACCGATAGACGAAGACGAAAGAGGGGATGCCTTCCGGGGCATCCCCAAGCTTAGGATTTTGGTTATCCTTGAATATCTTGGGGTGCCATGGGAATCCCAAATCTTAGGCTCTTGCCACTCCTTATTCCATAGTCCATCAAATCTTTACCCAAAACTTGAAAACTTGACAACACAAAACTCAATAGTAAATCTCATAAGCTCCGTTAGTGCAAGAAAGAAAAACCACCACATAAGGTACTGTAATGAACTCATACTTTATTTATATTGGTGTTAAACCTAATGTATTCCAACTTCTCTATGGTTCATACCCCCCGATACTAGCCATAGATGCATCAAAATAAGCAAACAACACACGAAAAACAGAATCTATCAAAAACAGAACAGTCTGTAGAAATCTGTAACTTTCGAATACTTATGGAACTCTAAAAATCCTACAAAAATAGTAAGTCCTAGGAAATTTGTCTATTGATCTACAGAAAAAATAATAAACACAAAATCACGTTTCTGTGATTTATTGAATTTTTTCTCGTGAGCGCAAAGTTTCTGTTTTTCAGCAAAATCAAATTAACTATCACCGTAGGTTATCCTATAGGTTCTACTAGGCACAAACACTAATTAAAACATGAAAACACATCTAAACATAGGCTAGATCAAATATTTATTACTAAATAGAAGAAAAAAGTCAAGGAACAAAAATAAAATTGGGTTGCCTCCCAACAAGCGCTATCGTTTAACGCCCCTAGCTAGGCATAAAAGCGAGGATAGATCTAAGTAATACCATATTTGGCATTCAATTCATAAGTAGCTCGCATGATAGATTCATAAGGTAATTTAAATTTCTTTCTTGGAAAGTGTTCCATGCCTTTCCTTAATGGAAATTGGAATCTAATATTCCCTTCCTTCATATCAATAATTACACCAATCGTGCTAAGGAAAGGTCTACCAAGAATAATAGGACATGAAAGATTGCAATCTATATCAAGAACGATAAAATCTAGGGGAACATAGTTCCTATTTCCAACAATAATAACATCATTGATCCTTCCCATAGGTTTCTTAATAGTGGAATCCGCAAGGTGCAAGTTTAAAGAGCAATCATCAAAATCATGGAAACCTAGCACATCACATAAAGTTTTTGGAATCGTGGAAACACTAGCACCCAAATCACACAAAGCATAGCACTCATGATTTTTAATTTTAATCTTTATAGTAGGTTCCCACTCATCATAAAGTTTTCTAGGTATAGAAACTTCCAAATTAAGTTTTTTCTCAAAAGATTGCATCAAGGCATCAACAATATGTTTGGTAAAAGCTTTATTTTGACTATAAGCATGAGGATAATTCAACACGGATTGCAACAAGGAAATACAATCTATTAAAGAACAATTATCATAATTAAATTCCTTGAAATCCATAATAGTGGGTTCAATGCTATTTAAAGTCTTGACCTCTCCAACCCCACTTTTACCAAATTTAGCATCAAGATCTAAAAACTCTGAATCATTGGGGCGCCTTTTAACTAAAGTTGACTCATCTCCAGTCCCATCATTATCAAGATTCATATTGCAAAACAAGGATTTAATAGGGGATACATCAATAACTTTTAGATCTTCATCATTATTTTCATGGAGACTAGAAGAACACGCTTTTACAAAGCAATCTTTCTTAGCACGCACTCTAGCAGTTCTTTCTTTGCACTCATCAATGGAAATTCTCATGGCTTTGAGAGACTCATTGATATAATGCTTAGGTGGAATAGATCTAAGTTTCAAAGAATCAACATCAAGCGAAAGTCTATCAACGTTCCTAGCCAATTCATCAACTTTAAGCAATTTTTCTTCAAGCAAAGCATTAAAATTCTTTTGAGAGATCATAAATTCTGTAACGCTATTCTCAAAATCAGAGGGCATCTTATTAAAATTTCCATAAGAGTTGTTGTAGGAATTACCATAATTATTAGAGGAATTACTAGGAAACGGTCTAGGATTAAAGTTTCCTCTATAAGCATTGTTACCAAAATTATTCCTACCAACAAAATTCACATCCATAGATTCATTATTATTCTCAATCAAAGTAGATAAAGGCATATCATTAGGATCAATAGGAGCAATCTTAGTAGCAAACAATTTCATAAGTTCATCCATCTTTCCACTCAAAACATTAATTTCTTCTATAGCATGCACTTTTTTACTAGTAGATCTTTTGGTGTGCCATTGAGAATAATTAGCCATAATGTTATCAAGGAGTTTAGTAGCTTATCCTAAGGTGATTTCCATAAAAGTGCCTCCTGTGGCCGAATCTAAAAGATTTCTAGAAGCAAAATCCAATCCGGCATAAAAAATTTGTATGATCATCCATAAGTTCAGACACTGAGTAGGGCAATTGCGAATCATTAATTTCATTCTTTCCCAAGATTGGGCAACATGCTCATGATCAAGTTGTTTAAAGTTCATAATATCGTTCCTAAGAGAGATGATCTTAGAGGGAGGAAAATACTTAGAGATAAAAGCATCTTTGCACCTATTCCATGAATCGATAATATTCTTAGGCAAAGACGAAAACCAAGTTTTAGCACGATCTCTAAGTGAAAAAGGAAATAACTTCAATTTAAAAATATCATTATCTGTATTTTTCTTCTTTTGCATATCACACAAATCAACAAAGTTGTTTAGATTAGTAGCGACATCTTCACTAGGAAGGCCAGAGAATTTATCTTTCTTAATAAGATTCAACAAAGCAGCATTGATTTCACAAGATTCAACATCATTAAGAGGAGCAATCAGAGTGCTAAGAAAATCATTATTATTGGTATTAGAAAAGTCACACAATTTGGTATTATCTTGCACCATCGTGACAAGCAATCCAACACAAAAGCACACAAGAAGGCAAGCGAAAGAGAGAGGAGATTGGGAAAGAGAGGGCGAATAAAACGGTAAGGGTGAAGTGGGGGAGAGGAAAACAAGAGATGAGTTTGTTATGGGTACTTGGTATGTCTTGACTTGAGCAAAGACCTCCCCGGCAACGGTGCCAGAAATCCTTCTTGCTACCTCTTGAGCACTGCGTTGGTTTTCCCTTGAAGAGGAAAGGGTGATGCAACTAAGTAGCGTAAGTATTTCCCTCAGTTTTTGAGAACCAAGGTATCAATCCAGTAGGAGGCTACACACAAGTCCCTCGTACCTACACAAACAAACGAGAACCTCACAACCAACGTAATAAAGGGGTTGTCAATCCCTTCACGGCCACATGCGAAAGTGAGATCTCATAGAGATAATATGATAAGATAAATATTTTTGGTATTTTTATGATATAGATTGGAAAGTAAAAGATGCAAATAAAAGTAGATTGAAAACTTATATGATAAAAGATAGACCCGGAGACCATAGATTTCACTAGTGGCTTCTCTCAAGATAGCATAAGTATTACGGTGGTTGAACAAATTACTATCGAGCAATTGATAGAAAAGTGCATAGTTACGAGATTATCCAGGCATGATCATGTATATAGGCATCATGTCTGTGACAAGTAGATCGAAATGATTCTGCATCTACTACTACTACTGCACACATCGACCGACTCCTGCTTGCATGATGAGGACATCAATACCATTGTTATACCCACAGCCCCTGCTGCTATACATACTGGACCAATTACTAGAGCTCACGCACGCCAATTAAATTACGAGGTACTTTCGTTCCTTGGTAATGATTCTAATGTTCATGAGAATATGATGTTGCCTAAATTGGATACATTTGTTTTGCTTACAAATGAAGGGCCTAGCTTGGAGAAGGATCAACATTGGAGCAAGACCAAGCATGGAGATGATGGCATGCGCAAGGGGAACAAGAACAGAGTTACAAGTGATGATTTCAGGACTTTGAAGCCACCATAATGAGTGCATGAAGCCTTGGACGAAATATACAAGATGCCACTTTATAAATTTCATCCAGAGGCTATTCTAGGTGCTGCGTCATCTTCTTATTGGGCCAGGCCCATGCAATTTCGAAATACATAAGTATAGGCTATTTTTAGAGTCCATATGTTTGGGGAAACAAGAGATTGGTTGGTTTCGGACCCTTCCAGTAAGGGCCACGAAATTCCCCCCTCTTCCTCCATATGTACAGCCCTTAGGGCACCGTTTAGACTTTGGGTTTTGTTTAGATTAAAAGTTCGCCATAGCTGCAACTTCGCGTACTTCGTTTGTGTTCAACGACCAGACCAAGACGTCACAGAACCCCACCTTCATTAATAAAGCTTTCCTCTTATATTCGCAATATCCAGATTGCAATATCAGTTTCTTGCTTATTCTTCATTTGCTCGCAGGAAACAGACCCTCATGGTCAGGTTGATCGTGCTCCAGCGTGGTCAATAACCCTCGGAAGTTGGTTCAGCGATTGCTAAGGCGCGATGCCTCGCACGTTCGTAGTCGGAATGTCAAGGTCGACTCCCATAGAAAACTATAGCCACCATCTCATCAAAACATCAGGACACCTTTGCCTCTATCAAGTGGTATCATATTTTCAGGTTGCTCGATGAGATTTTATAGTTTTTCATAGTTTAGATCGAGTCTGTTTCTCCATACCTATAGTCCACGAAAAAGCCAAAAAAATTAGGGTTAGTTCATCCTATCTAAACAAATCTGAGCCTTCGCATAATCTTTTCTGTATTTGCTTTGTTGAACTTGCGGTTGCATCGTCGTGTCAAGTTGCTGGTCTTAGCGTCTAGTATTTTAGAGTTTCGAGTTCTGGTGATAAGTTGTCACGCTGCCGCCGCACTATCATCATCGCCCCTGCCATCTACCACCACCGCTTATCCGCCACTGACCCGTATCCATATACCATCACCAATCCGTATCCATATAGCACCACCAGTCTGTATCCATATACCACCACCGCTGCCATATTTTTCCATCATATATTCGCCACCAGTCCGTGCTTCACCGCCCATCATATACCATCATCACCAGTCCGAGTTCCACCAGATTCATCTCCGCCACCAGTCCTAGTCCGAGTCCACTATTTGTTACTTTATTTCCAAGTTCCATATCACGTGATACTACGAGACGTGAGCAAGTCGGAGTCCCCAACTTTTGTGCTATCCGCAATAGAAAAATAGTTCCAGTTTAAAAAACTAAGACTGGAAAATTCTGGCTAGGTAGTTTTTAGACCATTTGTAGACTTTTTCGGAAAAAAAATGTTGCGGAGCAAAAAAAAGAGAAAAACTTTCAGAGCGTGCCCCTCCCTTGATTACGTGCCGCACCGTGATTTTGTTAGTGTCCTAGGCTCGCGTCTCTGGCACTGTCTAGCCTAGGACCAGCACAGTACCGTCGTTGAGCATTTATTCAACTTTGCATCTCTGAACTGATTGTTGCTGACCCTTTTTCCTACCATATTATAAGCCTTCCCAACTCCACATACATCTACGTCGTGCGTTTTACACCACCTGGCCATCGCTCTATCCAAGCTTTGAGAGTTTTGACTACAACGGTTGCCGATCACCACCTATTGCTGGGTAAGAACTGGTAAGAATTTGAGATTCGCTTGATGGGTTTTTGACACACCACCACCACTTCCTAGTAGTCTATAGGATCATATTCTTGTGTGTTTCTATTGTTGCTAACCATGACAGGATCACAAGCCGATGAGACTGATTGGGAGAACATGACGAACAAACAACTGCATGATAAATTTCAGCAAATGATGAGTGGACAGGTGCAAGATGTGCTAAACAGATTTGAAGAGTCCATGGAGAAGATAGATGGCATTGAGAAGACATTAGAAATAAAGCTCGATAACAAGTTTAATGAATTGCTCGCGCGTCTTCAACAACCACGCAGGCTGCACCTGTCACACCTCTACAACGACAACAACAACGCCCCCTTCCGAATCAATTTGGACGAGCGAAGCGTGTTCCTCTTGAGGATGGCCAAACTTCTGGTGTTGTTGTACCTATTGTTGATGCTTCTTTGGCTCCTGCTACAACTGCTGCTGGTACCCAGGAGGATGATGATTATGCGGGCGATTATGAGGATGATGTTGATCAGAATCATAACTACGTGCAGCCACCAGCACCACCACCAGCAGGTTGACCTTAGGTATATATTCTCAATGGTAGGCCTGCACCACCACCTCAAGTATGAGATAATGACCATATTCCTAAACTAAAATTGAATATTCCACCATTTGAGGGTAGATATGTTCCTGATATATATCTTACTAGGGAGTTAGAAACTGAACAACGTTTTACATGTTTACAATATCTCGAGGAGAGACAGGTTGCTGCTGCTGTTTGTGCTTTCACTAGTTTTGCATGTGTATGGTGGTCTGAACATTGTAGATTATATCCTATTCTAGCTACTTGGTCTGCTTTGAAAACTGCTATGCATACTCGTTGGGTTCCACCATATTATCAACGTGAATTGTTTAAAAAATGGCAGCGTTTAAGACAAGGAAAAATTCCGTAGAAGAATATTATCAGGAATTACAAACTGGCATGATTAGATGTGGTATTGTTGAGGAGAATGAAGCTATGCTTGCATGTTTTATGGGTGGATTAAATAGAGAGATTCAGACCATTCTAGAGTATAAGGAGTATACTAATATCACTCGTTTATTCCATCTTGCTTGTAAAGCTGAACGTGAAGTGCAGTATCGACAGGCATTAGCGTGAACTAACTTTTCTGTAGGTCGACCTTCATCATGGACATCGCGTGCTTCCTCTACTTCCACTGCACCAGCACCCCCATCAGGTGCCATCTCCAACCATGATACAAGAAAGCAGGCACAACCACCACTATCTGCCAAGAGCACATCTACCGGGCCTGCACAAAGCTCTTCTTCTTCCATGGCATCAACAGGGCACACAAGTGATATTATTTGTCATCGTTGTAAGGGAAGAGGACATTATGCGCGAGAATGCAAATCTCAGCATGTGATGATTGCTACTGAGGATGGTGGGTATGAGTCCGCTAGTGACTATGATGAGGAGACTTTAGCTCTTATTACAAGTGAAGAACACGGTGGAGATGATTCTGATCATGAGACGCAATACATGGCTCATGAAGACGCTGACAGGTATGAATATTTAGTTGCTCAACGTGTTTTGAGTGTGCAGGTCACACAAGCTGAGCAAAATCAGAGGCATAATTTGTTCCATACAAAGGGAGTTGTGAACGAACGTTCTGTGCGTGTCATCATAGACGGAGGGAGCTGCAACAACTTGGCTAGCATGGAGATGGTGGAGAAGCTATCTCTCACCACAAGACCACATCCACATCCTTACTACATCCAATGGTTCAACAACAGCGGCAAGGTTAAGGTAACACGTACTGTTCGTGTGCATTTTAGTATCTCTACATATGCTGATTATGTTGATTGTGATGTGGTACCTATGCAAGCATGTTCCTTATTACTTGGTCGACCATGGCAATTTGATAAAAATTATGTACACCATGGTAGAAACAATCAGTATACTCTTGTTCATAAGGATAAAAATATTACTTTGCTTCCTATGACTCCCGATTCCATTTTGAAAGATGATATTAATAGAGCTAATAAAGCAAAACAGGAGAAGAATAAGAGTGAAAATCAGATTGTGGCAAAAGAATTTGAGCAACAAATGAAGCCTAATAATAAACCATCTAGTGTTGCTTTTGAAATTAAATTGAAAAGTGCGTGTTTATTTGCCACCAAATATGATATTCATGAGCTAGATTTCAGCAAATCTGTTTGCTATGCTTTTGTGTGCAAAGAGGCATTATTTTCATTCAAGGATGTGCCTTCCTCTTTGCCTCCTACTGTCACTAACATTTTGCAGGAGTTCGCTGACGTCTTTCCACAAGACGTGCCACCAGGATTACCGCCTATTCGAGGGATTGAGCATCAGATTGACTTAATTCCCGGTGCTTCACTGCCAAACCGTGCGCGATAATGTACCAATCCAGTAGAGACGAAGGAGATTATGCATCAAGTACAGGAGCTTCTCGACAAAGGTTATATACGCTAATCCCTTAGTCCTTTTGCCGTTCCTATTATTCTAGTGCTGAAAAAGGATGGTACATCGCGTATGTGTGTTGATTGTAGAGGCATTAATAATATTACTATTCATTGTCGTCATCCTATTCCTAGGCTAGATGATATGCTTGATGAATTGAGTGGCTCTACAATATTTTCCAAATTTGATTTGCGTAGTGGATACCATCAAATTCGTATGAAATTGGGGGATGAATGGAAAACAGCATTTAAAACTAAGTTTAGATTATATGAGTGGTTAGTCATGTCTTTTGGGTTAACTAATGCACCTAGTACTTTCATGAGATTAATGAACGAAGTTTTACGTGCTTACATTGGACGATTTGTGGTAGTCTATTTTGATGATGTACTGATTTATAGCAGATCTTTGGAGGAACATTTGGAACATTTACGTGATGTTTTTATTGCTCTCTGTGATGCACGTTTGTTTGGTAACCTTGGGAACTGCACCTTTTGCACCGATCGAGTATCTTTTCTTGGCTATGTTGTTACTCCACAGGAAATTGAAGTTGATAAAGCCAAGATTGAAGCTATTGAGAGTTGGCCGCAGCCCAAAACGGTCACACAAGTGAGGTGTTTTCTTGGCCTCGCTGGATTCTATAGGCGTTTTGTGAGAGATTTCAGCACCATTGCTGCACCTCTCAATGAGCTTACAAAGAAGGATGTGCCTTTTGTTTGGGGTACCGCATAGGAAGAAGCCTTCACGGTATTGAAAGATAAGTTGACACATGCTCCTTTACTCCAACTTCCTGATTTTAATAAGCCTTTTGAGCTTGAATGTGATGCTAGTGGAATTGGATTAGGAGGTGTTTATTACAAGATGGAAAACCTGTTGCATAGTTTTCTGAAAAATTGAGTGGGCCTAGTCTGAATTATTATACTTATGATAAAGAATTATATGCTCTTATTCAGACTTTAGAAACATGGCAACATTATTTATGGCCCAAAGAATTTGTTATACATTCTGATCATGAATCTTTGAAACATATTAAAAGTCAAGCTAAACTGAATCATAGACATGCTAAATGGGTTGAATTCATTGAGACTTTCCCTTATGTCATTAAACACAAGAAGGGTAAAGAAAATGTTATTGCTGATGCATTGTCTCGTCGCTATACTATGCTTTCACAACTTGACTTCAAAATATTTGGTTTGGAGACCATCAAAGATCAATATGTGCATGATGCTGATTTTAAAGATGTATTGCAGAATTGTAAAGAAGGGAGAACATGGAACAAGTTCGTCGCTAATGATGGATTTGTGTTCCGTGCTAACAAGCTATGCATTGCAGCTAGCTCTATTCATCTTTTGTTGTTGCAGGAGGCGCATGGAGGAGGATTAAAGGGATACTTTGGCGTGAAGAAGACGGAGGACGTACTTGCTACACATTTCTTTTGGCCAAAGATGAGATGGGATGTTGAGCGTTTTATTGCTCGCTGCACTACATGTCAAAAAGCTAAGTCACGACTCAATCCTTATGGTTTATATATGCCTTTGCATGTACCTAGTGTTCCTTGGGAGGATATATCTATGGACTTTTTTTTAGGTTTACCTCGAACAAAGAAGGGGAGGGATAGCATATTTGTTGTCGTGGATAGATTCTCGAAAATGGCACACTTTATACCATGTCATAAAAGTGATGATGTTGTTAATGTTGCTGATTTGTTCTTTCATGAAATTATTCGCTTGAATGGTGTGCCAAATACTATTGTTTCAGATCATGATACTAAATTTCTTAGCCACTTTTGGAGATGTTTATGGGCTAAGTTGGGGACTAAAATGCTTTCTAGTACTACTTGTCACCCCCAAACTGATGGACAAACTGAAGTAGTCAATAGAACATTGTCTACTGTGCTTAGGGCTGTTTTGAAGAATAATAAGAAAATGTGGGAGGAATGCTTGCCACATATTGAATTTGCTTATAATCGTTCATTGCATTCTACTACTAAGATGTTCCCTTTTGAAGTTGTGTATGGTTTCCTACCTCGTGCACCTATTGATTTGATGCCTCTTCCATCTTCGGAGAAGGTTAATTTTGATGCTAAACAACATGCTGAATTGATTTTAAAAATGCATGAGTTAACTAAGGAAAACATTGAGCATATGAATGCTAAATATAAACTTGCTGGAGATAAGGGTAGAAAACATGTTGTGTTTGCACCTGGAGATCTTGTTTGGTTACATTTGCTTAAGGATAGATTTCCTGATTTGCGCAAATCAAAGCTAATGCCACGTGCTGACGGGCCTTTTAAGGTGTTAGAGAAAATAAATGATAATGCATATAAACTTGAGCTGCCTGCAGATTTTGAGTTAGTCCCACTTTTAACATTGCAGATTTGAAGCCTTATTTGGGAGAGGAAGATGAACTTCTGTTAAGGACGACTTCATTTCAAGAAGGGGAGGATGATGAGGACATCAATACCATTGTTAAACCCACAGCCCTGCTGCTATACATACTAGACCAATTACTAGAGCTCGTGTACGCCAATTAAATTTCCAGGTACTTTCGTTCCTTGGTAATGATTCTAATGTTCATGAGAATATGATGTTGCCTAAATTGGATACATTTGTTTTGCTTACAAATGAAGGGCCTAGCTTGGAGAAGGATGAACATTGGAGCAAGACCAAGCATGGAGATGATGGCATGCGCATGGGGAACAAGAACGGGGTTACAAGTGATGATTTCAGGACTTTGAAGCCACCATAATGAGTGCATGAAGCCTTGGACGAAATATACAAGATGCCACTTTATAAATTTTGTCAAGAGGCTATTCTAGGTGCTGCTATTTTTAGAGTCCGTATGTGTGGGGAAACAAGAGATAGGGTTGGTTTCAGACCCTTCCACTAAGGGCCACAAAATTCCCCCCTCTTCCTCCATATATACAGCCCTTAGGGCACCGTTTAGACTTTGGGTTTTGTTTAGATTAAAAGTTCGCCATAGCTGCAACTTCGCATACTTCGTTTGTGTTCAACGACCAGACCAAGACGTCACAGAACCCCACCTTAATTAATAAAGATTTCCTCTTATATTCGAAATATCCAGATTGCAATCTCAGTTTCTTCCTTGTTCTTCGTTTGCTCGTAGGAAACAAACCCTCGTGGTCAGGTTGATCGTGCTCCGGCATGGTCAATAACCCTCGGAAGTTGGTTTAGCTATTGCTAAGGCGCGACATCTCGCACGTTCGTAGTCGGAACGTCAAGGTCAACTCCCACAGAAAATGATAGCCACCATCTCATCGAAACATCAGGACACATTTGCCTCTATCACTACATCTAGAGTATTAAGTTCATGAAGAACAGAGTAACGCATTAAGAAAGATGACATGATGTAGAGGTACAAACTCATGCAATATGATATAAACCCCATATTTTTATCCTCGATGGCAACAATAAAATACGTGCCTTGCTGCCCCTGCTCTCACTGGGAAAGGGCACCACAAGATTGAACCCAAAGCTAAGCACTTCTCCCATTGCAAGAAAAATCAATCTAGTAGGCCAAACCAAACAGATAATTCAAAGAGACTTGCAAAGATAACTTAATCACACATAAAAGAATTCAGAGGAGATTCAAATATTTCTCATAAATAAACTTGATCATAAACCCACAATTCATCGGATCTCGACAAACACACCGCCAAAAGAGTTACATCGAAAGGATATCCAAGAAGATTGAGGAGAACTTTGTATTGAGATTCAAAGAGAGGCAAGAAGCCATCTAGCTAATAGCTATGGACCCGAAGGTCTATGGTAATCTACTCACAACTCATCGGAGAGGCCTTGGAGATGATGTAGAGGCCCTCCGTGGTCGATTCCCTCTTCTGCAAGAGTGTCGACGAAGGCTCCAAGATGGGATCTCGTGGATACAGAAGGTTGTGGCGATGGAATTAGGTTTTCGTGGTCACTTTTGATGTTTTCAGGGTACGGGAGTATATATAGGCGAAGGAGGTAGGTCGATTGACGCTCGAGGGGCCCACGAGGGTGGGGGCGCGCCCACCCCCAGGTGTAACACCCCGGATGTAACTTTCCATCTTTGTATCTCCAACTCTTGCCATTTTTGGCTATGTGATATGTTATTCCCTCCGTGGTTGGGTTTTGTCTTTTGTTTTGCATTTTATTCATGTTGTGCATATCATATCATGCCATCTCATGTTGCATCTTGGTCATATCAAGCATAGCTTTGTGCTTGCCATGTTGCATTTTGTCATTCATGTTGTTGCCATGAGCATCATGGGCATGACCCTTGTACCCCTTTCAAACCATTGCACCATCACTTCTCCTTCCTTCCCTTTCCTTCCAGTCTTTGCGAGTGCCATTTTGCCTCCACCATAAATGTTCATCTTTTCCCCAATATTCTAACACTATGTACCTAGCCTCTCTGCCAAATTACAGCTCATTTGAAGTTGTGTTGGTTAGGTTCAAAAATCCTCCAAGTTTGAACTATATACAAACTTGTTGTATTTTTCTACCTCTAAAAAAATACCCAACTCAATTTTATCAAATTGAGAATAATTCCAGAATCCTGAGGATGTTTTCATATCTCTCAGAAACCCCCCCAATCCTTCTGTGCTTTTCGCTCTTTTATTACTGTTCGAAGGAATGGAAAAGAGTCAGAGGGAGAGAGAGAGCACCAGCAGCAGCGCAGCCCAATAGCAAGCAGTCCATTCGCGGCCCAGCAGCCCTCCCGCAGCCCTTTAGCCTGCAAGCGACAGTTGCATTGTCCTCCTGTACGGCAGGACATCCAGAGGAGACACGTCGGCACGCCAGATGATTTGACGGCCGGAGCTCGTCCCTAGACCCCTATAAAGTTGTCCCCGGTGCCCTAGGGTCTCCCTTCAACCGATCCCCCTCCTCTCCTTCCCTCGCCGCCGCCAGGTAAGTCTCTACGCGCCCACGCCGTCGCCCTACCCACCATGCTCTGGTTGAGCTCGAGCTTCGGCTCGGGATAGACACTCGCCGCGCCTCCCACCACCTCGGACGCCGCGGAGAAGACCGTCAAGTTCCCCTTCTCATCCTACCTCATCGCATGTACATCCACAGCCTCTGGAACAACTTCTCCGACCGGTCTTCTTCCTCTTCTTCCCGGACAGCAGCCTCACCAGGCTCAGAGCTCGTCTGCGTCGCCGCAGGCTCGACTCCGTCGCCGTATACTTGTCCTTGGGTAAGGAGGTATACCCAACTTCCTCCCTGCTCCTTCCTGTCGTCAATAGATCACCGTAGGCGCTGCTTTGATTCAATCTTTCCCGTGCTCTCGATGCTCTGTCGATCTCTGTAGTTTTAGTTGCGCATGTTTTGCTGCTGCACGTGCACACGCCGTTGCGTTCCGCGATCTCGTGCTCGAGCTTTTGCTCGCGCACCCCCACACCCTCACTCCCCTGCACATCCCGCATGCCCGCCGTCGCAACCCAGGCCCCGCCGTCGCCGTTGCTGCCGCCGACGTCATCGTCATTTTCTTCTCTGTCTTGGAGAAGAGGAAGTCAGGGCTATGTGGCTCGGTCAAGTAGGTCAGAGCCCCTTCCCAACCAACAGCCTATCCTAGCCGAGCTAGTTTGCACCCCACATGCCCACTGCAGCGACCTGGGTTCGAATCCCAGGCGCGCCCCTTTTTATTTCCTCTGTTGATATTTAGCAGTAGTCTCTATGACAGAAGGGTCCCACCAGTCAGCCTCTCAGCGCCCTCCTCCTTCTATTTTTCCCCTTATCCCCGCGCTTTCCATTTCTGGATAGCCCTCTCTTTCCATTTCAGGCAAGTCCAAATCTGGACATTTCATTTCTGGAATACTGCCAATTCTGTAAATAGCCATTTTAGGCAGGTTTTAACTTAATGCACTTGTGAATATTTTTCTACAGCAACCCCAATATATTATATATGTTTTTGGGGTAGAAAAATCCCATCAATCCAGTGGTAGCATTAGTTTCTGCATTTGAGCAAGTTCATGAACTTGTCATGTTACATCATGATGATGTTTTGTCTTTTTCATGTGATTTATTTCAAACATGCTACGTGGCTGTTTTGCACATGGATAGCTTCATTTTCATGTCTACTTCATGCTAGTACTTGTTCCATGCCATGACATGCTTGGTAGTGAGTTAATCAAGCTTGTAAAGATGCCATGTTGAATCTGTTTCTGCTATGTCTAGTATTTTCACTAAGTATGTAGAAATTGTTATCTTTTGCATTATTGCCATGCTGTTTTAGTCATGCTCTAGTGGTTTATAGATTGAGCTCAGTGTTCATGTTTCGTAGAGCATCTCCTGTACATCACTGCTATGCATTTTGTTCATATGTTTGGGTGCTGTAGCTTATTTATACTTTGCATCCAAGTGGCCATGTTGTTGTTTTAAGCAGTTTGCATCATATCTTGTCTTGCTTGTCATTTGCAAACCGTGCATCCGAATCCGGTGATCTTTATATAAATTTCAACCGAAATCATCTCATCTTTCCAGCGGCATACTTGGTTTGCCAAGTTGATGTCTTGTTCATCCTTTTTCCTCCCGAAGCACGCATATGCATTGCATATCACATCTCGCATATCATGACATGTATTGCATCATGTTGCTTGTGCATTGCACCATGATTTATTGTGGTTCCTTTGCTTGTGTTCTTGCCTTTGGTAGAGCCGGGAGATGAGTACGTGCACGAGGAACCTGTTGAGTATGCTAACAAGTATCAAGCCTCGACAACTCTGAGAACCTTGCAAGCAAGATGACCCCTGGGCCAGTGCTCCTCCGAGTGTTGGTCCAAACTAGAGCCCTTTGCAGTGCCACTCGGGGAAACTCGAAGTCTGGTTTTAGTTGTACGGACTACTCATCCGTTGTGCCCTGAGAACGAGATATGTGCAGCTCCTATCGGGATTTGTCGGCACAGTCGGGTGGTCTTGCTGGTCTTGTTTTACCATTGTCGAAATGTTTTGCGAACCGGGATTTCGAAGCTGATCGGGTCTTCCCGGGAGAAGGTATATCCTTCGTTGACCGTGAGAGCTTGTGATGTGCTAAGTTGGGACACCCCTGCAGGGTATATTATCTTTCGAAAGTCGTGCCCGCGGTTATGAGGCAGATGGGAATTTGTTAATGTCCGGTTGTAGATAACTTGACACTTGACTTCATTAAAATGCATTAACCGTGTGTGTAGCCGTGATGGTCTCTTCTCGGCGAAGTCCGGGAAGTGAACACGGTTTGACTTATGCTTGACGTAAGTAGTTTCAGGATCACTTCTTGATCGCTTCTAGCTTCTCGACCATTGTGTTGCTTCTCTTCTCGCTCTCACTTGCGTATGTTAGCCACCATATATGCTTAGTGCTTGCTGCAGATCCACCATAGTTCCCCTTTTCCTACCCATGAGCTTAAATAGTCTTGATCTCGCGGGTGTGAGATTGCTGAGTCCCCGTGGCTCACAGATTCTACCAAAATAGATGCAGGTGCCGAGGATACCAGCGCAGATGATGCAACTGAGCTGAAGTGGGAATTTGATGAGGCCCTTGGTCGTTACTATGTATCATTTCCAGATGATCAGTAGTGGAGCCCAGTCGGGACGATCGAGGATCTAGCATTTGGGATTGTCTTCTTTTCTTTTGAATTTGACCGTAGCCGGTCTATGAGTGTATTTTGAATGATGTATGATCTTAATTATGTATTGTGTGAAGTGGCGATTGTAAGACAACTCTCTTTATCCCATTCTTGTTCATTACATTGTATTGTGTGAAGATGACCCTTCTTGCGACAAAACCACCATGCGGTTATGCCTCTAAGTCATGCTTCGACACGTGGGAGATATAGCTGCATCGTGGGTGTTACAAGTTGGTATCAGAGCCATCCCCGACTTAGGAGCCCCCTGCTTGATTGTTTGCTGGCGATGTTGAGTCTAGAACAAAAATGTTTTGAGTCTTAGGATTATATTTATCGGAGAGTAGGATTCTTGTTACTCCTCAGTCCCTTCGTCGCTCTGGTGAGGTCTCCTGACGTAGATGTTTTGACTTTCCTCTCCTCAAATTTCACTAAAAAAATTTAGGATCACGCGGGGATCTTGGAATCATTCCGATGGTTTTGTGACGAGAACATTGTTCTTGGTGCCTCCTGTCTATTATGTGGCTTTGACCCGGGAAGTTGAGCTCCGAGGTGTTGTCGTAACAATTTTATCGTTGCAGTTCTGGAATACCTGAGTTTTGCCGACATCGAAAATCTCTTTTATGCAGTTGTTGGTGAGATAACCTCGACGCCACCCAGTACTGGGGTGGGAGTTTGGGAGTATTGCCATAACTCGTATAACAGATGCTTTTCGAAGGTTGAGGTACACGATTTCCGAAGGTTTCTTGGTTATGTGTTGACGGATGGATACAGCTGGATGTAGGGATTGTTAGTTTGGGTGAGATATATTGCTTCCCCTGTATCCCCAACACCTGATTGCATAACCAGAAAGTTTCGGGAGTTTATAGGTGGGATTCAAGTAGCTCTAGCTTTTCTTCCCGCAGATATTTGGTTTGTGATTGGGTAATCCTTACCACTTATTTGTTCCAGTTGTACCTTGTTTATTTCATTCATCAATCTCTTATCAAGTGGCTTCTCACCTTAATGGACGTGTGATGTTTGCTTTGGAATTCATTTGTTCATCCTTGTTCGAATGTTTATTGTGAAGACTATATGTTGCAATTTCTATCCGTTGATTCAACTTGTCTATCGGTCTATCAAGATGCTAACGGATGTCACCCTCTTCAGGATGGCTCCGCCAACGCGTCAGAATCCGGAACGCAATGATGGGAGTCAGGCGAACCCTCCACCTCCACCTCCGCCTCCGGAGGCATGGCAAGCTTTGATGGCAGCCACAAACGCCAATGAACAGATGATGATCCAGCTCATGCAAGAGCGCAACCAAGGCCAAGGCAACCAAGGGAATCAAGGTCAAGGGCAGTTCAATCATCAGCCTCTATTTCCTACCCTCAACCAATTCCTTGCAAATCAGCCGAAGTCTTTCAGCTACTGTGTCGAGGCCACAGACGCCGATGATTGGCTCGTGGATATCAACAAGCATTTTGAATGCAGCAATGTCAGGCCTGAGGACTACGTCAAGTTCACTTCTTTTCAGCTCAAGGATCAAGCAGCTGATTGGTTCCAGCAATACAAGGATTCCAGAGGAGGTCGAGTGATTACTTGGACTGATTTCTGTCGGGACTTTAAAGCTCACCACATTCCTACCAGTGTTGTTGAGAGCAAGCGTGAGGAGTTCCGCAATCTCAAGCAAGGCAACATGTCAGTGTACGAATACAACAAGCAGTTTCAGAAACTTGCTCGCTTCGCTAAGCAAGATGTTCCTGATGAGAAGAGTATGATCTATCAATTCAGAGGTGGCCTTAGAGAGGATCTGCAGTTAGCTCTCATTCTTGTTGAGCCTACTCAGTTTGATCAATTCTACAATATGGCACTCAAGCAAGAAGGTGCTCAGCTCAAGTGTGAGGCTTCTAAGAAGAGAATCAGGGATGCAGTGCAGTCTTCTTCTTCCTCACAAGTGGCAGCTAAGCAGCAGAAGGTCTACCTTCCTCCTCCTCCGTTTTGTCAGCCTTACCAGCAGAAGAACTCAGGTGGTCGTGGATCTTCCCACCCACCCAACCCAGGCTATCAGAACAAGTCTCAGTCTCAAGCTCCAAGGTCAAATGCTCCTTATCATCGTCCGCCCTCAGAAGTGACTTGCAACAAGTGCCAGCAGAAAGGTCACTATGCGAACAAATGCTTCAATCAAAGGCGCCTACCTCCTCCTCCTCATGTGAGATCTTCAAGCAATGCAGTGGTCAAGCATAATCCAAAGCATGCAAAGGTGAACATGATGAATGCAGCTCAGGCAAAGGATTCTTCTGACGTGATAATGGGTAATCTTCCAGTTAATGGTATTCCTGCAAAAGTTTATTTGATACTGGTGCATGGCATTCTTTCATTTTAAGACCTTTTGTGGCTATGCATGATTTGGTTACTCAAGTATTGCCGAGTCCTTTGTCTATTGTTTCCCCAGCTCGGCAAATGACTTCTCGAGCTTTGGTTTCAAATGTCGGTATCAAGATGGGTGACTATAAATTTCTGTCTTCTCCGGTTGTTCTTGGCGACTCTGATATTGATCTAATTCTCGGGATGGACTGGCTTTCTAAGCACAAGGCTCAGCTTGATTGTGCTGCCAGGCAAATTCAATTGACACACCCTTCTGAGGATGTTATCATCTATGCCGCTCGCGATGAAACCATTCGGTTGTTTTCTCTCAATGAGAAGGGCGAGTTGGATGCTATTTCTCAAATTCCAGTCATTTGTGAGTACCAAGATGTCTTTCCAGAAGAGCTTCCGGGTATGCCTCCTCATCGGCCAGTCGAGTTCGTTATTGATCTTGAGCCTGGAATGGAACCCGTTTGCAAGTGTCCTTACAAGCTTGGACCCAAGGAGCTGAAGGAATTGAGGAAACAGCTCGATGAACAAGAGCGTCTGGGTTTGATCAGACCGAGTTCATCCCCATGGGGTTGTGGAGTTCTTTTTGTCCAGAAGAAGGATGGCATGGACCGACTTTGCGTGATTACCGTCCATTGAACAAGAAGACAATCAAGAACAAGTATCCACTTCCCAACATCAATGAGCTTTTCGAGTAACTCAAAGGTGCTAAAGTATTCTCCAAGCTTGACCTTCGTATGGGGTATCATCAGATTCACATTCGTGAACAAGATATTCCCAAGACAACATTCAGAACAAGCTATGGTTCTTATGAATATATTGTCATGTCTTTTGGCCTTGTCAATGCTCCTCCAACATTCTCTCGCATGATGAACTTTATCTTCAACCCCTACACCAATGAATTCATTCTGGTGTATCTCGATGATACCTTGGTCTTCTCCAAGAATAAGTCGGATCATGCCAAACATTTGCGATTGGTGCTCGACAAGCTCAGAGAGCATCAATTCTATGCGAAGTTTTCCAAATGTGAGTTCTGGCTTGATGAAGTTCTTTACCTTGGTCATATCATCTCTGCCAAGGGCATTGCAGTTAATCCCGCGAAGGTTTCTGCAGTTCTGAATTGGGAACCTCCTCAGAATGTCAAGCAGCTCCGCAGTTTTCTTGGTCTTGCAAGCTATTGCCGAAGATTCGTTGAGAACTTCTCTAAGATTGCAAAGCCTCTTTCCAACCTCCTCCAGAAGCATGTCATGTATGTCTGGACACCTGAGTGTGACGTCGCTTTCAACACCCTCAAAGAGAAGCTAGTCACAGCTCCTGTCTTGACTCCTCCTGATGAATCCAAGCCATTCGAAGTATTCTGTGATGCTTCCCTTCAAGGTCTCGGTGCTGTGTTGATGCAAGAGAAAAAAGTTGTGGCCTATACCTCTCGTCAGTTGAAGCCCAACGAAAAGAACTACCCCACTCACGATCTTGAGTTGGCGGCAGTTGTCCATGCATTGATAACATGGAGACATCTCTTATTGGGAAGGCAAGTGGACATTTTCACCGATCACAAGAGTCTCAAGTATATCTTCACTCAACCCAACCTCAACCTCAGGCAAACTCGATGGGTCGAAATGATTCAAGAGTACAATCCGAGTATTGAATATACTCCTGGCAAGGCGAATGTGATTGCAGATGCTCTGAGCAGAAAGGCTTATTGCAACAGTCTAATTCTCAAGCCTTTTCAACCGAATCTTTGTGAAGCTTTCCGCAAGCTGAATCTTCAAGTTGTTCCTCAAGGCTTTCTTGCCAACCTCATAGTCTCTCCTACTTTGGAAGATCAAATTCGTGAGGCACAACTCCTGGATACCATGGTGAAGAAGGTGAAACGTGGTATTGACAAGGGCATTCCCAAATACAAGTGCTATCGCTTGGATGACAAAGATACCCTTTTCTTCGAGGACCAAATTGTGGTTCCTAAAGGCGATCTAAGAAAAGTCATCATGAACGAGGCACACAATTCCCTCCTATCCATTCATCCTGGAAGTACAAAGATGTACCATGACCTCAAGCACTCGTATTGGTGGACTCGAATGAAGCGAGAGATTGCTCAATTCGTGAATGAATGTGATGTCTGCAGAAGGGTGAAAGCAGAACACCAACGACCAGCTGGTCTCCTCCAACCTCTTGCTATTCCGGAATGGAAGTTTGACCATATCGAGATGGACTTCGTGACTGGTTTTCCTAAGTCCAAGCGTGGAAATGATGCTATCTTCGTTGTCATTGACAAGCTTACCAAAGTGGCTCATTTTCTTCCTATCAAAGAATCTATCACAGCAGCTCAGGTGGCAGAGCTATACACCTCCAGAATTGTCTCCTTGCATGGTATTCCACAATTGATATCTTCAGATCGTGGAAGCATCTTCACTTCTAAGTTCTGGGAATCCTTTCAGAAGGCCATGGGCACCAACATTCGTTTCAGCACAGCTTTCCATCCTCAAACAAGTGGCCAAGTCGAGCGAGTCAATCACATCCTTGAAGATATGCTCAGGGCTTGTGTCATCTCTTTCGATATGAAGTGGGAAGATTGTCTTCCATATGCCGAGTTTTCCTACAACAACAGCTTCCAAGCGAGTTCGGGCAAGGCCCCATTCGAAATTCTCTATGGCAGAAAGTGCCATACTCCTCTCAATTGGTCCGAGACAGGTGAATGCCAACTTCTTGGCAATGACTTGATCACAGAAGCCGAAGAAATGTGCAAAGTCATTCGTGAGAATCTCAAAGTCGCGCAATCGCGACAGAAGAGCTATTATGATAGCAAGCACCGTGACTTGGCTTTTGAAATCGAAGACCATGTCTACCTCCACGTCTCTCCAATGAAAGGCACTCGTCGCTTCGGTATCAAAGGGAAGCTTGCCCCTAGATACGTGGGTCCTTTCAAGATCATTGGCAAAAGAGGCGACCTCGCCTATCAACTTGAGCTTCCATCCAACTTCGTGAACGTGCACGATGTGTTTCACATGTCACAGCTTCGCAAGTGCTTCAAGACTCCTGAGTGCACTATCAACTTCGAAGAAATCGACCTCCAAGAAGATCTCTCTTATCATGAGCACCCCGTTGCTATTCTTGAAGAAACCGAGCGCAAGACTCGCAACAAGTCAATCAAATTCCTGAAAGCAAAGTGGTCACACCATTCCGATCGTGAAGCCACCTGGGAGCGCGAGGATCACCTCCGTTCCGAATATCTGGAGTTCTTTCAGTCCTAGATCTCGGGACGAGATCCTCTTGTAGTGGTGGAGTGTTGTAACACCCCGGATGTAACTTTCCATCTTTGTATCTCCAACTCTTGCCATTTTCGGCTATGTGATATGTTATTCCCTCCGTGGTTGGGTTTTGTCTTTTGTTTTGCATTTTATTCATGTCGTGCATATCATATCATGCCATCTCATGTTGCATCTTGGTCATATCAAGCATACCTTTGTGCTTGCCGTGTTGCATTTTGTCATTCATGTTGTTGCCATGAGCATCATGGGCATGACCCTTGTACCCCCTTTCAAACCATTGCACCATCACTTCTCCTTCCTTCCCTTTCCTTCCAGTCTTTGCGAGTGCCATTTTGCCTCCACCATAAATGTTCATATTTTCCCCAATATTCTAACACTATGTACCTAGCCTCTCTGCCAAATAAAAGCTCATTTGAAGTTGTGTTGGTTAGGTTCAAAAACACTCCAAGTTTGAACTATATTCAAACTTGTTGTATTTTTCTACCTCTAAAAAAATACCCAACTCAATTTTATCAAATTGAGAATAATTCCAGAATCCTGAGGATATTTTCATATCTCTCAGAACCCCCCCCCCCCAATCCTTCTGTGCTTTTCGCTCTTTTATTACTGTTCGAAGGAATGGGAAAGAGTCAGAGGGAGAGAGAGAGCACCAGCAGTAGCGCAGCCCAGTAGCAAGCAGTCCATCCGCGGCCCAGCAGCCCTCCCGCAGCCCTTTAGCCTGCAAGCGACAGTTGCATCGTCCTCCTGTACGGCAGGACATCCAGAGGAGACACGTCGGCACGCCAGATGATTTGACGGCCGGAGCTCGTCCCTAGACCCCTATAAAGTTGTCCCCGGTGCCCTAGGGTCTCCCCTCAACCAATCCCCCTCCTCTCCTTCCCTCGCCGCCGCCAGGTAAGTCTCTACGCGCCCACGCCGTCGCCCTGCCCACCATGCTTTGGTTGAGCTCGAGCTTCGGCTCGGGATAGACGCTCGTCGCGCCTCCCACCACCTCGGACGCCGCGGAGAAGACCGTCAAGTTCCCCTTCTCATCCTACCTCATCGCACGTACCTCCACAACCTCTGGAATGACTTCTCCGACCGGTCTTCTTCCTCTTCTTCCCGGACAGCAGCCTCGCCAGGCTCAGAGCTCGTCTGCATCGCCGCAGGCTCGACTCCGTCGCCGTATACTTGTCCTTGGGTAAGGAGGTATACCCAACTTCCTCCCTGCTCCTTCCTGTCGTCAATAGATCACCGTAGGCGCTACTTCGATTCAATCTTTCCCGTGCTCTCGGTGCTCTGTCGATCTCGGTAGTTTTAGTTGCGCATGTTTTGCTGCTGCACGTGCACACGCCGCTTGCGTTCCGCGAGCTCATGCTCGAGCGTTTGCTCGCGCACCCCCACACCCGCACTCCCTTGCACATCCCGCATGCCTGCCGTCGCAACCCAGGCCCCGCTGTCGCCGTTGCTGCCGCCGATGTTGTCATCGTTTTCTTCTCTGTCTTGGAGAAGAGGAAGTCAGGGCTATGTGGCTCGGTCAAGTAGGTCAGAGCCCCTTCCCAACCAACAGCCTATCCTAGCCGAGCTGGTTAGCACCCCACGTGCCCACTGCAGCGATCTGGGTTCGAATCCCAGGCGCGCCCCTTTTTATTTCCTCTGTTGATATTTAGCAGTAGTCTCTATGACAGAAGGGTCCCACCAGTCAGCCTCTCAGCGCCCTCCTCCTTCTATTTTTCACCCTTATCCCCGCGCTTTCCATTTCTAGATAGCCCTCTCTTTCCATTTCAGGCAAGTCCAAATCTGGACATTTCATTTCTGGAATACTGCCAATTCTTTCAATAGCCATTTTAGGCAGGTTTTAACTTAATGCACTTGTGAATATTTTTCTACAGCAACCCCAACATATTATATATGTTTTTGGGGTAGAAAAATCCCATCAATCCAGTGGTGGCATTAGTTTCTGCATTTGAGCAAGTTCATGAACTTGTCATTTTACATCATGATGTTGTTTTGTCTTTTTCATGTGATTTATTTCAAACATGCTACGTGGCTGTTTTGCACATGGATAGCTTCATTTTCATGTATACTTCATGCTAGTACTTGTTCCATGCCATGACATGCCTGGTAGTGAGTTAATCAAGCTTGTAAAGATACCATGTTGAATCTGTTTCTGCTATATCTAGTATTTTCACTAAATCTGTAGAAACTGTTATCTTTTGCATTATTGCCATGCTGTTTTAGTCATGCTCTAGTGGTTTATAGATTGAGCTCAGTGTTCATATTTCGTAGAGCATCTCCTGTACATCACCGCTATGCATTTTGTTCATATGTTTGGGTGCTATAGCTTATTTATACTTTGCATCCAAGTGGCCATGTTGTTGTTTTAAGCAGTTTGCATCATATCTTGTCTTGCTTGTCATTTGCAAACCGTGCATCCGAATCCGGTGATCTTTATATCGATTTCAACCGAAATCATCTCATCTTTCCAGCGGCATACTTGGTTTGCCAAGTTGTTGCCTTGTTCATCCTTTTTCCTCCCGAAGCACGCATATGCATTACATATCACATCTCGCATATCATGACATGTATTGCATCATGTTGCTTGTGCATTGCACCGTGATTTATTGTGGTTCCTTTGCTTGTGTTCTTGCTTTGGGTAGAGCCGGGAGACGAGTACGTGCACGAGGAACCTGTTGAGTACGCTAACGAGGATCAAGCCTTCGACAACTCTGAGAACCTTGCAGGCAAGATGACCATACCTTCGATATCACTTCTATCTTTGCTTGCTAGTACTCGCTCTATCGCTATGTTAGCTCTACCTGCCACTGTTTATCATGCCTCCCTATTGCCATGTCAAACCTCTAACCATCCTGTCCTAGCAAACCGTTGTTTGGCTATGTCACCGCTTTTGCTCAGCCCCTCTTATAGCGTTGCTAGTTGCAGGTGAAGATGAAGTTTGTTCTTGGTCGGAACATGGATTTTGGGATATCACAATATCTCCTGTTTAATTAATGCACCTTATATACTTGGTAAAGGGTGGAAGGCTCGGCCTTATGCCTGGTGACTTGTTCCACTCTTGCCGCCCTAGTTTCCGTCATACCGGTGTTATGTTCCTTGATTTTGCGTTCCTTACACGGTTGGGTGATTTATGGGACCCCCTTGACAGTTCGCTTTGAATAAAACTCCTCCAGCAAGGCCCAAACTTGGTTTTACCATTTGCCACCTAAGCCTTTTTCCCTTGGGTTTTCGCGAGCCCGAGGGTCATCTTTATTTACCCCCCCCCGGGCCAGTGCTCCTCCGAGTGTTGGTCCAAACTAGAGCCCTTTGCAGTGCCACTCGGGGAAACTCTAAGTCTGGTTTTAGTTGTACGGACTGCTCATCCGTTGTGCCCTGAGAACGAGATATGTGCAGCTCCTATCGGGATTTGTCGGCACAGTCGGGTGGTCTTGCTGGTCTTGTTTTACCATTGTTGAAATGTTTTGCGAGCCGGGATTCCGAGGCTGATCGGGTCTTCCCGGGAGAAGGTATATCCTTCGTTGACCATGAGAGCTTGTGATGGGCTAAGTTGGGACACCCCTGCAGTGTATATTATCTTTTGAAAGCCGTGCCCGTGGTTATGAGGCAGATGGGAATTTGTTAATGTCCGGTTGTAGATAACTTGACACTTGACTTCATTAAAATGCATCAACCGTGTGTGTAGCCGTGATGGTCTCTTCTCGGCGGAGTCCGGGAAGTGAACACGGTTTGACTTATGCTTGACGTAAGTAGTTTCAGGATCACTTCTTGATCGCTTCTAGCTTCTCGACCATTGTGTTGCTTCTCTTCTCGCTCTCACTTGCGTATGTTAGCCACCATATATGCTTAGTGCTTGTTGCAGATCCACCATAGTTCCCCTTTTCCTACCCATGAGCTTAAATAGTCTTGATCTCGTGGGTGTGAGATTGCTGAGTCCCCGTGGCTCACAGATTCTACCAAAACAGATGCAGGTGCCGAGGATACTAGCGCAGATGGCACAACAGAGCTGAAGTGGGAATTTGATGAGGCCCTTGGTCATTACTATGTATCGTTTCCAGATGATCAGTAGTGGAGCCCAGTCGGGATGATCGAGGATCTAGCATTTGGGGTTGTCTTCTTTTCTTTTGAATTTGACCGTAGCCGGTCTATGAGTGTATTTTGAATGATGTATGATCTTAATTATGTATTGTGTGAAGTGGCAATTGTAAGCCAACTCTCTTTATCCCATTCTTGTTCATTACATGGGATTGTGTGAAGATGACCCTTCTTGCGACAAAACCACCATGCGGTTATGCCTCTAAGTCGTGCTTCGACACGTGGGAGATATAGCCGCATCATGGGTGTTACACCAGGGCACCCTCGTTTGTTGCTTGACGTCCACTCCAAGTCTCTTGGTTGGCATTTGTTCCAAAAAGATCGTTGTCGGTGTCAAAACCAGCGGATCTTGGGTAGGGCGTCCCGATCTGTGCGTCTTAGGCTGATGGTAACAGGAAGCAAGGGACACAATGTTTACCCAGGTTTGGGCCCTCTCGATGGAGGTAAAACCCTACTTCCTGCTTGATTAATATTGAAGATATGTGTAGTACAAGAGTAGATCTACCACGAGATCGTAGAGGCTAAACCCTAAGAGCTAGCCTATGATGGTATGATTGTAATTGTGATCGGCCTTCTAAGGACCATCCTCTCCGGTTTATATAGACACCGGAGAGAGCTAGGGTTTACATGGAGTCGGTTACAAGGAAGGAAATATAATATCCAGATCTCCAAGCTTGTCTTCCACGCAAAGGAGAGTCCCATACGGACATGGGTCGAAGTCTTGAGTCTTGTATCTTCATGCTTTAATAGTCTGGACAATGTATACAGTCCGGCTGTCCGGATACCCCCTAATCCAGGACTCCCTCAGTAGCCCCTGAACCAGGCTTCAATGACGACGAGTCCGGCGCGCAGTCTTGTCTTCCGCATTGCAAGGCGGGTTCCTTCTCCGAATACTCCAAGTTTATTATCGAACATGTAGACCATGTCCGGATCCGCTACGACGAATAGTATCCGGTTCTGCAAGATGATCTTCACACACCATTGTAGGGAACATAGCATAATTCCATTCTGCTGGCAATCCTTGTACGTCGTGCTCTTGCATCATGGCCTAGTCCAACACGAACCGGCGTTTCCTGCCCCACCTCGACTCGAGTTGCGAGGCGGTTTTTATTGGCACGTCCTGCCAAAGCAGAGATCGTGTTCCTCTTATTACGGGATCTTTCATCAATATGGGCGTGTATGACCCTACGGCGACCGTTGGTATGACTCCGTATATTTTTAGATAAGTCTCAAGCGGTCACGCTGAGGACTCTTGATGTTCATCCCTTTTATAAAGGGGTTAAGGCCTACGCCTCTTTTCCACCTCCCCTGCTCCTTCTCGCACCTCGAGTTCTAACACCCAAGACCCAAGCTCCAACACCCCAGATCCTCCAACATGTCTGGATCCGATGCAAAAGGCCGGTGGGTGGCCTCCTCGATTCAAGAGGAGGACATTATGAAGCTTAGGGAGGTCGGATACCTGACTGCCGATATCCAGCACAGGCTTCCTACTCCGGGGCAAGTCATCCCTACGCTGGAGCCCATGAGAGTGTTGTGTTCATTCCTCACTTCCTCCGAGGCCTGGGCCTCACCCTCGATCCCTTTGTGAGGGGGCTCATGTTCTACTATGGGTTGGATTTTCATGATCTGGCTCCAGACGCCATCCTCCATATCTGGTCGTTCATTATCATGTGCGAGGCTTTTCTCCACATCTCCCCACACTTCGGCTTATGGCTCAAGACCTTCAATGCAAAGCCGAAGATGATCGAGGGGAGACATGCGGAGTGTGGAGGTGCTATAATAAGCCGGAACGCTGATGCCCCATGGCCAGAGGGTTCTTTCCCGGAAGTATCCGATGTGTGGCAACGGAGGTGGTTTTATGCTACAGCTCCCAGAGGCACAAAGTGGGTAGCCGCCCCGCATTCCGCTCGGGCCCTCCATCACAGTTGGCGTCTTGGACCGACGTAGGACGGAATTATGGGCCTGCTGGCGATGTACCAGAACTGCAGAATCGCATCCGGGAGCTTATTGAGTGGGACATAAATCTTGTCAGCATAATGCAAGTGATGCTAACCCGATGAACGTTGCCGTGCAAACGTCGGCCTCTCCGGATGTGGGAGTTTAATCCGGAGGGTTCGCGGAATATTAAGCACTTCTTCGGCCTGAAGCTCGAATGGATGTGTAAATTATTCTTCGGACCACAAGTAAAGTGTCCGGACACCACCGAGGATGCGGGCCTAAGCTGCAATCGCCTAGATGCCCAAGTAAGTGACCTTAAAGCCGGACACTTCATTTATATTTATCATAACTATTATTCTGAAAATCCCTCCGTGGCCAGGAATGGCTCAACAAAGCGGAGAGAATCAGGTGTCCGGCGCCACTTCCTGAAGGCTCGCCTGGTCCAACCATTGCAAAGATGCTCGACCGGGCGCTCAGCAAAATCCCCTCAGGGAAAGGCGAAGGAAAGGGCAGTGAAGCCGAACTTCGCGCACTACGCATCCAGACCGGGGGAATCGCTATGTAATGCCCCGGATTCGATGCGCCAGGTGTCGTCCAGTTATTCGCTGTCGTTGCCATGCCTTTTGCTTGCGTGTTGCATTTTGCCATGTCATCATCTGCATTTCATCTGCATGTTTTTCAAAACTTGCATCCATTCGGGTTCCACCGATTCTCTCTGTTGTCCGTTCCGAGTCCAGACCTCGCGCGCGCGCCCGTCGCCCCTCTCAGACCTTGTTTTCGTGAGCGGGTTCAAAACGTTCTCGAAATGGACCGAGATTTGCCGAGTGGCCTTGGTATAGCACCGATAGACCGCCCGTCAAATTTCGTTCCATTTGGAGGTCGTTTGACGCCCCAACGGTTAACCGCGTAGCCCGGAACCCCTCTCTCTTTGCAGCCCATCCCCCCTCCAAAGTGGCACAATAACCCATCCAAACCCCCTCCATGCTCTCGGTCGTTCGATCACGATCGTGTGGGCAAAAACCGCTCCTCATTTGGAGTCTCCTAGCTCCCTCTACCTATATAAACACCCCTCCCCCGAAATTCCCGGATGTAACCCTAGCTTCTTCCTCCTCCCGCCGACGGACACGTCCACCCTCATGCCCGGACATGTCCGCCACTACCCCTGCCCAATCAGGAGCCGCCACCTACCCGCCGGCATCGTCCCCGCGGCCGCGGCCCGCCGAGCCCATCGCGGGCCCGCGCGAGCCCAGTCGAGCCTTCCGCCGCGCACCGCGGGCCCGAGGGCCCCGACGCCGCCGCTCGGGTTCCCCGCGCTCCGCCGCCATCTGCTGGAGCATCGCTCCTCCGGTCGCCTCCGCCGTGCGTCGCCGGCCCCGCCGCCAGTGCGCCCGCCGCCGCCTCCTCGCCGTCCCGCCGGCTCCCCGCCTCAGCGCCTAGACCCGCGTGCCGCCGCCGCCAAGACCTCCGGCCGCCCCACTCGCCGCCAACCTCTGCCGCCCACCACACTGCGTCGTCGGCCCCCTCTTCGCCGCTGTCGCCTCGGCTCCGCCGGATCTCCACCGCGCCATCACCGCCGTCCGTCGCCCCGCCCCTCTCACCGGCGAGCCGCCCCTCCGCCGGATCTCCACCGCGCCCTCGCCGGAGTTTCGCCTGGATGAGATCCACCGGGATCTCAACCAAACGCGTCGCCAGCGCCTCGGATCTCTCCGTCCCGGAACCGCTCCATCCCGTTGACTTTCGGAGGTTGATTTTTCTCCAAGTCCCCAGATCTGTGATATTTTGATGCCCTGGTCGACATGCCATATCGCTTTGCATACTGCTCCGTTTCGTGCGTGTGATATATCAAAATGTTCATGATGAGGTGCTATTCATTTTGTTACCTCATGCCATGCTTGTTTGAGTTCATCTTCATGCTCTAATCATCGTTGCAAGAGTGCTATATGATGTTAACTGTTGTCTGTTAACAGAACTTGGTGATTTGTCTTTTTCATTGCATTTTGTGTGTGCATCCTATGAGCTTGATGCCTACATGAGTTTTGAACTACATAATGCCATATTTACAGGGGTGCAATCCATGTATTTTTGTGAGCCTTGTTAGTGCATCAAGCTTGTTAAGTAGGATACTTGCTGTTGCTGTTTTGCTAGGCTGAATTTGCTATATCATGATGCTATGTAAATCTGCTGCTACAAGTCATTCTATGCATAATCTGGAGATGTTCACTAAGGATGTTTTGTTATACATGTCATTCTTTATCCATCCATGCCCCTGGTTGCATTTATAGACTGTTGTAGCTTGTTGTAATCTTGCTCTCAAATTGCTAAATAATGTTGTTGTCAGCCTGTTAACTTTAAGTTCAGTTTTGCCATGTGTTTTACTAGTGATCCATGCACCCTATGGACTTGCTCTTGCCATGTTTATCTTCATAAACATGTCATCTTGCTGTTGGTCACCTTGTAATGCCATGTATTGATCTGTGGTGAGTGGTACAAGCTCACCAACATGCCTACTTATTGTTGTTCCTGCCATGTCTGAATCTGTCATATCAATTGCCATGTTTGCATGGATGCTACCATCTTTTCTGTTGATCTTTGGAATAAGTTCAGTAAGGGAGTTTTGTTCTTTGTCTTTGGCATTAGCATGCCATGCCTTTGTTTGCCATGTTAAGCTCTTGTACCATGTTGTTTGATAGCTCTAAACATTGCAACCTGATGTTATTTCTGCTAAGTCTGTAAACTGTAATTATTTGCAACCTATTGAGCATGTTCTAGTGATTTATGGAGATAGCTCAGTGTTCATGTTTTGTCATGCTTTACCTATACTTCATGCCCATGCCTTTTGTTCTTATGGTGAGGTGCTGTAGCATATTGTTTTGATCCTTGCTAGATGCCTAGTTGCTGTTTTGGACAACTTGTCCTTTAAACTTGTTTCATGTGTATGTGTTGAACCGTTGCTCCGTTTTGAGTGTGCTCTATATGAAACTTGCTTGATTTTGCATGAAGTTTCATATTATCATGTAGGATCCTTGTTTTGAGGTGTTTGCTTGATGTTTGTATGCATTTTGTATCAATGCCATGTTTAACTTGTTTTGCTCATATCTTCTAGGCCGTAGCTCCGAATTAAATGAACTTTATATGTAACTTGACTAGAATTTCGTGTAGATCATCTTGGTGCATTTTAACTTGCTGTTTAACAACTTGACATAAGGTTATTCAGATCTGGACCAATTTCGAAATTTGCATATGAGGACTTACCAGATTTATTATATGTTGTTTCCGGCCTCATTTAAACTTGCCTTGATGTGTTGCTCTTGTATGCATCATCTCTTGCCATGAGTAGCCTCATCTAGCCTTTGTCATGCATCATACTTGGTTGAGCATCATGTATTGTTCATGTGTGGTGTGTTTACTATGTTGTGTGCTTCTTCTCGATAGTTCCCATTTTGTTCCGATCGTGAGGATTCGTTCGTCTACGCTTGATTTGTCTTCGTGGCTTCATCTTCTCCATGGACTCGTTCTTATTCCTAGCGGGATTTCAGGCAAGATGACCGCTATCCTGGATCTCACTACTATCATTCCTATGCTAGTTGCTTCGTTCTATCGCTTTGCTGCGCTACCTATCAATTGCTCTTCAAGCCTCCCAAATTGCCATGTCAGCCTCTAACATTTTCACCCTTCCTAGCAAACCGTTGCTTGGCTATGTTACCGCTTTTGCTCAACCCCTCTTATAGAGTTGTTAGTTGCAGGTGAAGTTGAAGATTTCTCCATGGTGGACAGGATTATGTTGGGATATCACAATATCTCTTATTTAATTAATGCATCTATATACTTGGTAAAGGGTGGAAGGCTAGGCCTTATGCCTGGTGTTTTGTTCCACTCTTGCCGCCCTGGTTTCCGTCATATCGGTATTATGTTCCCGGATTTTGCGTCCCTAACACGGTTGGGTGATTTATGGCACCCCCTTGATAGTTCTCCTTTAATAAAACTCCTCCAGCAAGGCCCAACATTGGTTTTACCATTTGCCTACCACCTATACATTTCCCTTGGGAGTAATTAACCTGAGGGTCATCTTTATTTTAGCCCCCCCGGGCCAATGCTTGTCTAAGTGTTGGTCCAAACTAGAGCACCGTGCGGAACCATCCCTTGGCAACTTGGGTTACGTTGGTACCTGTACGCTTCGCTTATCCGGTGTGTCCTGAGAACGAGATACGTGCGACTCCTATCGGGATTGTCGACACATCGGGCGGCTTTGCTGGTCTTGTTTTACCATTGTTGGAATGTCTTGTAACCGGGATTCCGAGACTAATCGGGTCTTCCTGGGAGAAGGAATATCCTTCATTGATCGCGAGAGCTTATCATGGGCAAAGTTGGGACAATCCTGCAGGGTATAAACTTTCGAGAGTCGTGCCCGCCGTTATGTGGCAGATGGGAATTTGTTAATGTCCGATTGTAGATAACTTGACACCATATTCGAATTAAAACACATCAACCGTGTATGTAGCCATGATGGTCACTTTTCGGCGGAGTCCGGGAAGTGAACACGGTTTTTGGGTTATGTTTGACGTAAGTAGGAGTTCAGGATCACCTCTTGATCATTGCTAGCTTCACGACTGTTCTGTTTGTTCTCTTCTCGCTCTTATTTGTGTATGTTAGCCACCATATATGCTTAGTCGCTGCTGCAACCTCACCACTTTAACCCTTCCTTTCCCATTAAACTTTGCTAGTCTTGATACCCATGGTAATGGGATTGCTGAGTCCTCGTGGCTCACAAATTACTACAACAACAGCTGCAGGTACAGGTTTTGTGATGATCATGACGTGAGAGTGATGTTTGCTTGTTTTGGAGTTCTTCTTCTGCTTCCTCTTTGATCAGGGGATAGGTTCCAGGTCGGCAACCTGGGCTAGCAGGGTGAATGTCGTTTGAGTTTCTGTTTTTGCTTCATCCGTAGTCGGATGGTGCTCTTATGTAAGACGATGTTGTATTCGTGTGGCATTGTATGCCTTTTGTATCTATCCCCATCTATTATGTAATGTTGATGTAATGATATCCACCTTGCAAAAGCGTCTTCAAGATGCGCTTCTATCCTTGGTGGGACCTTTGAGTTCCTTTAGGATAGGGTCGCATCTTGGGCGTGACACGCTACCTCTCCTATGGAGGATAGTCGAGAAGGGGAGGTTAAAGCCTCCTCCCCACGCGGGAAGAAGAGGGTCGCCTCCGAAGACTTGGAGGCGGAGATGCCCAAGCAAGGGAAGAAGGTATCACCAGGGGGCTCTGCCTCGACGGGCACCATCACCGTGTCGTGCCCACCAAAGGGCCAGCCCTCCACCAAGCTGTAAGTTGATCGTTAATTCGAAGGTATGGTGTTTCTCCGAGATCCATAACTAGGACTTCGTCTTTTGCAGTCCGGCGAGCAGCTCTTCTCAACAGAGTTCGTCTTCGGGGGATCTTCTTCCGGAGATGATAGAGAGTGAGACCCCACCCACCTCTCCGGCTCATGAAGCGGGCGACACTGAGGTGTCGTCAAGGAGGAGTTCGGATCTGCCGAAGCCGGAGGCTAACACGTCAGTCGCCCTGAGCCCGGAGCGTTTGGCTCCCACGGGGGGCAATGAGAAGGGTCCAGCATAGTTTGATGTCCAGCCGGACGTACTGACGGGCCTTCTGGAGCGAGCCGCGCTCTCGGAGGAGCACCGCTCTTTAATGAGCACGGTGCTCACGAAGATTTCATCCGCTACCAGCGGTTTGAATGAGGCATTTACAAGCCTGCTCAAAGGCTTTGAGGTATGTAGTGAAAAATACACTATTTTTTGGTTGTGAAGTACACGCTAGGTGTGCTCCCTGTGGATAGCATCCCCTAAGACTCTGGTTGCCCGCCATAGGCGGCAAACGGGGGATCATATACTAATGGATGCATTGTACATGTGCATAGGTATATAAGGATCCGGCAGCCGACCAGTCTGTTGAAGTTGCCGAACTAAGGAGGCAGATCGGATCTATTGACGCCGATATCACGCTGGTGAACAAACGGCTGGAGGAGTCACAGGGTATGTGCTATGCTTCCCTTATTATGATATATAGGAAAATGCGAGAGGGGTATAATATTAATGCAATGTGTTTGTACTGTAGATGGTGCTGCTACCGTGGAGGCCCTGAGAGCGGAACTTGCTCAAGCCAAGGAACAAGCTCGGGCTAGCAATGCGGCTGCCCTAAAGGCGGCCGAAGAGTTGAGAGCCGAACAGGCTGCTCATCGCCGAAGCAAGGAGAAGATAGCCAAAATGGCTGAGGATTTGAAAAATGCCGCCGACCGGTATGTACTCCTGGAAAAGGAGAATAAGGCAAGTTCGGCCGAGCTGGACAAGGCACTTAATGCCGCCAAGGAGATGCGGACCGAGATCTGGGGTATGCGGGAGGAGCTCCAACAGGCCAACAAAATCATGGTTGGGGGCTCCTACTTACTGCGGACAAAGTTCTTGGATCTGAAGTATGCTCCCCTGGCTGGGCGCGTGAGTCCTGCAGACGCATATGCGGACTTGGCGAATAGTACAGCTAACGCTGTCAAGTTCTTTGAGGGTCAAGGTGATAAAGAAGTGGAGAAGCTTTTCTGGTCGCAGTTAAATGCTCCCACTCACCCGCTGCCGCTAAATGAGAAGGTGGCTGCTATGGCGGAGCTCCACAGGTTGTCCGAGCTTGCAATGCGGTCTGTAATAGACCATCTTTGGCCGAAGGGCCCTAATCCGGACAGTTACTTTGGTTTGGTGCAGCAATTCCTTGGGGCCGTGTCTCGGATTGACGCCATGAGGAGGTCGGCGTGCATAGAGGGTGTGCAGATGGCTATTGGATGGATATGGAGGCCACTATTGTAGCGACCCAGGATCTGGTGGGAAACCAATATCCGGCCGAGCACTACTTGGCGCAGGTCACAGAAGGTGCCCGCCTGATAGAAGCGCAGTGCTCGAAGAATATATTGTTCAAATGATAAGTCGAATCATTATAAAAAACAATGTTTATTTTGATTATGAGGTTGTATTAATACTTTTTGCCCAGAAGTATGATTGTGTCCCCTTTGCGGCCGTTTTTATATAGATATGAGTAGTCCGAAAGTTAGCAGTCGTTGTCTTGAGCCCCCACGCATACAATGCGGGGGTGTTCGCGAGAAATATGCTTAATCACACTTGATCCAACGTCTTGCTCCATGAAGGAGGTGATCACACGTCGAACTAGGCAACCAGACTATGTAGATGTAACACTTTCGCTTAGCCATGGGGTTCTAAAGGTGGGGCTACTATGTAGCCCCTGGTACATTCGCGTGCATCCGAATACGGGCGCGTATGTACATGGCCGGGAAACGGCCCTTCGTTAATGCGGAGGAATCCTTAAAGATTCCGATGAGTCTTCGAGTGGTTGAACAGTCTCTCGCTGTATCATGATAGTCAGTTTTCGGCTTTCTCTACTGAGGTGCTCATCCGGAATAACCAGCGCGCAATCGCAGTAGTTCTCCTTTGGCCTGCCTTAGCCGATAGTAACGGAACGTAAGGCGGCAAACCTAGGAGCCGGGTGTCGGTGTCAAAACCGGCGGATCTCGGGTAGGGGGGCCCGATCTGTGCGTCTTAGGTTGATGGTAACGGGAAGCAAGCGACACAATGTTTACCCAGGTTCGGGCCCTCTCGATGGAGGTAAAACCCTACTTCCTGCTTGATTAATATTGAAGATATGAGTAGTACAAGAGTAGATCTACCACGAGATCGTAGAGGCTAAACCCTAAGAGCTAGCCTATGATGGTATGATTGTAATTGTGATCGGCCTTCTAAGGACCATCCTCTCCGGTTTATATAGACTCCGAAGAGCTAGGGTTTACATGGAGTCGGTTATAAGGAAGGAAACATAGTATCCGGATCGCCAAGCTTGTCTTCCACGCAAAGGAGAGTCCCATCCGGACATGAGCCGAAGTCTTGAGTCTTGTATCTTCACGCTTCAATAGTCCGGACGATGTATACAGTCTGGCTGTCCGGATACCCCTTAATCTAGGACTCCCTCAGTAGCCCCTGAACCAGGCTGCAAGCAGTCTTGTTTTCGGCATTGCAAGGCAGGTTCCTCCTTCCGAATACTCCAAGGTTATTATCGAACACGTAGGCTGTGTCCGGATCTGCAAAATGATCCTCACATACCACCATAGAGAGAATGATACTTCAGCTGACAACTTTTAAATGATGTGACATGTTCTTATGGTTGGGTCATTATTCGAACCATTTTTCTTGTCACAACCAGCCAGAGCGCATACTGCGAGGCGGTTTCCTTGACATGTCTTGTCAAAGCAGAGATCATGTCCCCTTATCACGGGATTCTCATCAATACGGGTATGGGTAATCCTCCCGTGCCATCAATCATGGCGCTTGGGAAGTAAGCAATTCTCAACAGGCAAGTGGGGAGGTGCATCGCTTTCGTCGCCTCTATAAAGGGATAAGAGTTCCCCATTCGTACCCACGCCTTCTTCCTCCTCTGCCCACTCGTGCCTCCTCGAGCTCCAGCGCCCTAGTCCAAGTCTTCTCCGCACAGCTAAACATGTCCGGAGTAGGAGGCAAATGGGTGGCTTCCACCATGAAGGAGAAGAACATCGCAAGTCTCCGGGCGGCCAGATACCTGGCCGCAGACATAGCGCACCGGCTACCAGAAAAGGGGTAGGTCATTCCAAATCCAGGACCCCACGAGAGGGTCATGTTCCTTGCCCACTTTGTCTGTGGACTGGGGTTTCCACTCCACCCCTTCGTCCGCGGGCTCATGTTCTACTACAGGCTAGATTTCCATGATCTAGCCACGAACTTCATCCCCAACATCTCGGCGTTCATCGTCGTATGTGAGGCTTTCCTCCACATCAAGCCTCACTTCGGCTTGTGGCTACAAACCTTCTGCGTAAAGCCGAAGATCGTGAGCGGCCAGCAAGCGGAGTGCGGAGGAGCCATGGTGGGCAAAATGCCTAATGTCACCTGGCTCGACGGCTCCTTTGCGGAAACCGTGAAGGGGTGGCAATCGGGGTGGTTCTATATCACCGTGCCGCGCGACGCCGACTGGGCGGCCACCCCCGAGTTCCGATCCGGAACCCCTATGCGGCTCACCTCCTGGGAATAGAAGGGCCTGTTATGGGGCGAATCTACAGAGCTGACCGGACTCATAAACTACATCAAGGGCATGAAGGACAAGAACATCAAGCTTGTTAATGTGATCCGAGTCATGCTCATTCGCCGGATTCTGCCATGCCAAAGGCGGGCATTTAATCTGTGGGAGTTCGTTCCAGCCGAACACGAGACGCTCTAGAGGCTCTATGGCATGAAGCACAAAAACGCGTGGAAGGCATTGTTCAAGGCCTCCGAAGCACCTCCTCTCATATCTGAGGACCGTGGGATGCACGCCGCGCGGCACCCTATCCAGGTGAGTTCTCAGGCTGCCACCGAGTTTGGTTCTTCCCAATATATTCATGGGGAATCCTTAAGTGATTGTGTATATTTGTTCATGAGTACGTGGAGACAGCGGAGCAGATAGACTGTCCAGCTCCTCTGCCGGAAAGCCCAGCTACTGATCTCTTGACGAAGATGCTGGTCCCGGCACCCTACAAGGGGCCGGAGAAGAAGGCCGATAATAAGGCCCCAGGGACCCGAAAGAGTCTCCGGCGTAAGGCTGTGCCCAAAGCCTCGTCCGAAGAGGACGAGGAAGACTCCTCCCCCGAAGGGGAAGAAGGAGAAGAAGAAGAGGCCGCCCTATCCGGACAAGATGGGGGGCCTGAGACGGCGGACCAGTGGAACAGGAGAGGCCCCCGGCGCAAGGCCATCATACCCTTGTCGTCTGATGACGACGAGACAGATTCCTCCCACGGAGGTGGGGAGGAACAAGAAGAAACTCCACCTCCCCGTGTTGGTGGGGGGAGGAAGAGGAAGGCTGCCCCGGTGGGAGAGACTGGGATGCCCAAGAAGGGAAAAGTGTCCCTTTCGGACTACTCTGCCACCACCGCTGATAGCGAGGAAGGGTGGCTGCCCCAGAAGAAGCCCCTAGTGCAATCGTAAGTATCCGCACTCCATCGTAATTTTGCTTCATAGTTTTGCTATAACGCCGAACTTGTATGTAGTCCGGCCAGGGCCCATCCTGAGGTGTCGTCTTCGGACGGGTCCTTGAGTGAGTCAGCAATGAACTCACTCCCGATGGCCACTTCTCCTCGGCCTGCGGATGACATGGAGGTGTTGTCCCAAAGGCTCCCAGAGATAGGGGAGGTGGCCCTGGAGGCACCTTAAGGCGGCGTTCCAGACGTCGGACTCGCGGGGTTCAAGATCCCCACAGATCGTGTTGGTGAGAGCCGAAGCAAGCCGGACTCTCAACTGAACACTATCCCGGAGCCTTCAGTGGTTCCGGATTCAGGCGGGCAGCCCCTCGTTAGGGAGGAAGGGCCATCTGTATTGAGGACTTCCGTTGCGCCCGAGGCGCCGGATTGTCTGCTAGAAGCGCTTCGTGGAGCTTCCATAGATGAAGAGCACCGTACTCTCATGAGTGCGGTGATTCAGAAGGTTTCGTCCGCCAAGAGCGGACTAACCGAAGCCTGCACCAGCCTACTAACAGGCTTTGAGGTAAGTAGTAAAAATGTGTGAAATTACCACCCGATAGGTAGTAGCCCCTGATACTCTGTTTGGTGTTCGGAAGGAAAAACCAAATAGAGGGTCAATTATAATCCGCAGGAGTCTAATAATAAGTTTGAATGTGAATAAACAGGTTGTGCTGCTGGCCGCTGCCGCCCATACGGCCGAAATCGCCGGCCTAAAGCAGGACTTGGAGCGGGCGCAGGGAGAGCTCGGCCTCATGAGGAGGCAGCTCGAGGAGAGCAAAGGTGAATGATTCCCCTCTCTCATATAGTAAAGTATAAATAAAATTTGATTATGCTGACGACGAAGCGTCGTGATTTGGTAGCAGAGGCCACCACCGAAGTGGCATCTCTCAAGAAGGCGCTGTTCGAGGCCGAACACAAAGCGGCCTTGGAATACAAGGAGCACAAAAAGCAAGAAGCCCGAGTGGGCGAGGTACAAGAAGAGCTCCAGGACCTCGACAAGAAGTTTGAGTCCGTGGAGCATGAGCTTAAAGCAAAAGAGGCCGAGCTTGCGAAGGCCCTTACAAGTATAAAAGACGCCAAGGCCGAAGCCGAGAAGGCACAGCAGGAAATCTAGGAGGCCAAAAAGATAGCGGCGGGTAAGAAATTTTTTATGCAAAGCAAACATGTGGAGGAGGCATTTCTTTTACTTAGCCGAGTCCGGAGCTCTCCAGGGGCATTCGCAGATCTGCCACGTAGCATATCAGATGCCGCGGAGTTCTACCGTGCCCAGGAGGGGAGCTCAACGGAGAAGTTGTTCTGGTCCCAGTATGCTGGGGCCGAATATTCAACGCCTCTGAGTGACCAACTGAAGTAATTGGTCGAACTCCACAAGGCGGCCGAAGTGGCTATGAAGGATGTCATAGTCCGGATGTGGCCTGGTGAGACCCTGCCCATCAGCTACTTCGGCCTGATCAAGCGGATAGTGAATGCATGTCCGCGCCTGGAAGTCATCAAGCGATCCGTTTGCTTTGAGGGTGCCCGCCGGGCCCTTGTCTGTGCAAAGGTGCATTGGGGCAAGCTGGATGCGGAGAAGCTGGTGAAGGACGGGCCACTAGAAGGCAAGCCGCATCGCATTCCCGAGAAGTATTATGATGGCATTATGAAGGGTGCTTGCCTCATGGCCGGTGAATGTACCAAGGACATAATTTTTGAATGAATTCACCTCTGTCATGTTTGTAATTTAAAGACGAAGTTACTTGCACTATGTAGCGCTTTTGTTATTTAAAATATTACCTTCTGTGTGGCTGTTTATCAAATTTTGAAGGTAGGCCAGTCGTCGGCTTCCGCCCCCGTGTTACTAGTACTGGGGTGTTCGTGGAAAACTAGGACACTCTTTATCCAAATGTTTGGTCCCTTAAGGAGGTGTCCAGTGTAGCGAACAAGGCAATCGGACTGTACGGCTTTCTAACCTTCACTTAGCCATTGAAGTCTACAATTTTAAATTTCAGCGAAGCCCCTAGAATCCGAAAGGCCGAATTAGGGCACTATACATGCCTATATCGGACAAAGCCGAATTATCGCCTAAAGCGGAAAAATCTTTAAGGATTTTAAGACCTCTCGAACAGCGACCAGCTCTCGCCACATCATGCCGGTCAGTTTTGTGCTTTCTCTACTGAGGTGCTCATCCGGAAGAACCAGGGCACAATCGCAGTAGTTCTCCTTGCGCTACCTTAGCCGAATTAACGGAACGTAAGGCACCAAAACAAGGGAGCCGGGTTATCTCAACTGTAGACCCAAGACATGATTCGAAGCTGATGCATATAATGCTATAAGTTCGGGGTGCCGCACTAATGAAAGTGTTCGGACTTGTCTTGCTGTATTATGGGGCGTCATAAGAAGCCCCTGGCAAACTAAGCGTACCAAAGTGTACGGATGCAAAATCAAATAGACATTTGTAAAAAAAATGCTCAAATAAGAATAATAAGCTGACACTATATATGGTCTCCCATTGATGAATAATACGTTTAAGCGTATGTTTACAATGAATGCATTAAGCGGAGATAAATAGGATTATTTAACATATCCTATCCAGGGGCAGGCTACGTACAGATAGATAAAGCAGGAACAACGATCGTAAATAGATTCCACCTGGGTGTTTCCTGCTTTGCCCAAAGCCTGTTGCCTCCTGGGTTTCCTCTCCTATGTAAGTCCGACAATCCGGCTCTTCTGGAGAAGCTGCACTAAAGCAATGTCCTTAAAGGGTAAATGGAAAGGTTACGAAGCGATACCGTACTGTTGACTGAGCTACTGCTACGCCTTCGCCTGTGCCCATGGTATTTTGAGTGCGTAATTGTGTACGCGTGGCACGAATGCTGCTTTGATCGGATTTGAGCGGAGGCCGGACTGCTAGTCATGCTCTTGGCGTGCCTGCTGATCCTGTTGCGGGGTGTTCCGCCCTTGCTTGACGGAGCTTGAGGTTGTCATCGCCGGATTGGTGGTTTGCCGGAGGAGGCCGCATTGTACTTCGGCCGCAAGGGCTGCAGTGTGCTCTTCTGTATGGAGAGAGCGGTCCATATTTCCGTTGACTGTTATGACCCCACACGGGCCTAGCATCTTGAGCTTGAGGTATGCATAGTGTGGTACCACATTGAATCTAGCGAATGCGGTTCGTCCGAGCAGTGTGTGGTAACCACTGCGGAAAGGGATGATATCAAAGATTAGCTCTTCGCTTCGGAAGTTATCCGGAGATCCGAAGACCACTTCCAATGTTATAGAGCCCGTACAACGGGCCTCTACTCCAGGAATGACACCTTTAAAGGTGGTTTTGGTGGGCTTAATCCTTGAAGGATCGATGCCCATTTTGCATATTGTGTCCTGATAAAGCAGGTTCTGGCTGCTACCTCCGTCCATAAGGACTCTTGTGAGGTGAAATCCGTCTATGATTGGGTCTAGAACCAATGCGACTGAGCCACCGTGATGGATGCTAGTAGGATGATCCCTACGATTAAAGGTGATCGGACAAGCTGACCATGGGTTGAATTTGGGGACGACTGGCTCCATCACGTAGACGTCCCGTAGTGCTCGCTTTCGTTCCCGCTTTGGGATGTGGGTGGCGTAGATCATGTTGACCGTTTTCACCTGGGGAGGGGGGGATTTCTTCTGTCCCCTCATGTTCGAACGCCGGGGCTCCTCGTCATCGTCTCTGTGCAGCCCCTTGTCCTTGTTTTCGGTGTTTATTTTGCTGGCATGTTTAAATACCCAGCAGTCTCTATTGGTGTGGTTGGCTGGCTTGTCCGGGGTGCCATGAATTTGGCACGAGCGCTCTAGTATACGGTCTAGACTGGACGGTCCCTGATTGTTTCCTTTGAATGGCTTCTTCCGTTGACCAGATTTAGATCCGCTGAATCCGGCATTGACTGTCGTGTCTTCGGTGTTGTCGCCGTTGTTCCTTCACTTGTGTCTGTTACGCCGTAGCTTGCCGTTATTGTCACGGACATCTGACGTGCTAGAATGTGGCGTAGTGCTGCTGCGAGACAACCAACTGTCCTCGCCCGCGCAAAAGCGGGTCATTAGTGTCGTGAGAGCTGCCATAGACTTGGGTTTCTCCTGGTCGAGGTGACGAGTGAGCCACTCGTCACGGATAGTATGCTTGAAGGCCGTCAGGGCTTCGGTGTCCGGACAGTTGACTATTTGGTTCTTTTTAGTTAGGAACTGAGTCCAGAATTTCCTGGCTGATTCTCCTGGCTGTTTGGTAATGTGGCTCAAGTCATCGGCATCCGGAGGTCGCACATATGTGCCTTGGAAGTTGTCAAGGAATGCGTCTTCCAGGTTTTCCCAACTACCAATGGAATTTGCGGGCAAGCTGTTTAGCCAGTGTCGGGCGGGTCCTTTGAGCTTAAGGGGAAGATACTTGATGTCATGTAGATCGTCTCCGCGGTCCATGTGAATGTGGAGAAGGAAATCTTCGATCCATACCGCGGGGTCTGTTGTGCCATCATATGATTCGATGTTTACGGGTTTGAATCCATCTGGGAATTCATGATCCATCACTTCATCGGTGAAGCAGAGGGGGTGTGCGGCGCCTCTGTGCCAGGCTATGTTGCGATGCAGTTCGGCTGCATCTGACTGGTTATATTCGGCCCGGCCGGATTTGCTGGTAGTGTATCTGGTATGACGGTCATCGTCATGTGTTGCGGCGCACCCCCGTGATCCATAGATCGATCTTGCTTGTCCTACGGCGTTATCCAGTTTATTGCGCAGGTCCTGAGTATTGCCTCGGGCCGTGGTAAACCAGCGGGGGTGGGGGCTGGTATTCGGGCTGATATGCCGATTTATCCCGACCTTGAGGCGGCCGGTCAGCCGTGTGGCGCTCAAGTCCATATTCCTCGGCTGCCAGGACTTCTGTCCATCTATCTGTGAGCAGATCTTGATCAGCTTGAAGCTGCTGCTGCTTCTTCTTCAGGTTTCTCGCAGTGGCAATAAGCCGGCGCATGAAGCGCTCCTGCTCTGCGGGGTCTTCGGGTATGCCGAACTCATCGTCGCCGAGGCTAATCTTGTCTTCGGAGAGGGGCATGTAGTTGTCCTCCTCCGGATACCCGTCTATCTCCAGTTCATCTGGGCTGTCATGCCCATCTTCCTATTCGGCCTGCTCGAAGGCGGGCTGTTCAGGGTTGTATTCATCATCGGCACCGTCCGGATTGTTTTCGTCTCCGGTGCTGGTATTCCCTTGGCGGGGCTTGGAGCGGCGCGGGCGACTCCCATGCTTTGCTTTCTTCTTGGAGGGGTTATCCTCCGTTGCCTCATCGCCATTGGTTTCTTTCGGAGTGTCCACCATGTATATATCGTATGAAGAGGTGGTTGTCCACCGCCCTGTGAGAGGTGGCTCCTATACGTCTCCTGCATCGTCGTCCATACCGTGATGTCTTCGAAGTCGAAGTCGAGCACGTCGGTTAAATCATCGATTGTGGCGACAAAGTTGGTGGTGGGTGGGCAGCGAATTCCTTCGTCGCCTGCTTCCCACTCAAGCCGGACATAGTTCGGCCCAGAGCCTCCTAACAAAGAGGGAGACTTTAATGAGTTCAGCATGCCGCCAAAAGGCGAGTGGTGAAAGATGTCTGCAGCGGCAAACTCCATTACCGGAGCCCAACCTGGCTCGGCTGGCTTAAAAGTGTGCGGACGTGAGCCAACAACCGGATATGAGTCCGGGGCTCAGGGTTACAGGCCTCCACAGAGGTGAGACCTGTGTTCGGCTCCACCGCGATGAGTGTGTGGCCTGCAGGGCGGGGTCCAGCCCTCCATCCACAGGCAACACAACCTGCCCCGGATTTAGATTCGGGGCTGCTGCAGGGATGATGTCCCAAGCATCGTCCGACAGCAGGTCTAGGTCGTGCTCGTCGTGACTGTCCGGTGCTCCTGGCACAGGCTCGAATCCGTCAAAGATCAAGTCTCCGCGAATATCTGTCGTGTAGTTCAAGTTTCTGAACCTGATCTGGTGGCCAGGGGCGTAGCTGTCGATCTGGTCCAAGTGGCCAAGCGAATTGGCCCGCAGTGTGAAGCCGCCGAACACAATGATCTGTCCTGGGAGAAAAGTCTCACCCTGGACCATGTTGTCGACGATTGAAGACGCCATCAAGCCTCGAAGCGATGACACAGAGGAACTCTCAATGAAAGCACCAACGTCGGTGTCAAAACCGGCGGATCTCGGGTAGGGGGTCCCTATCTGTGTGTCTTAGGATGATGGTAACAGGAAGCAAGGGACACAATGTTTACCCAGGTTCGGGCCTTCTCGATGGAGGTAAAACCCTACTTCCTGCTTGATTAATATTGAAGATATGAGTAGTACAAGAGTATATCTACCACGAGATCGTAGAGACTAAACCCTAAGAGCTAGCCTATGATGGTATGATTGTAATTGTGATCGGCCTTCTAAGGACCATCCTCTCTGGTTTATATAGACACCGAAGAGCTAGGGTTTACATGGAGTCGGTTATAAGGAAGGAAAACATAATATCCGGATCGCCAAGCTTGTCTTCCACGCAAAGGAGAGTCCCATCCGGACACGAGCCGAAGTCTTGAATCTTGTATCTTCACGCTTCAATAGTCCGGACGATGTATACAGTCCGGCTGTCCGGATACCCCTTAATCCAGGACTCCCTCACCAGGCAAACCCAACATTTGACCAAAGACATGACTCGGAGCTGATGCATATAAGGCCAAACTCGTGACGTTGAACACTCCCGAAGGTGTTCGGGCTTTATAACAGAAGATGGGCTCAAGAATGCCCATTCATTATGAACCCTGTGTTTCCAGGTACATGCGGTAATCTGTCATGGCGAAATGCCAATAACGACAGTATCCTCTGTGGGCATGGAACCCATGGGATGGTTTAAACAACAAGAGGCAATAGAAAATGTTTACACAGGGGCTTAATCTAAAAAGAAACCTGTTGAATGGGGCCCTGCTGCATGTTTGCGCCTTTGTCTCCATTGTGTCGTATCCTGGAAGGGTATCACGCGAACGTTGTCTGTGGAAAAAGGAAAACTCATAGGAGAGTACAACGTAAGTATGCGAGGGATAGTAAAAGTGTAAGATGTTGGGCTGCCAATAAGGTTGAACCAAGTGTGGGTCTGTATTAAATATTTATAGCCCCTGGTTTCCGCTATGGGATTACATATACGGTGCCCTGGTTGAATTGTATCCGGGCTACCGGACTCGTCTAACCATGTCTGTGGTCTTAATGACCAGTCATGTTTTTGATATTTGGAGGTCGCTTACAGTCCGGCCGCCAGGGACGTCACGTGTTCCTCTGCGCGTGAAGAGCGCTCTGTGATTCCGCTAACAGTGATGACGCCGCATGGACCGGGCATCTTGAGTGTAAGGTAGGCATAGTGCGGCAACACGTTGAAGCGGGCGAAGGCCGTTCTTCCAAGCAATGCATGATAGCTGCTTTGGAAGGGTGCGATGGTGAAGAGTAGTTCTTCGCTTCTGGAGTTGCCTGGGGAGCCGAATGTTACTTCTAGCATGACGGAGCCCCTGCCGTAGGCTTCAACGCCTGGTATCACCCCTTCAAAGGCGGTGTTGCTTTGGCTAATTCTGGATGGGTTTATCACCATTCTGCGGACAGTGTCCTCGTATATTAAACTGAGACTACTGCCGCCATCCATGAGGACACGTGCGAGACGGTATCCATCGATTATTGGGTCAAGCACCAAGGCTTGTGATCCTCCGCGCCGAATACTAGTTCGGTCGTCCATGTGATCGAAAGTGATCGTACGAGACATCTAGTAGTCAGATGTGGGTACGATGGGCTCTACATTGTGTGCGTCTCTGAGCGCGCGTTCATGCCTTCTCGTGAATGTGTGAGTCGCGTGGATCATGTTTATTGTTTTGACCTCTAGTGGGAATTTTTTCTGTCCTCCAGTGTTCGGCTGGCGAGGTTCGTCCTCATCTTCACTTGGTGTTTCCCTCCCCTTGTGTTCGGCATTTAATTTGTCGGCCTGCTTGAAGACCCAGCATTCTCTATGAGTGTGGTTCACAGGTTTCTCTGGGGTGCCATGAATCTGGCATAGTTTGTCCAAGACTTTGTTCAGACCGGATGGTCCCTCGTTACTGCCTTTAAATGGCTTCTTTTGCAGATCAGGTCGAGAGACCCTGAATCCGGCATTGACCATTGTGTTATCCGGGCTATCTTCCTTATTTTGGCATTTGTTTTTATTACGCCGTGGCTTCCCGTTGCCATCCCTTATTTCGGATGTGCTAGGGTCGCTGGTGCCTTTACGGGCTAGCCAGCTATCTTCACCCGCGCAAAAGCAGGTCATAAGGCTTGTTAAGGCTGCCATTGTCCTTGGCTTTTCATGGCCGAGGTGTCTGGCAAGCCATTCGTCACGGATGCTGTGTTTGAATGCCACTAAGGCTTCGGCGTCCGGACAATCGACAATTTGATTCTTCTTAGTGAGGAATCTGTTCCAAAGCTTGCGGGCGGACTCTCCGGGCTGTTGGATTATGTGACTTAGATCGTCTGCATCCTGAGGCCGGACATAAGTCCCTTGAAAATTGGCCCTGAAAGCGTTTTCGAGTTCCTCCCAACTTCTAATTGTGTTTTCGGGGAGGCTTTTCAACCAGTGTCGAGCTGGTCCCTTCAGCTTGAGGGGAAGGTATTTGATGGTGTGGAGGTCGTCCCCACGAGCCATGTGAATATGCAGGATAAAATCCTCGATCCAGACCCCTGGGTCTGTCGTTCCGTCGTATGCCTCTATGTTCACAGCTTTAAAACCTTGTGGGAATTCATGGTCCAGTACTTCTTTGGTGAAGCACAGGGGGTGAGCAGTCCCTCTGTATCCGGACGCGCCGTGGCATGCCGTCGGCTGTTGTTGTGTCCGGAGTTTATTCCGAACTGGTATTTAGCGTGTATGAGAGTTTGGGTGACCATAGTCCCTCGCCGGGGTGTGTCCTTTAGATCCATAGATGGACCTGGCTGCACCGGCTTTCTTATCCAGATGTTCACGCAGATCGTGTGCGGTGTCAGTAGCCATTCTGTTGTGGTTGTGGAGCGGTACGTCTGGTCTCCTGGTCGTGTTATTCTTTGGTGGAACGGCCGCGTTGTCGAATTCTTGTAGTAGTTTGCGCTTCGGATAGCTTTTCGTATGGCGATCGTCGCCATATCTTTCTTTAGTGTCTAGCACTTTATTCCATCTGCGACTGAGTGTTTCCTGTGCGGCTTTGAGCCGTTGCTTCTGCTTCTTTAGGCTTCTTGTTGTGGCCATAAGCTTTCGGTGGAGGTTGTCTCGTTCCATGCGTTCTTATGGTTTGATGAATGCATCATTGTCCGGACTGTGTTCCTGTCCTGGGGCGGTTTCATTAGCTCGTCCCGCCGGATCAGTGTGATCGGGTATTCGCTCCGAAATTGGTTTGGCATGACCTGGCTCATCCTGCTCCATCGCTGGGTCCATGTGGTCATTATTGCCTTCGGGGTTTACTGGTATATCGACCCTTCTGGCGCTCTTGTCACTATTTTTGCAATTGCTGGACTTTGAGTGGCGTCTACGCCGCCTTTTTGGCTTTTTCCCGGGTGTTTTATCTTCCGGATTATCGCTGGCGTCCTTCTTGGGCGTATCCACCATGTATATATCATGTGACAAGGTAGTAGTCCCGCGCCCCGGAGATTCTGAAGCTTCTCCTGCATCGTCGTCCATACCGTCGATGTCTTCGGAGTCGAAGTCAAGAACGTTGGTTAAATCATCGATCGTGGCGATGAAGTGGGTGGTGGGTGGGCAACGAATTCCTTCGTCGCCTGCTTCCCACTTAGGCCGGACATAGTTCGGCCCAGAGTCTCCTGACAAAGAGAGAGACTTTAATGAGTTCAGTATGTCGCCAAAGGGCGAGTGCTGGAAGACGTCCGCAGCGATAAACTCCATTACCGGAGCCCAACCTGGCTCGAGGGTATGCGGACCGGGACCAACAACCGAATATGAGTCCGGGGGGCGAGGTTACAGGCCTCAATAAAGGTGAGACCTATGTTCGGCTCCACCGCCGATGAGCGTGCGGCCCGCGGGGTGGGTTCCAGCCCTCCGTCCTTAGGCAACGCAACCTACTCCGGATTTAGATCCGGCGCTGCTGCAGGGGTGATATCCCGAGCATTATTCGACGGCAGGTCTAGGCCGTGCTCGTCGTGACTGTCCGGCGCTCCTGGCACAGACCCGAATCCGTCGAAGATCAAGTCTCCGCGAATATCAGTCGTGTAGTTCAAGTTTCCGAACCTGGCCTGGTATCCAGGGGCATAGCTGTCGATCTGCTCCATATGACCAAGCAAATTGGCCCGCAGTGCGAAGCCGCCGAACACAAGGATCTGTCCGGGGAGAAAAGTCTCACCCTGGACGGTGTTGTTGGCGATTGGTGACGCCATCAAGCCTCCAAGCGATGACACAGAGGAACTCTCAATGAAAGCACCAATGTCGGTGTCAAAACCGGCGGATCTCGGGTAGGGGGTCCCGATCTGTGTGTCTTAGGTTGATGGTAACAGGAAGCAAGGGACACAATGTTTACCCAAGTTCGGGCCCTCTCGATGGAGGTAAAACCCTACTTCCTACTTGATTAATATTGAAGATATGTGTAGTACAAGAGTAGATCTACCACGAGATCATAGAGGCTAAACCCTAAGAGCTAGCCTATGATGGTATGATTGTAATTGTGATCGGCCTTCTAAGGACCATCCTCTCCGGTTTATATAGACACCGGAGAGAGCTAGGGTTTACATGGAGTCGGTTACAAGGAAGGAAATATAATATCCAGATGGCCAAGCTTGTCTTCCACGCAAAGGAGAGTCCCATCCGGACATGGGATGAAGTCTTGAGTCTTGTATCTTCACGCTTCAATAGTCCGGACAATGTATACAGTCCGGCTGTCCGGATACCCCCTAATCTAGGATTCCCTCAATCGCTCCCGAAGGTTTCATCCCATTTGGACTATGTTTGGTATTCCTTTTCTTCGAAACACTGAAATAGGCAAAAAATAGCAATTCGGCCTAGGCCTCCTGTTAGTAGGTTAGTCCCAAAAATGATATAAAAGTGTAGAGTAAAGCCCATAAACATCCAAAACAGGTAATATAATAGCATGGAACGATCAAAGATTATAGATACTTTGGAGACGTATCATACCCCCATTCCTCGCCAGGAGTGGGTAGAGGTTGTCTGCGCCATACTTGCACCGGACACCCGCCGCGCTATTTGCATGGGTCACGCCATTCGCCTTGTCCATAGACAGCCCAATGCCAATGCGCTAGTCGCTAGGCTCGACCGCCTCCTTGGCACAGGTGTTCACCTGGGCGCGGTAGAGGAACATGGTCGTTGCATCCTCGAGCTGGTATCTGATGAAATAGCCAACTTGGATCTCGAGCTCGCGCTCCAGATGTACTGCGAGCGTGTCGACCGCTTGGACGAACGCCTACATGAGTTCAGGCAGAGCCAAGAGCTATTGTAGGCAAGGTATGCTGGTCATGGTCTCATGGGCGCTTTTTATTTTGTTGAGTCATGTCGACGTGGATCACTATGTATTCGCAACAATCATAATATTGTATATTGCTTTGTTTTCCGTTCTTATATGCTCTGTTTCAATGTGTGTATATATGCTTTCCATTCTGTGTATGTGGATGATAACAACTAGCTACAAATTAGTATACGAAAACAGATAGAGAATGGAATTCATAATATATATTAATTGTTCATTAGTTCATCACATAATACATATAATATCATTACATATATGTGATGATACTTAACAACTAGGTACAACGCATAAAATTGAAAATGAACCATACTAAAACTAATACTACCTCCTGGGGGCAGTATTCCGATAGCCCCTCGCCAGCAGCTCCCTGGTGCGCGGCATCTTCCCAGCACGGAGGCAGTACTCCGCTTCCTCCACCTCGCAGCACTTGATGTACCGATCTACCTCTTACTGGCAAACAAGCGCGAATGATCTTGCCATTTTGTTGGGCGCCCACCGGAGCTCCTCGTCGGTGGCACACTGGAGCTTATCGGTCCACCTCTACGCAGCTATGAGGCTCCTAGCGCCTTTGACCTTCCTCGTGAAGTACCCGTCTTTGTACACCTCCTCCGCACGATGACGCTCCCGCCCCCAAAGCTCCACCCCTCCTTTTTCTAGGCGGCATCACGGGCTTCACAGGCCGCCTGGTACCTGGCTTCCTCCTCCGCCATCTCCTTCTTGAATGTCGCTTGCCTGGCTTTCTCAGCCGGTGGCAGCGACTTCCACAGACAAAGATTGTGCTGGCCCCAAAACCACTCCAAAGTTGGGGGGTCCGGCGCAACCTCGTCCGGCGGCGCGTACGGGTCCTCCTCGTCGCTGCTCTTTGACTGAGCATCCTCGGGGGCGGCGCCTCCTCGTCGGTGTGTGGGCAGATCGGCAGTGCCATGGCAGAGATTTGAGAGAGAGAGAGAGAGATAAAGAGAGAGAAAGAGAGAGAGGGCGAGTGAGGTGAGAATGTAGATGAGAATGCAGGAAGGACGGCGTGAGCAAGGTAGTATTTCTTGGCGGTCGGAGTCTAGATCGATGGGAATAGTACACACGTTGTTTGCCGGAATTTACGAGTACTGTAGTTTGAATTACACGCGATTCCCACAGCAAAAGCCGTGAGACGGTTTACAATATAGAACCGCGTCTGGTTAATTCCTGCGCCACTCACCTTCCAAACCTCGAGGGGCAAAATAGAGTGCCAATCGTGTGAGTCCCAGTTGTCTTGCCAGATCTTTACATTGTGTGATCATTTTTAATTTTTTTTAGAATTTAAATGCCATAAGACTCCATGCTTGTGTCCAAGCCGTGACACCAATATGTTCGAAAATTCGTTCCAATTTACTGCACATGGAATTAACTCGCACACATGTACACAAATATGATTTTTCAAACTGTTATGGTTAGCCATTACATATAGATGTAGTTCAAATTTGGATTACGGTCATTAAATGGCTAGAAAATCACTTAAATGTCTTTAAAAGGTCAAATGACCCCTGAAATTTTCCAAATTTAGACATGATAGTTTTATTAGTGCACGTTAACTGTAGAAAATTTGTGTAGGCCATAAGAGGAAGTTATCGTCGATTCGTCATAAAACATTCATTATTCCCTCTCGGAATCATGAGCCTTGTAGTGAGTTGCTTCGGTTTCTAAGGGGTGTGTGCCCAAACTTTCATCAAATAGGCCAGACAATTTACCACATCTTGGTGGCTTGATACTACGTCAATCAAGGTTTCATGTGTTTCTGGTCATTTTTTATTTTTTGGGAATTTAAATGCCATGGCACTCCATGCATGTGTCCAGGTCATACCACCAATATGTTTGAAAATTCCTTCCAATTTACTGCACATGGAATTAACTCGCACACAAGTACACAAATATGATTTTTCAAACCGAAATGTTTAGCTATTGCATGTAGACGTAGTTCAAATTTGAATTACGGTCATTAAATGGCTAGAAAATCACTTTAAATTTCTTTAAAAGGTCAAACGACCCCTGGAATTTTCCAAATTTTCACATGATAGTTGTATTAGTGCATGTTAAGTGTAGAAAATTTTTGAAGGCTATAAGAGGAAGCTATCGCCCGTTCGTCATCAAACATGCATTGTTCCCTCTCAGAACCACGAGCCTTGTAGGGAGTTGCTCCGGTTTGTGAGGGGAGTGTGTCCAAACTTTCATCAAACATGCCAAATGTTTTACCATATCATATTGGTGGCTTGACATTACATCAAGCAAGGCTTCATGTGTTTCTGATCTTTTTTTTAATTTTTTTGGAATTTAAATGCCATGGCACTCCATGCATGTGTCGAGGCCATGACACCGATATGTTTGAAAATTCATTCCAATTTACTGCACATGGAATTAACTCACACACAAGTACTCAAATATGATTTTTCAAACTGTTATGGTTAGTTGTTGCATATACATGTAGTTCAAATTTGAATTGCGGTCATTAAATGGCTAGAGAATCACTTAAATGTCTTTACAAGGTCAAATGACCCTTGGAATTTTCCAAATTTTCAAATGACAGTTGTATTAGTGCATGTTAATTGTAGAAAAAAAATTGAAGGCTGTATCAAGAAGCTATCGCCGATTCATCATCAAACATGCATTGTTCCCTCTCGGAACCACGCGCCTTCTACTGAGTTGCTCCGGTTTTGTGAGGGGTGTGTGTCCAGACTTTCGTCAAACATTCCAAACTTTTTACCACATCATCTTGGTGGCATGACATTACATCATGCAAGGTTTCATGTGTTTCTGATCTTTTTTTATTTTTTTTTGGAATTTAAATGCCATGACACTTGATGCTTTGTGTCATAGCCGTGAGACCAATATGTTTGAAAATTCCTTCTAATTTACAGCACATGGAATTAACTCGAACACAACTACAAAAATGTGACTTTTCAAACCGTTATGGTTAGCTGTTGCATGTACATGTAGTTCAAATTTGAATTACAGCCATTAAATGGTTAGAAAATCACTTAAATGTCATAAAAGGTCAAATGACCCCTGTAATTTTCCAAATTTTAACATGACAGATGTATTAGTACTACAAATGTTTTCATACATTTAAAACACCATCCATTGTTACTTTACTCCAAACCCATCTTTCACAGCTAAAAAATATCAACAACATCACACACAGTTTTATTATAGGAACCATTTGCGATCAAAATGTGTGGGTCTATTTAAGTCTTCCTCCTTAAGCTTAGCCGGCTTCGTCTGCTCCAGTGCCAGCAACCCTCGAATCCACAAATCCCCATCCCCATTCCCGCAGCCCCTTCTTGCAAAGATGATACCGTGGAAACGCTTCGTGAGGGCCCGTACAATGGTCGAATCCTCCCCGAGTGTCGCTGTGTGCGCCGAGAGCGCGACCGCCTACGCCGAGAGTGCCGTCGTATCCGCGTTGAGTGCAGCTACATCCACTGAGAGGGCGTCTGTGGCAGCCGACAAGGTAGTTGTAGCAGCCGAGATGGCTGCAGTAGTTGTTGCGATGATGACTGCAAACGCCAAGAGCGCTCGAGCTGCCGTTTGTGCCGTTGTTGTCACCCTGTCCTAGGGCGAGGCCATCCACGCCAAGATCAAGGATGCACACACCAATATATTCTAGTCCACCTCGGAATCCAGCATGCAACTCATGTCCGAAAAGGCAGCAGTGGGCATGGAACACCTGCTTCCTCATGAGACCGTTGAGCGGGAGTTGGAGATGCAGGAGGTGGCGGAGATCGAGGAGCGCCGGGAGGAGGAGTTGCATGTGGCCGAGGTTGAGGTAGAGAAGAGTCTGTCTGTCGAGGAATCGGCGGTGGAGTACCAACGCGAGCTCTGGCGCAGCCACTACTACGAGTACTACAACCTTGAGGGCAACGTCGAGGACGAGGACGCAGTCGACTTCAGCAGGGGGGATGTGGAGTCCACCAATGGCGGCATGCCGCCAAGACAAGTCATTGACGTCTCATCTCACACAGGCGTTGCATAGGCCGCGGTGGTGACTTCGAAAATTATGCATACTTAGGCTTTGTTTTTAATACTGGTCTTTTGTTAGAGCAATGTTTAGGTCAACTTGCTATGTTTAATTACTAAAATTGCTCAATTCAGTAAGTGTGGTCTGTGTGTTGTACGCTCCTTTGTGTGCCAAATTAGCAAACGATGTTAAATTGTGCAATGACGTTGATGGGGACAGTACCCAGGGAAATTTCCACCAAAATTTGAATCATCAAACTCATCCCATGCGCGTAAAGCAAAAGAATCGTTTGCTATCCACACAATCATTCAAAGTGAATGGTGTCCGGCAGCACCACGCGCAAAGTTTCCCTCCACATTTCAAAATTTTCGGCCTACCGCCGAAATATCTACCCCTCCCCCACTTCCCCACCCCTTTTCTCCCCGGCCACAAGTCACATTTCCCCTGTTTCATCCATCCTTCCTTCCGAAGCTATAGCCGCTTCCTCGCTTGCTTCCTCGCTCTCGTCATCTCGCATCCTACTGTCGGGGTTGCCGGTCTTCTTCAATGACCTCTCCAGCGGTTCCTCCTCCGACGACGAATTTTTCACCACCCGGGTATGCCTCTCTTCTCTCTCTCGGGTTATGACTTGGAATGAAGGATTTTAAAATGGCGGTCAATTTAAGTCATTTCTTCCTCTTGTAGCTCCCTAGGACCATCAGTTACAACGAATGGAGCGGGGTGCCTGAAGATCTGCTTGCTCGTTGTCACCATCAATCTCCATGCGTGAAGTTAGTTGTGTTTGAATTTGTGGATAGTGGGAGGAAGTTTCTTGCATGTGCAGAGAAGGTTAGCCCCACTTTTGTCATTAAAAATCATTTGTTAGATGTGATTCAGACACTATCACTGTGCTATGTTATTTTGGATGTTAAGACAGTGTCACAATTTGTACATGGTATCTAAAAATGTTGCCATCTCATCAGCGGTGCCATTAGAAAATTATTTGGCACCGCTTCAGCAGTTTGTGCAGCCAACTTTGGTCCACACATCCGAGCAGCCAAGCAATAAAATACTAAATCTTTATGGCATGAAGGAACTGGGTATTAGAGTAACTAGGTTCTCCGGAGTCCGGTTCCTTGATTTTTTTTCCGCTGCATCGGCTCGCCATTGCAGGGCACCAGTGCCAAATGTAGTAACAGTTGTCTTGACACCGGTTTTCATATGCATAGTGGACGACCTTAGTACTATTAGTTCTATGTTACTAAATTTGTGCATGTACACACCTGTTAGTATCAATTTGATGTCATCCAAACAATGTCACTATGTTGTTATAGTTATATTTGGCTTCCGAATAAAATGTTCAATTTGTTATTTGTAGTACATGACTAATAACTCGTAGCATTGTTGTAGTTAATTATAGCTTCTGATGTGTCAGAATTTGGTTGTTGTCTCAGTAGCAATTAATTCATTTGCACATCGATCTTTTTCAAAAGATATGTCATAATTAACCTGTTTCTTCAGTTTTTCAAAATATGTATTTGGTGATTTTCTATGTTGCTAGAAACCCATTTCCCCTACAATTGTTATTGATCTAGTTTTAAATATTATAGGATGAATGGAAGTGTTCTTACCTGGAGTGGGTTGATCAAGAGTGGCCACAGTCTTTAAAGATGTGCCTAGCAAAGCTCTGGAGCATGTATGAGGAAGAGAACAGAGGTAGTCTTAGAGAAAGTGCTATCAATGCTGAAGATTATTTGAAGATGCGGGGAAAAAAGAGGAAGATGGAGAATGAGCTCAGATTTTTTTAATTAGACTTTGCTAAGATGGTGTTGGTGAAGGAGGAGGCACTTTCCTAGTTGGTCAATGCAAAATAGGTTCTTACTTAACTGAAAGCAGAGATGGATAAGACGAGTATGGATGATCTCGATTAGGGAAATGAATATATTGTTCTAATATTTTTCTTATGAAGGTGAACTAGCTATATGATGTATTGTGTTATTTTCAGGTAGCTATCGTATTGTAATGTTAAAATATATTTATGTGCCTGATATGAAATTGGAAAATAGTTGTTCGGTATGAAATGTGAATTTGTGTAATACTAGAATTATGAATTTTAAACTAATAAACCTGCTAAATGGGTCATGGAACTTTGCAAACGGTTCTAGCAGTAAAAGCAGTTGTGATGGATAGCCCAATGCCATATAGTTTTCTTCATCAAATCGTGTGTGATGTAGTTGAATAAAAGCAAACGGTTAACTGAGGCAGAGTGTGTGTGATAGTTACACCTATCACATACGAGTCTAGACATAAAACTGTGTGGGATGTATATACAAACGAAAACGTTTCCCCTGGATTGACTGTGTGGCATGTACATACGAACGGAAACGTACTTCTTGGATTGACTGTGTGGGATTTACATAAGGATGGAAACATATTCCTTGGATTGATTGTGTGGAATGTACATAACAAACGGAAACATTTGCCTGGGACTGGTTGTGTGGGATGTACTTATGACAGGAACCGATTGGTCCTGTATAACCGTATTTGATGCTCGCCCGTCGCACATCATCTCATTTTTCCCACCATGTATGACCGGAGGGCCTATCCCCGACGGTTTCTAGGTCGTGTGGGAGGGACCCCCCCCTATCACAGTCACTCACTTGGCGACGGTTCAAAATGTCGTCACGGAAAGGGGTTAAAAACCATTTGTGTTGCAACTCGTTGTACTAGTGACTACTCCCCAGCTCCCCATGTATAGTAGCTTGGGTTCGTCGGTTGGTCCAACATCACCTATTTTTTACTCCCTCTGTTCCTAAATATAAGTCTTTTTAGACATTTCAAATGGACTACAACATAAAGATGCATGTAGACATATTTTAGAGTGTAGATTCACTCATTTTACTCTGTATGTAGTCACTTGTTGGAATCTCTAAAAAGACTTATATCTAGGAACAGATGGAGTTTTATTATAGAGGAAAGGCCACTATAAAAGTTGTCCTGGTTTATGCCTCGGTGGAGGTATACATGTTTTTTCCGACAAAAGTACATGGTGGTTGTGTGGTCATTGTCCATATGCTCCTATTGCTACTGCTAATCTAGTACTATGACTGGTTAAATGAAGCAATGCCCATGTTAAAGTGATGTCCCTTTTAAGTAATATTGTTGTCAATCTAGAGGAGTCAATAAATGCTTTTATCCTGCTTTAGTTTTTTTTCCGAGTACCTACTTTAGTTCCCATCAAGATAATCATGATGCTTCTATTTTGTGTTGTACGTTTCATTAATTCTTATTGACAATTAAGACGCTGGTGTCAATCTTGTTCCACTGCTAAAAAAAGTAACGAAACTACCTAAATAATTTTTATATATTTTTGCAAATAGCGATGCATATCTCCGTACTCGGGCATGTCTTCCTCAATTTTAGTGGAACTGCACAAAATTGGATGGCCACTGTTGATCTGCCTCACCGTCCTCTACCAAGTGGTTCCTCCTTTCTCAAGCTTGAATACTGGAAAGAAACAAACCATAGTGAGGATTATCAAACTTCATTGGTGCCTGACCCAAACTTGATGCCGAAATGGACGATGCATCACCATGAAGACCTATCGATGCTCATGGTTGCGTCTCATGGTTGCATCGGCTGGTGAAGTTGATCGACGTTTAGCGAAGAAAGGGTTATCTTCCATCAATGCTCTTTGCTTGTTACCAACAAAGACATATCCTTCATCAGTTCATCTTGGACGCAGTCGTTTATGTTGGTGCAATTTTATCACACAATTGGATATGAACCAAATGTTTCCTTGAAGCAGCATCGACATTGGGACAAAGAGCAAAAGTTTTGTGTTGATTTCTAAGCCTTCTCACAACTTTGTCTTCAGCTCCCCTATAATTTTATTTGTCCAGCTTTTAACTAAATATGTGGCCACACTTTGATTAAAAATATGGTGTGGACTAAAAACCCGGATGGAGGTAGTACCCCTTCGTTTTTCTTTACTCTGCATATTAGATTTGACTGAAGTCAAACTTTGTAAAGCTTGACCAAGTTTACATAAAATAGTATAAATATTTACCATAATAAATTTGTACGATGTGAAAGTAATTTTTTTTTGTTTAGAAACTTTGTCAAAGTTTACAAAGCTTGAGTTTGACCAAAGCTAATACGCGGACTAAATAAAATCGGAGGGAGTATGAGATACGGTGGCACACTGATTTAGGTCGAACACAACAAACCATAATTATTGAGAGAGGGCAAACTGTACATGCAAAATAATCGAAATTAAATTTCTTTATTTCTACACATTCTCACACCTTCCGATAATTTGGCGCGTGTGTGGTTGTTCACTTAACATAGGGTAGTATACCGCACGTGAACGACAGGAAGTGCGACCAGAACGCGTGGATCGTTAGTTAATCGTAGTTTTCTTCACTTGTACTTCAGATAAAGAGTTTCGTCTCATACACAATTTAAAATGATTGTTATGGAGAGAAAAAGAAAACCACTCCACTATATTAGTACTATATACGAGTACTACATAAGCTGGAGCCTCGGCGCTTGTTTACTAGGGTTTGCACTCTTCACACTCTCGTTGCACTACATATATATAGACACGCTAGAGGCTCAGTGTTCCTTTGCTAGGGTTTTATCTATTCACAATCTCTCACCCTCATCATTAGATCTAATAAAGACTGTGTTGGCCTCTCTCTCTCCCCCCTCACAACTGGTTAAGGAGCCGTCCGGATCCCGTCGGACCGGGAAGGGGAGGAGGAGCAGCGTTCACTCTGTCGCCCTCGGTGAGGGAGGGAATCGACTGTTGGATGTGTTGTTCTCTTTCACCCAACGTCTATGCGGGAGGGCCTCCGGCCCCTTCTTCCTCGTTATCGTACGTAGTGTAGGCAGATCCGGCCTCCCGTCGCATGCCTAGCCACATCCCGATGACCCTAAGGTATAACTTCCTTTGAAACCGTCATTGCTCTAGCTGTATGCAGACCTTTTTTGATTATGTAGTAGAATCTAACTACTGGAATCTAGTTATTTGCCGTCTGCTAGTTCTTTGCCATCAGCTGGCTGACGGCAACGAAGGTCTTTGCCATCCGCTTACATAAAACAGACGGCAAAGAACTGGCTGATGGCAAAGAAGGTCTTTGCCATCAGCCAGTTATTTGCCGTCAGTTCTGATGGCAAAGATTCTTTGCCGTCAGCTGGCGGACGGCAAAGAGGGAGGTGGGCCCCACTAACCAGCAGCTAAAAAAACTAACAGTCAGCTCTTTGCCGTCCGCTAGCGGATGGCAAAGGGATTAACCTAACTAATGGCTGCCCCCACCCCGCCCCTCCCTCTCTCTCTCTTTCTGTCCGCGCACCTCTCCCTGACAAGATCGCCGCCGCCCCCACCACTCGTCGTCGCCCCAACCAGCCACCGCCCTCTTGCCCCGTTGCCCCACCACCCGCCGCCGCCCCCTCGCCCCTCGCCCCGTCGCCCCACCACCCGCCGCCGCCCCCTCGCCCTCGCCCCGTCGCCCCACCACCCGCCGCCGCCGACCCTCGCCCCATTGCCCCAACACCCGTCGCCCCTGGCCCCATCACCCCACCTGCCGCCGCCGCCCCCTCGCCCCTTGCCTCGTTGCCCGCCGCGGCCGCCCCCTCCACCGGGCCGCCGGCGCCCCCACCCGCCGCAGCCGCCCCCTCCATGGGCCGCTGCCCCTAGCCGTCGCGGCCTCCTCCACCGGCCACCCGCCGCCCCCACCCATCGCGGCCTCCCCCTCCATGGGCCGCCGCCGCCCCCACCCGTCGCGGCCTCCCCCTCCATGGGCCGCCGCCGCCCCGAACTGACGCGGCCTCCCCCTCCGCCGGCCACCCCGACCCACCGGTGAGTAATCTCCCCCCCCCCTTTAGTTTATTTTATTTTAGATTTTTTTAAGTTAATTTAGTTTCTGTTTTAGTTATAGTTTTACTTTAGTTTTGGTTTCATTTTAGTTTTAGTTTTATTTTTAGTTTAGTTTATTTTAGATTTGTTTTAGTTTTAGTTTAGAAGAAGAAGAAGAGTAGAAGGAGGAGGAGGAGGGAGGAAGAGGAGGAGGGAGAAGAAGAAGAAGAAGAAGAAGAAGAAGAAGAAGAAGAAGAAGAAGAAGAAGAAGAAGAAGAAGAAGAAGAAGAAGAAGAAGAAGAAGAAGAAGAAGAAGAAGAAGAAGAAGAAGAAGAAGAAGAAGAAGAAGAAGAAGAAGAAGAAGAAGAAGAAGAAGAAGAAGAAGAAGAAGAAGAAGAAGAAGAAGAAGAAGAAGAAGAAGAAGAAGAAGAAGAAGAAGAAGAAGAAGAAGAAGAAGAAGAAGGAGAAGAAGAAGAAGAAGAAGAAAGAGAAGAAGAAAGAGAAGAAGAAAGAGAAGAAAGAAGAAGAAGAAGAAGAAGAAGAAGAAGAAGAAGAAGAAGAAGAAGAAGAAGAAGAAGAAGAAGAAGAAGAAGAAGAAGAAGAAGAAGAAGAAGAAGAAGAAGAAGAAGAAGAAGAAGAAGAAGAAGAAGAAGAAGAAGAAGAAGAAGAAGAAGAAGAAGAAGAAGAAGAAGAAGAAGAAGAAGAAGAAGAAGAAGAAGAAGAAGAAGAAGGGAAGAAGAAGAAGAAGAAGAGAAGAAGAAGAAGAAGAAGAAGAAGAAGAAGAGGAAGATAGTTTCTTATTTAGGGTTCCGCCACGTTTTGCAGTTTCTTTCTTTTCTGTTTTAGATATTAGATATAGTTTTAGTTAATAAATAATTTTAGATAGTTTACATATTAGAAAAGAAGAAGGAAAAAAAGGAAAAAGAAAAAAGGGAAAGGAAGAGGAGGAGGAGGAGGAGGAGGAGGAGGAGGAGGAGGAGGAGGAGGAGGAGGAGGAGGAGAAGAAGAAGAAGAAGAAGAAGAAGAAGAAGAAGAAGAAGAAGAAGAAGAAGAAGAAGAAGAAGAAGAAGAAGAAGAAGAAGAAGAAGAAGAAAAAGAAGAAGAAAAAAGAGGAAAAAGAAGAGGAAGAAAAAGAAGAAAAAAAGAAGAGGAAAAAGAAGAAGAAAAAGAAGAAGAAGGAGAAGAAAAAGAAGAAGAAGAAGAAGAAGAAGAAGAAGAAGAAGAAGAAGAAGAAGAAGAAAAGGAAAAAAGAAGAAGAGGGGAAGAAGAAGAAAAAGACACATTTTATACTTCCTTATTTAGGGTTCCGCCATGTTTTGCAGTTTCTTTCTTTTCTTTAGTTGAATGTTTTTATACTGCTAGCTAGTTGCCTAGTTTGCTGACCGAAAGAAGTTAAATTAGTTATTATATGAAATTCAACTAAAGTCAACATTTTTGAGGACTAGTGCTACTAATAAATTCAACTAGAGCCATCATATGTCCACAAGTGCATTGGTTTTTTGAATGAGAAACGATAACTTGGTGTAGTTGATTATCTTCTGCTCAAAATTTCTTATGTTATAATGCTGTATGATAATGTTGTAAGGGTACTAATTGGTCTCTTCTGCTGCTTATCAGAGATGGGGGGAAGCCGCCACCGCAGACTCCGCCCTGCCACACCATAGTACGAGTTGGATGCTTCCGAGTTCTTTAGTATCATACTTAGGACTTCAGTATCATCCATGAGGCAGGTATATAAAAGGAGAGATGTCCCCTTCACCATCTCATTATTATAACTCTGTTGTTTGCTACATCACTCATTGTCCCAAACTGCAGAGGTTGTCTGACACTTTTATGAACATGCTGGGTGAAGATCCGCCAAATAATGTGAAGCTGCGACAGGCCGGCAGCGGGTTTCACATGCTGTGGAACATGGAGTTGGTGATCAAGGAGGGCCACATGTACTTGTGTCATGGCTAGGAGAAGTTCTACCATGCCTACGACCTGCGGCTGGGGTACTTCCTTCTCTTCAGGTACGACAACGACGCGACCATACTCATCGTGAAGGTGTTCAACGCGACTATGTGTCGCATGCGCTATGCTAACGATGATGATGCCAGTACATTCTGCCTCTTCTTATTCCTCTACATTTGGCTTTGTCTCGCATCAATTGTCAGCGGTCATTGTTGCATTTGGACATGCAATGGGAGCAGCAACAGCGACACTGGCTACAGCCAAAGCAGCAGTAACACTGCCTACAGCCAAAGCAGCAGCGATTCTGGCTGCAGCAAAGACAGCAAGGAGGATGATCCGGATTGGAGTGGCAGGGAAGAAGAGGAGCAGAGTGGGCATCAGGCTGAGGATGACCTAGCGATGGTGGTGGCTGACCAAGGGCAAGAGATGGTGGTGGCTGACCATGGTCAAGAGTTGGTGGTGGCTGAGGATGACCTAGCGATGGTCGTGCCTGCCCTGCCTGAAGATGGCATAGCAATAGTGGTGATGCCTGACAAAGACCTCGTGTCAGTGGTGGCGTCGGTGATCCCACAGCTGGGCGACATGACCACGCCAATTGTGGTAGAAGACTACGTCTCACTGCCTCCACTGCCTCGCCGCTCTTGGCGCATCAGGCTGAGGAAGGAGAAGGAGAAGAACAATGAGAACTGAACTATGCCAGGTATGTCAGATCTCCAAAATGATCTATATATACTTAGCTTTGTTTCCTCCGAAATGACATAAGTTAGCTCTAAGTTAGCTCTAATATGCTTAGTTACCTATGTTAGCTCTAGTATGCTTAGTTACATATGTTAGCTCTAATATGCTAAGGTATCTCTACTATGCTTAGTTTCCTATAGGTTAGCTCCGAAATTACTTATGTTAGCACAAAATGACCAAGTTTACATAATAAGCTTATAGTCTTCTTCTTCTTCTTCTTCTTCTTCTTCTTCTTCTTCTTCTTCTTCTTCTTCTTCTTCTTCTTCTTCTTCTTCTTCTTCTTCTTCTTCTCCAAAATGACATAAGTTAGCTCTAAGTTAGCTCTAATATGCTTAGTTCACTCAAAGATGGCATAATTAGCTAGGTTGGCTCCATTTTACCTAAGTTGGCTCTAATATGCTAAGTTATCTCTAGTATGCTTAGTTTTCTATAGGTTAGCTCCAAAATTACTTATGTTAGCACAAAATGACCAAGTTTACATAATAAGCTTATAGTCTTCTTCTTCTTGTTATTCTTCTTCTTATTATTATTCTTCTCCAAAATGACATAAGTTAGCTCTAAGTTAGCTCTAATATACTTAGTTTCCTATAGGTTAACTCCAAAATTACTTATGTTAGCACAAAATGACCAAGTTTACATAATAAGCTTATAGTCTTCTTCTTATTCTTATTCTTCTTCTTATTCTTCTTATTCTTCTCCAAAATGACATAAGTTAGCTCTAAGTTAGCTCTAATATACTTAGTTTCCAATAGGTTAACTCCAAAATTACTTATGTTAGCACAAACTGACTAAGTTTACATAATAAGCTTATAGTCTTCTTCTTATTATTCTTCTAGTATTCTTCTAGTCTTCTTCTTCTTCTTCATTTTCTTCTAGGTTAGCTCCATTTTACTTCAGTATGCTTACTTCTTATAGTCTTCTTCTTCTTCTTCATTTTCTTCTTCTTCTTCTAACATCTTGTTTATCATTTTGCATTTGATTTAATTCATGGAAGCTTGCATGGAAGGAGTCCTTCTTTTCCATTTGTGCTTTTATTTTGTATCAATGAACTTGCATGGTTGGAACTTGTTATATATGGATGGATGGATAACCGTGTTGGATGAATAATGTGAAACTTTTGTAATATGTAAGGATGCATGGAACTATATATGTGCTGGTTATGTATGTATATATGATGAAACTTGTGTGTTGGATATTCTTGTTGTATATATATGTATATTTGTGTATATCTGTGAATTGTTGTCAAATTGAATGAATTAAATTAAAAATAGGGTTGTACAGGCTCTTTGCCGTCAGCTAGCTGATGGCAAACATGCCACGTGGCAGATACCTGTGATTCCTGGGACTGGCATGTTTGAGCACTTTGTCATCTGCTAGCGGACGACAAAGACCGTAGCCTCTTTGCCGTCTGCTGGCTGACGGCAGAGCATGTTGTTAACCCCTAATGGCTCTCACCCCACCTCACTGCCGTCCACAATCGTTACCATCTGCTAGCCACCAATTGCGGACGACACAACCCTTTGCCGTCCATTTCCAGGAAGCGGACGGCAAAGAAGGCCTTTGCTGGCATGTGTTCAGACGGACGGTTTGCCGTCTGCTGACGGACAGCAAAGGAGTTTGCCGTCCGTGATCCATGCCTTTGCCATCCGCCATGGCGGACGACAAAGAAGTGGATTCCAGTAGTGATCTTCATTCAAGGAGGAAAGAAGGGGGTGGGGTGGAGCATGAATCTAGGACGTGGTTCAATGAGGAAAGGAAGGAGGAAAAGTAGTATAGACTGGCTATCCGGCCGCTCTGTTGGTCAAAAAGGAAAAATGGTGTAACCCAGTACACACATCTGTAAGGAACCGATCTCTTTGCTGAAAAGGGAAAGAAACCTAGGGGTCGGGGAGTTTGTGCAGGACTAGATTTGCTGCCCTCACATATGAAAAAAGTTCAAAGAGAACAAACATGGGACCAACACAGATATGCTACTTGGCAACATACTCTGCATCACCCATTTATACGTGTGGAGGCACATGGTGCTGTCATGTCCCATGTCCCATACAACTATTTTGTTGTTGTTAATCTAAGAATGCCGCTGGAAAAATGAAGCAATGCCACTGTTAAAAGTAAATTATATTTTTAACAAATCTTATTTTTGGAGAATGTCTATTAATATGAATCAATGCAACCATTTTAGAAATGATGCTGTTCTACTTTGTTTTCCATCAAGATAAGGTAGATGCTTATTTTTGTGGCCATATTATTCATCCTCCTTTATTGCCTAGTAATTGTTTCTTTTTTTACCTCTAAAAACAGTGATATATATTCAACTCGTTGTTATTGCGACCTTTTGCTTCACTACGCAAAACACTTTCGTTTTAAGAGTGTTTTGTGCAGTTCAACTTAAATGTCACACCGACAACTTTGCTTGATTTAGTTGAACTACACAAAATGAGATTGTATTTCCTATTCGTGTTGGCAGATTCATATCTGATCTTGTCTGCCTCATGAAAGGTCAGTACCGACCTTCATCCACACGATTGTGTATTGTGCTTTGAGATGTTGTGCTACTTGTATTGGTACTGTTTTAAATAAATTTTGAAGTGAAGCTATTGTATTGATGTCTTTTCCCATTAAGTGAACAAAAATGGGACCAACTCAGACAAGATGCTTGTTTCTTTGTTACAACAAACTCTGCATCACCCCCTTTATAAGTCTATGGAAGCACATGGTGTCGTTTCACGCACTCTCCCCTGCAACTGTTTACGCTTTTTGTTAATCTAATGCCACTAGTAAAATTAAGCAACACCAATCATAAAATTAACTACTAAATCTTAGTTCAAAACTGCAACACTTGTTAGGGATCGACGGGAGTACCATTTCTATTAGGGATCGGCGGGAGTATACATGTTTAACAAATGTATTGTTGAGATAATGTTTCTGTCATTATATATCAGTTATAGTGTTTTACAAATGGCACTATCCTGCTTTGTAGTTCTTTCTACATGTTTAACCAAGGTATTGTTAAGATAATGTCTCTGTTAATATGAATCAGATACACTGTTTTAGGAATGGTACTTTCCTGCTTTGTCATTCTTTATAGATGTTGAACAAAGGTATTGTTACGATAATGTCTCAGTTAATATGAATGAATCACATTGTTTGAGAATTGTTACTGTCTTGCTTTGTTTCCCATTAAGATAAGGTAGATGTTTTTTCTTCTGAGCGTATAAGTCATCAACCGTTATTGCTTAGTAATTGTTTCCTTGATACCTATTTATGCATACAGTGATATCAAAACTTCTGCTTGATTATATTTCGACTTTGATTTTAGTTGAACTGCACAAAAGGAGCCAATGTGTTTAAGGAAAACTGTTGCATTGTTGGGCCCAGTTGATCTTTCCACTTTGCAGAAAGAACTAGTCACTGTTTGCGCTACATTACACAAGGAATGATCGAGAAGCTTTAGAGAGTATTAGAAGACGCTGGAGACATGACTAGTCTGCAGAGCTCATGTGGCAACTCAACAGCACGTGCAATGCAAAATTCACTCCACAAGGAAAGGTATGACCAAGTTAGTGGCCGACGCAGCTGTAACAAACGAGGTCAGTATCCGCCTTCATCCACATGATCGTGCTTTCTTATGTTGTGCTACTTATATTGTTCTATTGTTTTGAATACATATTTAATTAAAGCTATTGTATTGCTATATTTTCCTGTTAAGATAATGAAGATCATTATATTTGTGAGTGTATGTTTAATTGTACTACTATTATATTCATCACACTTTTTCTGTATTTATGCAGACAGGGATGCTCAGCTTGATTTCAGCGGAACTGCACAAAATATTCAGATGGTTCTTGTCCTCCATAATACTTCATCATGCACAATACATCGAATGGTTCTCTAATCATTCGTTGTCACCTTGAGCCACCGGACTATCTACTTGAATGGAGCTGCCAACGTCTTCAAGGCCTTGCAACATATAAATACAAAATCCACTATGCTACGCTAGACATTGTTTGATTTCAGTGGAACTACACAAAAAGATAAGCTGGTTAATCCAGCTCCATGTGCCATTTCAATGTGCAAACTGATGACAAACCCTGCCCATTCCACAATTATAGCATTACATATTTTGAATGGGAAAAGCTTGTCAAAGTTTAATTGTTGATGTTAGCAAGAAGACATTCATTGATATTTTTGAATTGGAAAACCTTGACAAATTTTGCTCATTATTGTTAGCTAGAAGACATGCATTTGATATTTGGGAATGGGATGCCCTTTGTCGTGAGCAGCGTCGATCATTTTTCCCATTCGTGTGTTCAGTTCAGAAGTAAATATTGACTCTGATGAGATGCATAATCATGAATGTTGACTTATGTAAGGTATTTTAAGAGTTTGTTCTGAATGTTGTCCATGAAATGCCAGACCTTGTGAGTTTGATTGCAAAGTTGAGCTTGGAATGCTCTGGCACGCGGCATCACGAGCGGTTCACCGCGTCTCCTAAGAATAATGCTCTGTATTGTTTTGCATGTTGATCTAATGCCAGTGATTTGCATGTTAAGAAGACCATCCTCTTCTGTTGTTTCTGTGCTTAAGAAGTTCATTGTCTTATGTTTCATTCATAGCCTATACGACAACTTGGGTAGGCTAGAGGTGAAACCATATGATCTTTCGACCAACTCATCATCTTACCGTTTCATGCTGGCTCAGTCTCTCGAAGGTGCTCATAGGGGTCTGATGATCCTGGCTTCCTGAATGAGCATCGGGCGTTGTATCAGACCATCCGTAGGGCCCATGAGGCCCTCTCCATCGTCCTTTGAGTTGTTGCGCTCGCCGTGGCACTGCCGTCTTGCATTGTCAACATGGTCAACGAACATGAGAAATCAGGAGATGACTTTACTTGGAGAGGATGACAGTAGGGACCCACCAGGGTGTTGGGGAACGCAGTAATTTCAAAAAAATTCCTACGATCACGTGAGATCTATCTAGGTGATGCATAGCAACGAGGGGGAGAGTGTGTCCACGTACCCTCGTAGACCGAAAGCAGAAGCGTTATGTAACGCGGTTGATGTAGTCGAACATCTTCACGATCCAACCGATCAAGTACCAAACGCACGGCACCTCCGCGATCTGCACACGTTCAGCTCAGTGACGTCCCTCAAACTCTAGATCCAGCTGAGGCCGAGGGAGAGTTCCGTCAGCACAATGGCATGGTGACGGTGATGATGAAGTTATCGGTGTAGGGCTTCGCCTAAGCACTACGACGATATGACCGAGGTGGAAAACTGTGGAGGGGGGCACCACACACGGCTAAAGATCAACTCGTGTGTCTATGGGGTGCCCCCCTTCCCTGTATATAAAGGAGGAGAGGAGGGGGTCGGCCGGCCTCATGGGGCGCGCCCCAAGGGGAAGAATCCTACTCCTACTATGAGTAGGTTCCCCCTTTCCTAGTCCAACTAGGAGGGGAAGGAAAGAGGAAGAGGGAGAGAAGGAAAGAGGGGGCGACCCCCTCCCCAATTCAGATTGGGCTTGGGGGGCGCCCGCCTCCACCTGGCCGCCTCCTCCTCTGTTCCACTAAAGCCCATGTAGGCTCATTAACCCCCCCGGGGGGTTCCGGTAACCCCCGGGTACTCCGGTTTTATCCGAAACTTCTCTGGAACACTTCCGGTGTCCGAACATAGCCATCTAATATATCAATGTTTATGTCTCGACCATTTCGAGACTCCTCGTCATGTCCGTGATCACATCCGGGACTCCGAACAACCTTTGGTACATCAAATCACATAAACTCATAATATCAATCATCGTCAAACGTTAAGCGTGCGGACCCTACGGGTTCAAGAACTATGTAGACATGACCGAGACTCATCTCCGGTCAATAATAAATAGCAGAACCTGGATGCTCATATTGGTTCCTACATATTCTACGAAAATCTTTATCGGTCAAACCGCATAACAACATACATTGTTCCCTTTGTCATCGGTATGTTACTTGCCCGAGATTCGATCATCGGTATCATCATACCTAGTTCAATATCATTACCGGCAAGTCTCTTTACTCGTTCCATAATACTTCATCCCGCAACTAACTCATTAGTCACAATGCTTGCAAGGCTTATAGTGACGAGTATTACCGAGAGGGCCCAGAGATACCTCTCCGAAACACGAAGTGACAAATCCTAATCTCGATCTATGCCAACCCAACAAATACCTTCGGAGACACCTGTAGAGCACCTTTATAATCACACTTATACGTTGTGACATTTGGTAGAACAGAAAGTGTCCTCCGGTATTCTATAGTTGCATAATCTCATAGTGTGAGGAACTTTTATAAGTTATGATGAAAGCAGTAGCAATGAAACTATAACGATCATAATGCTAAGCTAACGGATGGGTCATGTCCATCACATCATTCTCCTAATGATGTGATCCTGTTCATCAAATCACAACACATGTCTATGGTTAGGAAACTTAGACATCTTTGATTAACAAGCTAGTCAAGTAGAGGCATACTAGGGACAATATGTTTTGTCTATGTATTCACACATGTACTAAGTTTCTAGTTAATACAATTCTAGCATGAATAATAAACATTTATCATGAAATAAGGAAACAAATAATAACTTTATTATTGCCTCTAGGGCATATTTCCTTCAGTATCCCACCTGCACTAGAGTTAATAATCTAGATTACATTGTAATGATTCTAACACCCATAGAGCTTTGGTGTTGATCATGTTTTGCTCGTGGAAGAGGCTTAGTTAATGGGTCTGCAACATTCAAATTCGTATGTATCTTGTAAATCTCCATGTCCCCTTCTGACACTTGATGACGGATGGAATTGAAGTGTCTCTTGATGTTCTTAGTTCTCTTGTGAAATCTGGATTCCTTTGCCAAGGCAATTGCACAAGTATTGTCACAAAAGATTTTCATTGGACCCGATGCACTAGGTATGACATCTAGATCAGATATGAACTCCTTCATCCAAACTCCTTCATTTGTTGCTTCCGAAGTAGCAATGTACTCCGCTTCACACGTAGATCCCGCCACGACACTCCGCTTGGAACTTCACCAACTAACAGCTCCTCCATTCAATAAAAATATGTATCCGGTTTGCGACTTAGAGTCATCTGGATTAGTGTCAAAGCTTGCATCGACGTAACCGTTTAAGACGAGCTCTTTTTCACCTCCATAAATGAGAAACATATCCTTAGTCCTTTTCAGGTATTTCAGGATATTTTTTACCGCTATCCAGTGCTCCACTCCGGGATTACTTTGGTACCTCCCTGCTATGCTCATAGCAAGGCACACATCAGGTCTGGTACACAGCATTGCATACATGATAGATCCTATGGCTGAAGCATAGGGAATGACTTTCATTTTCTCTCTATCTTCTGCAGTGGTCAGGCATTGAGTCTGACTCAATTTCACACCTTTTAACACAGGCAAGAACCCTTTCTTTGACTGATCCATTTTGAACTTCTTCAAAACTTTATCAAGGTATGTGCTTTATGAAAGTCCAATTAAGCGTCTTGATCTATCTCTATAGATCTTGATGCTCAATATGTAAGCAGCTTCACCGAGGTCTGTCATAGAAAAACTCTTATTCAGGTATACCTTTATGCTATCCAGAAATTCTATATCATTTCCCAATATGTCATCCACATATAATATCAGAAATGCTATAGAGCTCCCACTCACTTTCTTGTAAATACAGGCTTCTCCAAAGTCTGTATAAAACCATATGCTTTGATCACACTATCAAAGCGTTTATTCCAACTCCGAGAGGCTTGCACCAGTCCATAAATGGATCGCTGGAGCTTGCACACTTTGTTAGCACCTTTTGGATCGACAAAACCTCCTAGTTGCATCATATACAACTCTTCTTAATCATAAAATGCGGCAATTGCTAACATGATTCAGACAGACTTAAGCATCGCTACGGGTGACAAAGTCTCATCGTAGTCAACTCCTTGAACTTGTCAAAAACCTTTCGCAACAAGTTGAGCTTTGTAAATAGTAACATTACCATATGCGTCGGTCTTCTTCTTAAAGATCCATTTATTTTCTATGGCTTGCCGATCATCGGGCAAGTCCACCAAAGTCCACACTTTGTTCTCATACATGGATCCCATCTCAGATTTCATGACCTCAAGCCATTTTGTGGAATCTGGGCTCATCATCGCTTCCTCACAGTTCATAGGTTCATCATGGTCTAGTAACATGACTTCCAGAATAGAATTAGCATACCACTCTGGTGCGAATATTACTCTGGAAGATCTACGAGGTTCGGTAGTAACTTGATCTGAAGTTTCATGATCATTATCATTAACTTCCTCACTCATTGGTGTAGGAATCACTGGAACTGATTTCTGTGATGAACTACTTTCCAATAAGGGATAAGGTACAATTACCTCATCAAGTTCTACTTTCCTCCCACTCACTTCTTTCGAGAGAAACTCCTTCTCTAGAAAGGATCCATTCTTAGCAATAGAGATTTTGCCTTCGGATCTGTGATAGAAGGTGTACCCAACAGTTTCCTTTGGGTATCCTATGAAGATGCACTTCTCCGATTTGGGTTAGAGCTTATCAGGTTGAAGCTTTTTCACATAAGCATCAGAGCCCCAAAATTTAAGAAACGACAACTTCGGTTTCTTGCCAAACCACAGTTCATAAGGCTTCGTCTCAAACGATTTTGATGGTGCCCTATTTAAAGTGAATGCAGTCGTGTCTAAAGCATAACCCCAAAACAATAGCGGTAAATTAGTAAGAGACATCATAGATCGCACCATATCCAATAAAGTGCGGTTACGACATTCGGACACACCATTTCGCTGTGGTGTTCTAGGTGGCGTTAGTTATGAAACTATCCCATGTTGTTTCAAATGAAGACCAAACTCGTAACTCAAATATTCTCCTCCACGATCAGATCGTAGAAACTTTATTTTCTTGTTACGATGACTTTCCACTTCACTCTGAAATTCTTTGAACTTTTCAAATGTTTCAGACTTATGCTTCATTAAGTAGATATAACCGTATCTGCTCAAATCATCTGTGAAGGTAAGAAAATAACGATACCCGCCACGAACCTCAACACTCATTGGACCGCATACATCGGTATGTATTATTTCCAACAAGTCAGTAGCTCATTCCATTGTTCCGGAGGACGGAGTTTTAGTCATCTTGCCCATAAGGCATGGTTCGCAAGCACCAAGTGATTCATAATCAAGTGATTCCGAAAGTTCATCAGCATGGAGTTTCTTCATGCGCTTTATACCGATATGACCCAAATGGCATTGCCACAAATAAGTTGCACTATCATTATTAACTTTGCATCTTTTGGCTTCAATATTATGAATATGTGTATCATCACTATCGAGATTCAACAAAAATAGACCACTCATCAAGGGTGCATGATCATAAAAGATATTACTCATATAAATAGAACAACCATTATTCTCTGATTTAAATGAATAACTGTCTCGCATCAAACAAGATCCAGATATAATGTTCATGCTCAATGCTGGCACCAAATAACAATTATTCAGGGCTAAAACTAATCCCGGTGGTAGATGTAGAGGTAGCATGCCGACGGCGATCATATCGACCTTGGAAACATTTCCCACGCGCATCGTCACCTCGTCCTTAGACAATCTTCATTTAATCGGTAGCCCTTGTTTTGAGTTGCAAATATGAGCAACAGAACCAGTATCAAATACCCAGGCGCTACTACGAGCATTAGTAAGGTACACATCAATAACATGTATATCAAATATACCTTTCACTTTTCCATCCTTCTTATCCGCCAAATACTTGGGGTTGTTCCGCTTCTAGTGACCACTCCCTTTGCAGTAGAAGCACTCAGTTTCAGGCTTAGGTCCAGACTTGGGTTTCTTCTCTTGAGCAGCAACCTTTTTGCTGTTCCTCTTGAAGTTCCCCTTCTCCCCTTTACCCTTTTACTTGAAACTAGTGGTCTTATTGATCATCAACACTTGATGCTCCTTTTTGATTTCTACCTCCGCAGCCTTTAGCATCGTGAAGAGCTCGGGAATAGTCTTGTTCATCCCTTGCATATTATAGTTCATCACGAATCCTTTATAGCTTGGTGGCAGTGATTGAAGAACGCTGTCAATGACACTATCATCGGTAACATTAACTTCCAACTGAGTCAAGTTTTTATGGTAGCCAGGCATTCTGAGTATGTGTTAACTGATAGAACTATTCATTTTGCAGTTGTAGAACTTGTTGGAGACTTCATATCTCTCAACTCGGGCATTTGCTTGAAATATTAACTTCAACTCCTAGAACATCTCATATGCTCCATGACGTTCCAAATGTCTTTGAAGTCCCGATTCTAAGCCATAAAGCATGACACACCGAACTATCGAGTAGTCATCAACACGCGTCTGACCTGCATTCACAATGTCTGCAGTTGCGGGCGCGGGTGGTACACCTAACGGTGCTTCCATGACGTAATTCTTTTATGCAGCAATGAGGATAATCCTCAAGTTACGGACCCAGTCCGTGTAGTTGCTGCCATCATCTTTCAACTTAGCTTTCTCTAGGAATGCATTAAAATTCAAAGGAACGGTAGCACGGGCCATTGATCTACAATAACACAGACATGCAAAATAACTATCAGGACTAAGTTCATGATAAATTAAAGTTCAATTAATCATATTACTTAAGAACTCCCACTTAGATAGACATCCCTCTAGTAATCTAAGTGATCATGTGATCCAAATCAACTAAACCATGCCCGATCATCACGTGAGATGGAGTAGTTTTCAATGGTGAACATCACTATGTTGATCATATCTACTATATTGTTTTCCGCCTCGCATTAGGCTTACCTAGAAAATGGGCTTTAAGAAATAATAAATGGGTTATGATTATAAAAAATTGGGCTGTAAATATAAAAAAACCAGACTAAAAATTTCGGGATAAAAAATATTTCGGATCCCATCAAAATGTGGGATATTTTGTTGAATTCTTTTTGAGCTGTTGGTTGAAATTATTAACCATTATCCTGGCTAGAAAATGGGCTATAATTTAAACAAATAGTAAATGGGTTGCAGTAAATTCCATTAGAACTCAAAAATGGGTTGTACATTATAACAAATCGCAAATGAGCTATATGTTCTCTACCATAGATGTGATACTCACTTGTTGGCCTACTAAGTTGACGCATACGCAAAGCTTTGTCAACTTATAGTCAACACACGATTCCAGTAGCTGTGGCCGTGGATGTCCATCCAACGGCTGTGGAGCTTCTTCAATCTCGGACATTCATGCTTCGGCCGCCCAAACCACCGCCGGCGGTACTGCTACTTCTTGAGCACTGCGTTGGTTTTCCCTTGAAGAGGAAAGGGTGATACAGCAAAGTAGCGTAAGTATTTCCCTTAGTTTTTGAGAACCAATGTATCAATCCAGTAGGAGGCTACACACAAGTCCCTCGTACCTACACAAACAAACAAGAACCTCGCAACCAACGCAATAAAGGGGTTGTCAATCCCTTCATGTCCACTTGCGAAAGTGAGATCTAATAGAGATAATAAGATAAGATAAATATTTTTGGTATTTTTATAATATAGATTGGAAAGTAAAGATTGCAAAGTAAAGTAGATCGGAAACTTATACGATGGAAAATAGACCCGGGGGCCATAGGTTTCACTAGTGGCTTCTCTCAAGATAACATAAGTATTACGGTGGGTGAACAAATTACTGTCGAGCAATTGATAGAAAATTGCATAGTTATGAGAATATCTAGGCATGATCATGTATATAGGCATCACATCTGCAACAAGTAGATCGAAACGATTCTGCATCTACTACTATTACTCCACACATCGACCGCTATCCAGCATGCATCTAGAGTATTAAGTTCATTAGAACAGAGTAATGCATTAGGCAAGATGACATGATGTAGAGGGATAAACTCAAGCAATATGATATAAACCCCATCTTTTTATCCTCGATGGCAACAATACAATACGTGCCTTGCTGCCCCGGCTGTCACTGGGAAAGGACACTGCAAGATTAAACCCAAAGCTAAGCACTTCTCCCATTGCAAGAAAGATCAATCTAGTAGGCCAAACCAAACTGACAATTCAAAGAGACTTGCAAAGATAACCAATCATACATAAAATAATTCAGAGGAGATTCAAATATTTATCATAGATAAAATTGATCATAAACCCACAATTCATTGGATCTCGACAAACACACCGCAAAAAGAGTTACATTGAATAGATCTCCAAGAAGATCGAGGAGAACATTGTATTGAGATTCAAAAAGAAAGAAGAAGCCATCTAGCTAATAACTATGGACCCGAAGGTCTGTGCTAAACTACTCACAACTCATCGGAGAGGCCTTGGCATTGATGTATAAGCCCTCCATGATCGATTCCTCCTCCGGCAGAGCGCCAGAAAAGGCTCCAAGATGGGATCTCACGAGAATAGAAGGTTGCGGCGGTGGAAATAGGGTTTTGTGGTGCTCTTGGATATTTTTGGGGTACGTAGATATATATATGCGAAGGAAGTCGGTCAGGAGAGCCACAAGGGGCCCACGAGGGTAGGGGCGTGCCCACACCCCTAGGGCGCGCCCTAGACCCTCGTCGCCGCCTCGATTGCTTCTTGACGTCCACTCCAAGTCTCCTAGATTGTGTTTGTTCCAAAAATAACTCTCCTGAAGGTTTCATTCCATTTGGACTCCGTTTCATATTCATTTTCTGCGAAACACTAAAATAGGCAAAAAACAGCAATTTGGGCTGGGCCTCCGGTTAATAGGTTAGTCCAAAAAATGATATAAAAGTGTTTAGTAAAGCCCATAAACATCCAAAACAGGTAATATAATAGCATGGAACAATAAAAAATTATAGATACGTTAGAGACGTATCAAGCATCCCCAAGCTTAATTCCTGGTCCTCCTCGAGTAGGTAAATGATAAAAACAGAATTTTTGATGTGGAATGCTACCTAATACGTCTCCAACGTATCTATAATTTTTTATTGTTCCATGCTATTATATTACCCGTTTTGGATGTTTATGGGCTTTACTATACACTTTTATATCATTTTTGGGACTAACCTACTAACCGGAGGCCCAGCCCAAATTATTGTTTTCTTGCCTATTATAGTGTTCCACAGAAAAGGAATATCAAACGGATTCCAAACGGAATGAAACCTTTGGGAGAGTTATTTTTGGAACAAACGCAATCCAGGAGACTTGGAGTGGACGTCAAGAAAGAGACAAGGCGGCAATGAGGCAGGAGGGCGCGCCCCCCACCCTCGTGGGCCCCTCGTGGCTCCCCTGACCGACCTCTTTCGACTATATATATCTACGTACCCCGAATCCATCCAGGAGCGCCACAAAACCCTATTTCCACCACCGCAACCTTCTGTTCCTGTGAGATCCCATATTGGAGCATTTTCCGGTGCTCTGCCGGAGGGGGGAATCGATCACGGAAGGCTTCTACATCATCGGCAAGGCCTCTCCGATGAGTTGTGAGTAGTTTACCACAGACCTTCGGGTCCATAGTTATTAGCTAGTTGGCTTCTTCTCTCTCTTTGGATCTCAATACAATGTTCTCCTCGATCTTCTTGGAGATCTATTCGATGTAACTCTTTTTGCGGTGTGTTTGTCGAGATCCGATGAATTGTGGGTTTATGATCAAGTTTATCTATGAGAAATATTTGAATCTCCTCTGAATTCTTTTATGTATGATTGGTTATCTTTGCAAGTCTCTTCAAATTATCAGTTTGGTTTGGCCTACTAGATTGACCTTTCTTGCAATGGGAGAAGTGCTTAGCTTTGGGTTCAATCTTGCGGTGTCCTTTCCCAGTGACAGCAGGGGCAGCAAGGCACGTATTGTATTGTTGCCATCGAGGATAAAAATATGGGGTTTATATCATATTGCTTGAGTTTATCCCTCTACATCATGTCATCTTGCTTAATGTGTTACTCTGTTCTTATGAACTTAATACTCTAGATGCATGCTGGATAGCGGTCGATGTGTGGAGTAATAGTAGTAAATGCAGAATCATTTCGATCTACTTGTCGCGGACATGATGCCTATATACATGATCATGCCTAGATATTCTCATAACTATGAACTTTTCTATCAATTGCTCGACAGTAATTTTTTCACCCACCGTAATACCTATGCTATCTTGAGAGAAGCCACTAGTGAAACCTATGGCCCCCAGATCTATTTTCTATCATATAAGTTTCCTGTCTACTTTATTTTGCAATCTTTACTTTTCAATCTCTATCATAAAAATACCAAAAATATTTATCTTATCTTATTATCTCTATCAGATCTCACTTTTGCAAGTGGTCGTGAAGGGATTGACAACCCCTTTATCGCATTGGTTGCGAGGTTCTTGTTTGTTTGTATAGGTATGTCGGACTTGCGTGGATCTTCCTACTGGATTGATACCTTGGTTCTCAAAAACTGAGGGAAATACTTACGCTACTTTGCTGCATCACCCTTTCCTCTTCAAGGAAAAAACCAATGCATGCTCAAGAGGTAGCACTACCTAGCATATTTCTCAATGTAACTTTCTTTATTGTGGCATGAATGTTCAGATCCAAATGATTCAAAATAAAATTTCATATTGACATAAGAGTAACAATACTTCAAGCATACTAACAAAGTAATCATGTCTTCTCAAAATAACATGGCCAAAGAAAGTTATCCCTACAAAATCATATAGTCTGGCTATGCTCTATCTTCATCACACAAAATATTTAAATCATGCACAACCCAGATGACAAGCCAAGCAATTGTTTCATACTTTTGATGTTCTCAAACTTTTTCAATTTTCACGCAATACATGAGCGTGAGCCATGGACATAGCACTATATATGGAATAGAATGGTGGTTGTGGAGAAGACAAAAAAGGAGAAGATAGTCTCACATCAACTAGGCATATCAACGGGCTATGGAGATGCCCATCAATATATATCAATGTGAGTGAGTAGGGATTGCCATGCAATAGATGCACTAGAGCTATAAGTGTATGAAAGCTCAATAAAGAAACTAAGTGGGTGTGCATCCAACTTGCTTGCTCACAAAGACATAGGGCATTTTGAGGAAGCCCATCATTGGAATATACAAGCCAAGTTCTATAATGAAAAATTCCCACTACTATATGAAAGTGACAACATAGGAGACTATCTATCATGAAGATCATGGTGCTACTTTCAAGCACAAGTGTGGAAAAGGATAGTAACATTGTCCCTTCTCTCTTTTTCTCTCATTTTTTATTTTTTATTTTGGTGGGCTTCTTTGGCCTCTTTTTTTATTTGGGCTTCTTTGGCCTCTTTTATTTTTCATATAGTCCTGAGTCTCATCCCGACTTGTGGGGGAATCATAGTCTCCATCATCCTTTCCTCACTTGGGACAATGCTCTAATAATGAAGATCATCACACTTTTATTTACTTACAACTCAAGAATTACAACTCAATACTTAGAACAAAATATGACTCTATGTGGATGCCTCCGGCGGTGTACAGGGATATGCAATGAATCAAGAGTGACATGTATGAAACAATTATAAAGGTGGCTTTGCCACAGATACGATGTCAACTACATGATCATGCAAAAGCAATATGACAATGATGGAGCGTGTCATAATAAATGGAATGGTGGAAAGTTGCATGGCAATATATCTCGGAATGGCTATGGAAATACCATAATAGGTAGGTATGGTGGCTGTTTTGAGGAAGGTATATGGTGGGTGTATGGTACCGGCGAAAGTTGCGCGACACAAGAGAGGCTAGCAATGGTGGAAGGGTGAGAGTGCGTATAATCCATGGACTCAACATTAGTCATAAAGAACTCATATACTTATTGCAAAAATCTACAAGTTATCAAAATGAAGTACTACGTGCATGCTCCTAGGGGGATAGATTTCTAGAAAAAGACCATCGCTCGTCCCCGACCGCCACTCATAAGGAAGACAATCAATAAATAATTCATGCTCCAACTTCATCACATAACGGTTCACCATATGTGCATGCTACGGGAATCACAAACTTTTAACACAAGTATATCTCAAATTCACAACTACCCAACTAGCATGACTCTAATATTACCAACCTCATATCTCAAAACAATCATCAAGCATCAAATTGATCATAGCATTCAATTTCACTCTATATGATAGTTTGTATTATACCCAACTTGTATGCCCATCATATTAGGACTAATTTTATAACCAAAGAAAATACCATGTTGTTATAAAAGACTCTCAAAATAATATAAGTGAAGCATGAGAGATCAATAATTTCTACAAAATAAAACCACCGCCGTGCTCTAAAAAGATATAAGTGAAGCACTAGAGCAAAATTGTCTAGCTCAAAAGATATAAGTGAAGCACATAGAGTATTCTAATAAATTCCGATCCATGTGTGTCTCTCCCAAAAGGTGTGTAAGGCAAGGATGATTGTGGTAAACTAAAAAGCAAAGACTCGTATCATACAAGACACTCCAAGCAAAACACATATCATGTTGTGAATAAAAATATAGCTCCAAGTAAAGTTACTGATAAACGAAGACGAAAGAGGGGATGCCTTCCGGGGCATCCCCAAGCTTAGGCTTTTGGTTTTACTTGAATTTACCTTGGGGTGCCTTGGGCATCCCCAAGCTTAGGCTCTTTCCACTCCTTATTCCATAATCCATCAAATCATTACCTAAAACTTGAGAACTTCACAACACAAAGCTCAACAGAAAATCTCATGAGCTCCGTTAGTGCAAGAAAGCAAACCACTACTTTAAGGTACTGTAAGTAATTCATTCTTTATTTATATTAGTGTTAAACCTACTGTATTACAACTTCTCTATGGTTCATACCCCCCGATACTGGCCATAGATTCATCAAAATAAGCAAACAACACACGAAAAACAGAATCTGTCAAAAACAGAGCAGTCTGTAGCAATCTGTAACTTTCGGATACTTCTGGAACTCTAAAAATCCTACCAAAATAGGAAGTCCTAGGAAATTTGTCTATTAATCTACTTCAAAAAGAGTGAACTAAAAATCACGTTCCTGTGATTTATAAAAATTATTCTCGTGCACGCAAAAGTTTCTGTTTTTCAGCAAGATCAAATTAACTATCACCCAAGATGATCCTATAGGTTCTACTTGGAAAAACACTAATTAAAACATAAACCACATCTAAACAAAGGCTAGATTAATTATTTATTATTATACAGTAACAAAAAGCAAGGAACAAAAATAAAATTGGGTTGCCTCCCAACAAGCGCTATCGTTTAACGCCCCTAGCTAGGCATAAAAGCAAGAATATATCTAAATATTGTCATCTTTGGTATTCAATTCATAAGTAGCTCTCATAATAGATTCATAAGGTAATTTGATTTTCTTTCTAGGAAAGTGTTCCATGCCTTTCCTTAATGGAAATTGGAATCTAATATTTCTTTCTTTCATATCAATAATTGCACCAATCGTTCTAAGGAAAGGTCTACCAAGAATAATAGGACATGAAAGATTGCACTCTATATCAAGAACAATAAAATCTACGGGAACATAATTCCTATTTGCAACAAAATAACATCATTAATTCTTCCCATAGGTTTCTTAATAGTGGATTTTGCAAGGTGCAAATTTAAAGAGCAATCATCAAATTCATGAAAACCTAACACATCACACAAAGCTTTTGGAATCGTGGAAACGCTAGCACCCAGATCACGAAAAGCATAGCATTCATGATCTTTAATTTTAATTTTAATACTAGTTTCCCACTCATTATAAAGTTTTCTAGGGATAGAAACTTCCAATTCAAGTTTTTCTTCATAAGATTGCATCAAAGCATCAATGATATGTTTGGTAAAAGCTTTATTTTGATTATAAGCATGAGGAGAATTCAACACGGATTGCAACAAGGAAATACAATCTACTAAAGAACAATTATCATAATTAAATTCCTTGAGATCCAAATAGTGGGTTCATTGCTATGTAAAGTTTTGACCTCTCCAATCCCACTTTTACCAAATTTAGCATCAAGATCTAAACACTCTAAAGCATTGGGATGCCTTTTAACTAAAGTTGACTCATCTCCAGTCCCATCATTATGAAGATTCATATTGCAAATCAAAGATTTAATAGGGGACACATCAATCACTTTTAGATCTTCATCATTATTATCATGAGAACTAGAAGAACACGCTCTTACAAAGCAATCTTTGTTAGCACACATTCTAGCGGTTCTTTCCTTGCACTCATCAATGGAAATTCTCATGGATTTGAGAGACTCATTTATATCATGCTTAGGTGGAATAGATCTGAGTTTTAAAGAATCAACATCAAGAGAAATTCTACCCATGTTCCTAGCCAATTTCATCAATCTTAGGCAATTTTTCTTCAAGCAAAGCATTGAAATTCTTTTGAGAGATCATAAATTCTTTAACACTAATCTCAAAATCAGAGGGCATCTTTTAAAATTTCCATAAGAGTTGTTGTAGGAATTTCCATAATTATTAGAGGAATTACTAGGGAACGACCTAGGATTAAAGTTTCCTCTATACGCTTTGTTACTAAAATTATTCCTACCAACAAAATTCACATCCATAGATTCATTATTATTATCAATCAAAGTAGACAAAGGCATATCATTAGGATCAATAGGAGCACTCTTATTAGCAAACAATTTCATAAGTTCATCCATCTTTCCACTCAAAACATTAATCTCTTCTATCGCAGGAACTTTTTTACTAGTAGATCTTTGGGTGTGCCATTGAGAATAATTAACCATAATATTATCTACAACTTTAGTAGCTTCTCCGAAAGTGATTTCCATAAAAGTGCCTCCCGCGGCCGAATCTAAAAGATTTCTAGAAGCAAAATTCAATCTGGCGTAAAAATTTTGTATGATCATCCATAAATTTAAATCATGTGTAGGGCAATTGTGAATCATTAATTTCATCCTCTCCTAAAATTGTGCAACATTCTCATGATCAAGTTGCTTAAAATTCATAATATCGTTTCTAAGAGAGATGATCTTAGTGAGAGGAAAATACTTAGAGATAAAAGCATCTTTGCACTTATTCCATGAATCAATACTATTTTTAGGCAAACACGAAAACCAAGTTTTAGCGCGATCTCTAAGTGAAAACGGAAATAACTTCAATTTAACAATATCATTATCCAAGTCTTTCTTCTTTTTCATATCACACAACTCAACAAAGTTGTTTAGATGAGCAGCGGCATCTTCACTAGAAAGGCCAGATATCTTTCATGACAAGATTCAACAAAGCAACATTAATTTCACAAGATTTAGCTTTGGTAAGAGGAGCAATCGGAGTGTTAAGGAAATCATTATTGTTGGTATTGGAAAAGTCACACAATTTAGTATTATCTTGAGCCATCGTGACAAACAATCCAACACACAAGCACACAAGAGGCAAGCGAAAAAGAGGCGGATGGGAAAGAGAGGGCGAATAAAATGGCAAGGGTGAAGTGGGGGAGAGGAAAATGAGAGGCAAATGGAAAATAATGTAATGCGAGGGAGAAGAGTTTGTGATGGGTACTTGGTATGTCTTGACTTGAGCGAAGACCTCCCCGGCAACGGCGCCAGAAATCCTTCTTGCTACCTCTTGAGCACTGTGTTGGTTTTCCCTTGAAGAGGAAAGGGTGATGCAACAAAGTAGCGTAAGTATTTCCCTTAGTTTTTGAGAACCAAGGTATCAATCCAGTAGGAGGCTACACACAAGTCCCTCGTACCTACACAAACAAACAAGAACCTCGCAACCAACACAATAAAGGGGTTGTCAATCCCTTCACGGCCACTTGCGAAAGTGAGATCTGATAGAGATAATAAGATAAGATAATTATTTTTGGTATTTTCATAATATAGATTGGAAAGTAAAGATTGCAAAATAAAGTAGATAGGAAACATATATGATGGAAAATAGACCCGGGGGCCATAGGTTTCACTAGTGGCTTCTCTCAAGATAGCATAAGTATTACGGTGGGTGAACAAATTACTGCCGAGCAATTGATAGAAAAATGCATAGTTATGAGAATATCTAGGCATGATCATGTATATAGGCATCACGTCCGTGACAAGTAGATCGAAACGATTCTGCATCTACTACTATTAATCCACACATCGACCGCTATCCGGCATGCATCTAGAGTATTAAGTTCATAAGAACAGAGTAACGCATTAGGCAAGATGACATGATGTAGAGGGATAAACTCAAGCAATATGATATAAACCCCATCTTTTTATCCTCAATGGCAACAATACAATACGTGCCTTGCTACCCCTACTGTCACTGGGAAAGGACACCGCAAAATTGAACCCAAAGCTAAGCACTTCTCCCATTGCAAGAAAGATCAATCTAGTAGGCCAAACCAAACTGATAATTTGAAGAGACTTGCAAAGATAACCAATCATACATAAAAGAATTTAGAGGAGATTCAAATAGTTCTCATAGATAAACTTGATCATAAACCCACAATTCATCGGATCTCGACAAACACACCGCAAAAAGAGTTACATCGAATAGATCTCCAAGAAGATCGAGGAGAACATTGTATTGAGATTCAAAGAGAGAGAGAGAGAGAGAGAGAGAAGAAGTCATCTAGCTAATAACTATGGACCCAAAGGTCTGTGGTAAACTACTCACAACTCGTCGGAGAGGCCTTGGCGTTGATGTAGAAGCCCTCCGTGATCGATTCCCCCTCTGGCAGAGCACCGGAAAAGGCTCCAAGATGGGATCTCACGGGAGTAGAAGGTTGCGGTGGTGGAAATAGGGTTTTGTGGTGCTCCTGGATGTTTTTGGGGTACGTAAATATATATAGGCGAAGGAAGTCGGTCAGGAGAGCCACGAGGGGCCCACGAGGGTGGGGGCGTGCCCACACCCCTAGGGCGCACCCTGGACCCTCGTGGCCGCCTTGGTTGCTTCTTGACATCCACTCCAAGTCTCTTGGATTGCGTTTGTTCCAAAAATAACTCTCCCGAATGTTTCATTCCGTTTGGACTCCGTTTGATATTCCTTTTGTGCGAAACACTGAAATAGGCAAAAAAAACAACAATTTGGGCTGGGCCTCCGGTTAATAGGTTAGTCCCAAAAATGATATAAAAGTGTTTAGTAAAGCCCATAAACATCCAAAACAGGTAATATAATAGCATGGAACAATAAAAAATTATAGATACGTTGGAGACGTATCAGGTACAGCCTGCTACCGCCTCTCATCGCTGGCTGTGCTACTATGCAGGCCTCACCAGCCCATCCTACTCCCATTGCTGTCCAGGCCATTCCTCTACTCACCAACACCTCCTGTTATTCTCCGGCGATGACAGCCTCACACCACAGCCGAACTGGTGAACCCTCGTACTCTCCTCCGCTTGGGCATCCACCTGCCTCGTCTTCCCTGGCTCCACGTCATTCCCTTCCTAGGGCTCGCCATCTTTCACCACTTGGGTGTTATCCGAGCGGCATGGTCAACATGGTCAACTAACGATAGCCATCAGAAGAGAATTGTACGCGGTGAGGCTGACAGATGGACACACTAGCTACATCTTCTCACGTAAGGATGTGCCTCCTTATTACACGCAAAAAAATGAATCCTCCCCCTAACAGCTCGGACCCACCATCTATATCTTCGCACGGAAGGAAGTGCGTCCTTATCCTCCCTGACAGTTGGGACCCACCTGGTCGAAGCGTGTGTTGCGTTGTCTGTCTGGTCGTGAACGTGTATGTACATACTGGTCAATCGGTCTCTCTGCAATGATGAACCGTGGCCGAGCAAGCAATGACATGTGTAGTAGTAGAGCCCCCGACATAGCAGTTCAGGCAGTCCCTTTTAAACTATGTACACATACGTACATCCACATGCCAAAATCTACGGCCACGTACGTACGTACGAGCGGGGTCTCGAATGCCTACTCATGCATACGGACGGTAGCGATGGTGTCCCGTTCGTCGGCAGCCAATCGGTTGGGTCTGAACGGAGGAAACAACTCGTGTTCATCGGGAGGCAACCGACTGGGTCGGAATATGTCATGTTTATCGGGAGTCAACCGGCTTGGACGGAACATCCGAAATGAGGTCTGGCATACTACGAAACGGATGAAACTGTCTTCTTTCTATTCGACCGCGTACGGCCGAGACGTGGTCCTGTTCACCGGAAAGGGTGTGGCGTACCGCAAAATGGAGGAAACAAACTTCTGTTGGAGCCCCTATGGTCAAAATGTGGTCATGCTCATCCACCGTCTACTGCCTCGCTGCAGCCTCCATGGGCTACATCCATTGACGACTTCCTCCAGTCTCCACCTGCTACTGTTCATCCACCACGTTTCCTCCTGCCTCCACCAGCTACTGTTCATCCACAGGCTATTGTTCATCCAGCCTCCACCGGCTATTGTTCAACCATCCCTCCATGGGGCCTGTTCATCCACCCCCAACCGGCTCCCGTGTGGCAGCCTCCTCGGGGTCTTGTTCATCCCAGCAGAAACGGCCTACTACCACAAGGTCCTGTTCGTCCAACCCCCACCGGGAACTGTTCATCCAACCCCAACAATGGTCACTGTTCATCAAGAGGCAGGTTTGATCGGCTTCATTTAGCAGCAATAGCGAAGGAATCGCTCGGGTTCAGTTAACAGCCAAGGGATCGATCACTTGGATTCAGTAACATAGTAGTGCAATCGCTCGGGTGCAGTAAGCGAACGCCTTGCTCCGGTTCAGTTAGATCCCAACGCCTTGCACACACACGTGTACATATATGAGAGAAACACGCAAACCTCCGTGCATCGCTCGGCCCCAACCACCACCGTAACTGGAACTCCCCGAAATTTTTCTCGCCCTCGCTTCTACCATGATTTTTTCCGTCATGGACGACCCAAAGAATGTCATGCAGGTGCATCCCCGACCCGCCCAGGACGAAAAGCCCATTTTCTATCATGATTTTTTGTCATAGAAGTAGGAGCCCACCACATCTATGATGATATATGTGTTGGGAAACATAGTAATTTCAAAAATTTCCTACGCACACGCAAGATCATGGTGATGCATAGCAATGAGAGGGGAGAGTGTTGTCCATGTACCCTCGTAGACCGTAAGCGGAAGCGTTAGCACAACGCGGTTGATGTAGTCGTACGTCTTCACGGCCCGACCGATCAAGCACCGAAACTACGGCACCTCCGAGTTCTAGCACACGTTCAGCTCGATGACGTCCCTCGAACTCCGATCTAGCCGAGTGTCGAGGGAGAGTTCCGTCAGCACGACGGCGTGGTGATGATCTTGATGTTCTACCGTCGCAGGGCTTCGCCTAAGCACCGCTACAATATTATCGAGGAAGATTATGGTGGAAGGGGGCACCGCACACGGCTAATAGATCTCAAGGATCAATTGTTGTTGTGTTTGGGGTGCCCCCCTGCCCCCATATATATAGGAGCAAGGGGGGAGGCGGCCGGCCTATGGAGGAGGCGCACCAAGGGGGGAGTCCTACTCCCACCGGGAGTAGGACTCCTCCTTTCCTTGTTGGAGAAGAAAAGAGGAGGAGAGGGAGAAGGAAAAGGGGGCTGGCCCCCTTGTCCAATTCGGACCAGAGGGGGGGGCGCAGGCCTCCTTCCTTTTGGCCTCTCTCCTCTATTCCCGTATGGCCCAATAAGGCCCATATACTCCCCGGCGAATTCCCGTAACTCTCCGGTACTCCGAAAAATACCCGAATCACTCGGAACCTTTCCGAAGTCCGAATATAGTCGTCCAATATATCGATCTTTACGTCTCGACCATTTCGAGACTCCTCGTCATGTCCCCGATCTCATCCGGGACTCCAAACTCCTTTGGTACATCAAAACTCATAAACTCATAATATAATTGTCATCGAAACCTTAAGCGTGCGGACCCTACGGGTTCGAGAACAATGTAGACATGACCTAGAACTATTCTCGGTCAATAACCAATAGCGGAACCTGGATGCTCATATTGGCTCCTACATATTCTGCGAAGATCTTTATCGGTCAAACCGCATAACAACATACGTTGTTCCCTTTGTCATCGGTATGTTACTTGCCCGAGATTTGATCGTCGGTATCTAATACCTAGTTCAATCTCGTTACTGGCAAGTCTCTTTACTTGTTACGTAATGCATCATTCCGTAACTAACTCATTAGCTACATTGCTTGCAAGGCTTATAGTGATGTGCATTACCGAGAGGGCCTAGAGATACCTCTCCGACATTCGGAGTGACAAAACCTAATCTCGAAATACGCCAACCCAACATGTACCTTTGGAGACACCTGTAGTACTCCTTTATAATCACCCAGTTACGTTGTGACGTTTGGTAGCACCCAAAGTGTTCCTCCGATAAATGGGAGTTGCATAATCTCATAGTTACAGGAACATGTATAAGTCATGAAGAAAGCAACAGCAACATACTAAACGATCAAGTGCTAAGCTAACGGAATGGGTCAAGTCAATCACATCATTCTCCTAACGATGTGATCCCATTAATCAAATGACAACTCTTTTGTCCATGGTTAGGAAACATAACCATCTTTGATAAACGAGCTAGTCAAGTAGAGGCATACTAATGACACTATGTTTGTCTATGTATTCACACATGTATTATGTTTCCGGTTAATACAATTCTAGCATGAATAATAAACATTTATCATGATATAAGGAAATAAATAATAACTTTATTATTGCCTCTAGGGCATATTTCCTTCAGTCTCCCACTTGCACTAGAGTCAATAATCTAGTTCACATCATCATGTGATTTAACACCAATATTCACATCTGTATGTGATTAATACCCATAGTTCACATCGTCATGTGATCAACACCCAAAGGGTTTACTAGAGTCAATAATCTAGTTCACGTCGCTATGTGATTAACACCCAAAGAGTACTAAGGTATGATCATGTTTTGCTCGTGAGAGAAGTTTAGTCAACGGGTCTGTCATATTACAGAGTCGTATGTATTTTGCAAATATTCTATGTCTACAATGCTTTGCACGGAGCTACTCTAGCTAATTGCTCCCACTTTCAATATGTATCCAGATTGAGACTTAGAGTCATCTGGATCGGTGTAAAAGCTTGCATCGATGTAACTCTTTACGACGAACTCTTTTATCACCTCCATAATCGAGAAACATATCCTTATTCTACTAAGGATAATTTTTGACCAATGTCCAGTGATCTACTCCTAGATTACTATTGTACTCCCTTGCCAAACCAGGGCAGAGTATACAATAGGTCTGGTCCATAGCATGGCATACTTTTATAAAACCTATGACTGATGCATAGGGAATGACTCTCATTCTCTTTCTATTTTCTGCCGTGGTCGGGTCTTGAGTATTACTCAATTTCACACCTTTGCAACACAGGCAAGAACTCTTTCTTTGTCTGTTCCATTTTGAACTATTTCAAAATCTTGACAAGGTATGTACTTATTGAAAAACTTATCAAGCATCTTGATCTATCTCAATAGATCTTGATGCTCAATATGTAAGCAGCTTCACCGAGGTCTTTCATTGAAAAACCTTTTATTCAAGTATCCTTTTATGCTATCCAGAAATTCTATATCATTTCCAATCAACAATATGTCTTGCACATATAATATCAGAAATGCTACAGAGCTCCCACTCACTTTCTTGTAAATACAGGCCTTTCCAAAAGTCTGTATAAAACCATATGCTTTGATCAACTCATCAAAGCGTATATTCCAACTCCGAGATGCTTGCACCAGTCCATTGATGGATCGTTGGAGCTTGCACATTTTGTTAGCACCTTCAGGATTGACAAAACCTTCTGGTTGCATCATATACAACTCTTCTTTAATAAATCCATTAAGGAATGCAGTTTTGACATCCATTTGCCAGATTTCATAAAATGTGGCAATTGCTAACATGATTCGGATAGACTTAAGCATCGTTACGAGTGAGAAAATCTCATCGTATTCAACACTTTGAACTTGTCGAAAACCTTTTGCAACAAGTCGAGCTTAGTAGATAGTAACACTACTATCAGTGTCCGTCTTCCTCTTGAAGATCCATTTATTTAACATGGCTTGCTGATCATCGAGCAAGTCAATCAAAGTCCATACTTTGTTCTCATACATGGATCATATCTCAGATTTTATGGCCTCAAGCCATTTCGTGGAATCTGGACTCATCATCGCTTCCTCATAGTTCGTAGGTTCATCATGGTCTAGTAACATGACTTCCAGAACATGATTACCGTACCACTCTGGTGCGGATCTTACTCTGGAAGACCTACGAGGTTTGGTAGCAACTTGATCTGAAGTTTCATGATCATCATCATTAACTTCCTCACTAATTGGTGTAGGAATCACTGGAACTGATTTCTGTGATGAACTACTTTCCAATAAGGGAGAAGGTACAATTACCTCATCAAGTTCTACTTTCCTCCCACTCACTTCTTTCGAGAGAAACTCCTTCTCTAGAAAGGATCCATCTGAGCAACGAATCTTGCTTTCGGATCTGTGATAGAAGGTGTACCCAATAGTTACCTTTGGGTATTCTACGAAGACGCACTTCTCCGATTTGGGTTCGAGCTTATCAGGTGAAAACTTTTTCACATAAGCATCGCAGCCCCAAACTTTAAGAAAGGATAACTTTGCTTTCTCGCCAAACCACAGTTCATAAGGCGTCGTCTCAATGGATTTTGATGGTGCCCTTTTTAAAGTGAATGCAACTGTCTCTAATGCATAACCCCAAAACGATAGTGGTAAATTGGTAAGATACATCATAGATCGCACTATATCCAATAAAGTACTGTTATGACGTTCGGACACACCATTAAGCTATGGTGTTCCAGGTGGCATGAGTTTGTGAAACTATTCCACATTGTTTTAATTGAAGACCAAACTCGTAACTCAAATATTTGTCTCCGTGATCAAATTGCAGAAACTTTATTTTCTTGTTACGATCATTTTCCACTTCACTCTGAAATTCTTTGAACTTTCCAAATGTTTCAGACTTGTGCTTCATTAAGTAGATATACTCATATCTGCTCAATTCATCTTGTGAAGGTCAAAAAATAATGATACCCGCCACGAGCATTAACACTCATTGGACCGTATACATCGGTATGTATTATTTCCATCAAGTTAGTAGCTCGTTCCATTGTTCCGGAGAACGGAGTTTTAGTCATCTTGCCCAAAAGGCACGGTTCGCAAGCATCAAATGATTCATAACCAAGAGATTTCAAAAATCCATCTTTATGGAGTTTCTTCATGCGCTTTACACCGATATGAACCAAACGGCAGTGCCACAAGTAAGTTGCACTATCATTATCAACTTTGCATCTTTTGACATCAATATTATGATTATGTGTATCACTACGATCGAGATCCAACAAACTATTTTCATTGGGTGTATGACCATCGAAGGTTTTATTCATGTAAATAGAACAACAATTATTCTTTGACTTTAAATGAATAATCGTATCGCAATAAACATGATCAAATCATATTCATGCTCAACGCAAACGCCAAATAACATTTATTTAGGTTTAACACTAATCCCGAAAGTATAGGGAGTGTGCGATGATGATCATATCAATCTTGGAACCACTTCCAACACACATCGTCACTTCACCCTCAACTAGTTTCTGTTTATTCTGTAACTCCTGTTTCGAGTTACTAATATTTAGCAACCGAACAAGTATCAAATACTCAGGGGCTACTATAAACACTAGTAAGGTACACATCAATAACCTGTATATCAAATATACCCTTGTTCACTTTGCCATCCTTCTTATCCACCAAATATTCAGGGTATTTCCGTTTCCAGTGACCATTTCCTTTGCAGTGTAAGCACTCAGTTTCAGGCTTTGGTTCAGCTTTGGGCTTCTTCGTGGGAGTGACAACTTGCTTGTCATTCTAGTTGAAGTTCCTTTCCTTCCCTTTTCCCTTTACTTGAAACTAGTGATCTTTGTCAACCATCAACACTTGATGCTCTTTCTTGATTTCTACCTTCGTCGATTTCAACATCACGAAGAGCGCGGGAATCGTTTTCGTCATCCCTTGCATTATAGTTCATCACGAAGTTCCAGTAACTTGGTGATGGTGACTAGAGAACTCTGCCAATCACTATCTTATCTGGAAGATTAACTCCCACTTGATTCAAGTGATTGTAGTACTCAGACAATCTAAGTACTTGCTCACTAGTTGAGCGATTCTCCTCCATCTTTTAGCCATAGAACTTGTTGGAGACTTCATATCTCTCAACTCGGGTATTTGCTTGAAATATTAACTTCAACTCCTGGAACATCTCATATGGTCTATGACGTTCAAAACGTCTTTGAAGTCCCGATTCTAAGCCATTAAGCATGGTTCACTAAACTATCAAGTAGTCATCATATTGAGGTAGCCAAACGTTCATAACATCTACATCTACTCCTGCAATAGGTCTATCACCTAGTGGTGCATTAAGGACATAATTCTTCTGTGCAGCAATGAGGATAAACCTCAGATCACGGATCCAATCCGCATCATTGCTACTAACATCTTTCAACACATTTTTCTCTAGGAACATATCAAAATAAACATATGAAAGCAACAACGCAAGCTATTGATCTACAACATAATTTGCAAAATACTACTAGGACTAAGTTCATGATAAATTAAAGTTCAATTAATCATATTACTTAAGAACTCCCACTTAGACAGACATCCCTCTAATCTTCTAAGTGATTACGTGATCCATATCAACTACACCATGTCCGATCGTCACGTGAGATGGAGTAGTTTCAACGGTGAACATCAATATGTTGATCATATCTACTATATGATTCACGCTCGACCTTTCGGTCTCCGTGTTCCGAGGCCATATCTGTTATATGCTAGGCTCGTCAAGTTTAACCTGAGTATTCCGCGTGTGCAACTGTTTTGCACCCGTTGTATTTGAACGTAGAGCCTATCACACCCGATCATCACGTGGTGTCTCAGCACGAAGAACTTTCGCAATGGTGCATACTCAGGGAGAACACTTCTTGATAATTTAGTGAGAGATCATCTTAAAATGCTACCGTCAAACTAAGCAAAATAAGATGTATAAAAGATAAACATCACATGCAATCAATATAAGTGATATGATATGGCCATCATCATCTTGTGCTTGTGATCTCCATCTCCAAAGTACTGTCATGATCTCTATCGTTACCGGCACGACACCATGATCTTCATCATCTTGATCTATATCAATGTGTCGTCACATGGTCGTCTCGCCAACTATTGCTCTTGCAACTATTACTATCGTATAGCGATAAAGTAAAGCAATTATTTGGCACTTGCATCTTATGCAACAAAGAGACAACCATAGGGCTTCTGCCAGTTGCCGATAACTTCAACAAAACATGATCATCTCATACAACAACTTATATCTCATCACGTCTTGACCATATCACATCACAACATGCCCTGCAAAAACAAGTTAGACGTCATCTACTTTGTTGTTGCAAATTTTACGTGGCTGCTACGGGCTGAGCAAGAACCGTTCTTACCTACGCATCAAAACCAGAACGATAGTTCGTCAAGTTAGTGCTGTTTTAACCTTCTCAAGGACCGGGCGTAGCCACACTTGGTTCAACTAAAGTTGGAGAAACAGACACCCGCTAGTCACCTGTGTGCGAAGCACGGCGGTAAAATCAGTCTCGCATAAGTGTACGCGTAATGTCGTCCGGGCGGCTTCATCCAACAATACCGCTGAACCAAAGTATGACATGCTGGTAAGCAGTATGACTTGTATCGCCCACAACTCACTTGTGTTCTACTCGTGCATATGACATCTACGCATAAAACCAGGCTCGGACGCCACTGTTGGGAAACGTAGTAATTTCAAAATTTCCTACGCACACGCAAGATCATGGTGATGCATAGCAACGAGAGGGGAGAGTGTTGTCCATGTACCCTCGTAGACCGTAAGCGGAAGCGTTAGCACAACGCGGTTGATGTAGTCGCCTTCACGACCTGACCGATCAAGCACCGAAACTACGGCACCTCCGAGTTCTACCACACGTTCAGTTCGATGACGTCCCTCGAACTCCGATCCAGCCGAGTGTCGAGGGAGAGTTCCGTCAGCACGACGGCGTGGTGATGATCTTGATGTTCTACCGTCGCAGGGCTTCGCCTAAGCACCGCTACAATATTATCAAGGAAGACTATGGTGGAAGGGGGCACCGCACACGGCTAATAGATCTCAAGGATCAATTATTGTTGTGTTTGGGGTGCCTCCCTGCCCCTATATATATATAGGAGCAAGGGGGAGGCGGCCGGCCTATGGAGGAGGCGCACCAAGGGGGGAGTCCTACTCCCATCGGGAGTAGGACTCCTCCTTTCCTTGTTGGAGAAGAAAAGAGGAGGAGAGGGAGAAGGAAAAGGGGGCTGGCCCCCTTGTCCAATTCGGACCAGAGGGGGGGCGCAGGCCTCCTTCCTTTTGGCCTCTCTCCTCTATTCCTGTATGGCCCAATAAGGCCCATATACTCCCCGGCGAATTCCCGTAACTCTCCGGTACTCCGAAAAATACCCGAATCACTCGGAACCTTTCCGAAGTCCGAATATAGTCGTCCAATATATCGATCTTTACGTCTCGACCATTTCGAGACTCCTCGTCATGTCCCCGATCTCATCCGGGACTCCAAACTCCTTTGGTACATCAAAACTCATAAACTCATAATATAACTGTCATCGAAACCTTAAGCGTGCGGACCCTACGGGTTCGAGAACAATGTAGACATGACCTAGAACTATTCTCGGTCAATAACCAATAGCGGAACCTGGATGCTCATATTGGCTCCTACATATTCTGCGAAGATCTTTATCGGTCAATCCGCATAACAACATATGTTGTTCCCTTTGTCATCGGTATGTTACTTGCCCGAGATTCGATCGTCGGTATCCAATACCTAGTTCAATCTCGTTACTGGCAAGTCTCTTTACTCGTTACGTAATGCATCATTCCGTAACTAACTCATTAGCTACATTGCTTGCAAGGCTTATAGTGATGTGCATTACCGAGAGGGCCCAGAGATACCTCTCCGACAATCGGAGTGACAAAACCTAATCTCGAAATACGCCAACCCAACATGTACCTTTGGAGACACCTGTAGTACTCCTTTATAATCACCCAGTTACGTTGTGACGTTTGGTAGCACCCAAAGTGTTCCTCCGGTAAACGGGAGTTGCATAATCTCATAGTTATAGGAACATGTATAAGTCATGAAGAAAGCAACAGCAACATACTAAACGATCAAGTGCTAAGCTAACGGAATGGGTCAAGTCAATCACATCATTCTCCTAACGATGTGATCCCGTTAATCAAATGACAACTCTTTTGTCCATGGTTAGAAAACATAACCATCTTTGATAAACGAGCTAGTCAAGTAGAGGCATACTAGTGACACTATGTTTGTCTATGTATTCACACATGTATTATGTTTCCGGTTAATACAATTCTAGCATGAATAATAAACATTTATCATGATATAAGGAAATAAATAATAACTTTATTATTGCCTCTAGGGCATATTTCCTTCAATGTGTTCTTGTCACAATTATCGTCATAGAAGTGTCATAAGCATGACAGTAATTTTTTTCGTTGGGCCCATAATGTTACATATGTGTCTTTCTTTTGTAGTGCAAGATGATGAACAGTCTAAAAACCAATACTACAAGAGAGTAAAAATGATCCACGCACGTGGATCCGGCGACCCCCCTCACCATCGACGATCGAGGTCACCGGTGGAGGGGAGCCGCCGAAGGACGGCACTGGAAGATGGGCTCTCCTGGTGGCGGCTAGGGTTCCAGCCGCCAGGGACAAGAGAAAAATTCCTTGCCTCCGTTTTCTTGTGTTCTCTTTCCTCTCTCCCTGCTCTCAGCTAAGAAGCCATAGGTATAAAATGGGCAGAGCTCAAACTAAACAGGTACAAGGAATCCCAAATTGAACACGAAGATCAAAAAAATCAGGGTGTGGGATGGGGGGAATACATAGACAAGAGTCATCGATTCGCGCGTCACCGAGAGACTGCACATACACATGGCTTGATTCGACTGAAGATGGAGTCGAAGGTGAGCAGCAACAACCGCGGTAGCGACAGCCTCGAGCGTGCCCCCGACATTGGCAGCTTCGATACCTCCATCCATGCGTCCACCCCACAACGGCCACCCGCTACTACCTTGTTGCAGGGGCTCGCACATGCGAGATGAAGGGGGCAACGACGGAGAGCAAAATGTAGAATGACGTGAGACGAGGAGGAGGAAGGGAGTGGTCTCCACTTGTCGCTCTAAGGATAAGGCTGCATGAGGGTATGTTGTCGTTCGCGCGAGGAATGCCTCGACTGAATTATTCCCGGGGCTGACATAGCCGTCCATGCGCCAAGATTGGTGCAAGACACCCGATGGCCACAATAGCGTTCACTCGAAAAACCTTGATATCTGACGTTCACTCGTTAGCTTTTTCGTATAGTTTTAATGTTGAACTGGGATTCACTAAGGCGGAAATAAAGCATTGTCTCAAATTCTTCTTCGGTGTTAAGGTGGTACTTCCTTCGTTCTGTTTGTTAGACCCCTCGTATTTTGTGTTAAATTTTGACCCTAGATCTAATACTAGAATGTAATTTATATGCCAGATTAGTATTTGAAAGAATTTTGCAAAGATCCTGTTTTTGTGGTATACAATTATATTTTGCTAGTTGTATATGAGGTCAAAATTTGACACAAAATAATAAGGGATCAAATAAATTCCGACGGAGAAAGTAGATGTGAATTGCAAAGAGAAGTGTTTCTAAAAGAAATCATTGTAATACATATACTAAGGGCCAAATAAATTCGAAGGAGAAAGTAGTTGTGAAGCTGCTTCTATAAGGGGTTTGAACAAATGTGCTCCGTCAAGGGCGGAGGCCCAACCAAAAGTCAAGCTCACAGCAGGCCGTCTCTAATGCATGTGAAAGACGATTTTGGCACCCCTAAGAATTTGGATGTAATTTTTTTTTCTGTAAGTGTGTATTCATAAGAACTTGTGATACTTAATATATGACCTCAACCTTTTTTCCACAAAAAAGAAAAAGAAAAATCTCATGGCTCAAATTTTCCTCAACTCCTCAAAACCTCTAAAAAGTCTTTATTTGCAAGCAGACGTTTTGCAAGTGTGTTTACGGTTAAATTGACATCTTCCCCACACAACTAGAGTAATCAAGGAGTATCATTAAGTGCAAGCTTTTCTATTGGACGGTGAAACCATTCCAGGACCCAGAGCCACACGGTACAACCCAAACATTTACGTACTCCTACCAAACACCGCTCCTGTAACCTGTATTCACCGTGCTGGCTGGCCATTTTTGACACGGAAGTGCGTTACCGACACCACCAGCCTCCCCGCATATAAAAAAAGCTCCGAGATCAAATTCCCCCCAACCGCAGACCACCATGGCAGTCTCCAAGCTCGCCGCCGTGTCTCTACTGCTGCTTTCGGCCTCGCTCGCGGCCGTGCTGCTCCTCCGCCCCTCCGGCGCAGACGACGGCGGCGCCCCGTGGGGCGCGGGCAGCGGCGGCATCCTCACCGCCCTGCCGTTCAGCCCCGCGGACGTCCTGCCCCTCCTGCCGAGGCGCGTCGCGATGGCGGCCCTCCGTGCGCTCCGCGGCGCGTCGGACATCTTCCCGGTGTTCGTGGGCGCGGCGACGGCCGGGCCGGCGCAGGCGGGCACCGCGCCGGTGGGCTGGAAAGGAGCCTGCTTCTACGAGAACGAGGCCTGGCTGTCCTTCCACAACGACTCCGGCTCCAAGTACGGCGGCGGCACGGTCCACCTCAAGGTACGGCACGGTGCTTCCCGCAAAGTCCGCCGTAGAGCACGGTCGCCACGAACTGCCGCAGAGCTTGCTTCCGGATAGGTTTTTCCTCAAATTGTTTTTACTTCCGGATTGTTTTTGTTTTTCTGAACCAAGATCGGGAGACGGGCTTTTACTTCCTTCCTTTATTTATTTATCGGAAATGTTAACGCCCACACGTGTGGGCATTAGCCAACTCACCCACACGTCTTTATCATCGTCCAGTAACTTCTACACGAATCTTGGCACGAATTAGCTGATTTTGTATGCCATCTAGGACAACTCGTGTGTGTGGTGTGTGAGAGAGGTCGCCCACACATCCGTTTTACCACACGGAGGGGCCGGTGTGTGGGCGTTCAACAGTTCGCGCCACACGCCACTTTGCACGCACACACAAGGGCTAGTGTGTGGGCATTTGCCATCTCGCCCACACGCCCGTCTCCTCTCCCACACCCAAGCTGCTAGTTGCCATGTGTTTTCGCAGCGCACATGGCAACTGCCCCTAGTGTGCTTTATAAGCAGGTGGCAACTCTCTTTTTTTACCCGAGTGCCATGTGTTTTTGCAGGGTACAGGGCCACTGCCTAGTGTGCACGTAAGCAGATGGCAACTCTCTTTTACCGAGTTGCCATGTGTTTTTGCATGGTACATGGCAACTGCCCCAACGTGCACGTACATGGCAACTGCCCTAACGTGCACGTAAGCAGATGGCAACTCTTCCTTTTTACATGGCAACTGCCCTAGCATGCTTGTGAGCACATGGCAACTCTCTCAACTGCCTAGTGTTAGTATGTGGCAACTCTTAAAGTTATGAAATCATGGCAACTACATTAGATCAGACCATATATGGCAACTGCAGTTGAGCAACCATGGCAACTGCAGTTGTCCGACATGGCAACCGTAGTTCAGCGACATGGCAACTGCAGTTAAACGAACATGGACGAAGGTCTAGACCATGGCAACTGCGGGCGCGCGGTGGGCGTCACGCGTGGCGTGCGGGACCAGGAGGGTACGAGGCCTGACATACGGGCGTGTGGGCGTTATCAACTTCACCCACACGCACGCGTGTGAGAGGGTTCAGGAGGAAAAAAAAGGTGTGTGGGCATTAGTTGTTTTGCCCACACGTAGATGCGTGGGCTGTCCATGCCACACGAGGCGTGTGGCACAACTACTCGATACACCACACGTGTGGCAGTTATCGGGACCCTTATTTATTTATCTTCCCACATGGTTGCGGATAGAAATGAAAATGCATCGTGGCTGCGAGAGGGACACGCGCGCCACTTAACTGCATCCTCAACTGCCGTGTCCTACTACTCCACTTTTTTTATGCAAACAAGACAGACAGTACTAGTGTATATCCTCAGAATATGCCAGAAATATGTGCAAACCATTTTTGGTTCGTCTTGTGAAGCGTGATCAAATGGAAGTGGAGCAAAACAGCATCGCAAGCCTCGAACCGTCGTTGTTGTTACCTCGAGCAAGGCGCACGCAACGCAACATGACGGTCAACTCGATACGGAAGCAACAAGCGAGGAGCCGCTACCAACAAGCAAACCTCTGCAAACCTCACAGAATTTCCTCCTCCCTTTGTTTGAAGCCTCAACCCCGCATCTGAATTCCTTCGCGCGGTGGCGGCCTAACCCTAGGCCCCCGCCATGGGAGCCTCCAGGCTCAAGCTCCTCCTCCTCCCCCTCCTCGTCGCCGCTCTGCTGTTCGCCGCCTCGCGCGGCACGCTCCCGCAGCTCCTGCTGAAGGGGCCGCTCTTCCTCCCCGGCGATCTCCTCCCGCTCCTGCCGTGGCCGGTGGCCCGGCCGCTGCTCCGCCGCCTCGCGCTGCGGGGCCCCGCCGACCTCCTGCCGGCCTTCGTCGGCGCCGCGCGCGTGCCGGGGGGCGACGGCGCCCGCGCCGCCGAATGGAAGGGGGCATGCTTCTACGAGAACCGGGCGTGGATGGAGTTCCGCGACGCCAACGGGACCGACGGGGGCCTCGGGGGCGGCACGGTCTATCTCGAGGTGAACGCCGGTGCGAGACCCACCTCGCGTTGCTTATTATTATACTCGCTTTTGGGTTCGATCGGGTGGATGGTAGAACCACTTTCTCCCCTAGTGAGGTAGTGGGGAGCTCGCCAGTTGGTGTAATTTGTTATCCATAAGTGCCGAAAAATCTTGACACGATTTTGGTATTTCCAGCATCGCCATATCGAACACAGGGATTCGTAGTTTTGAGCAGTGGCCTGTAGGTTTTGTAAATGGGTTGATTTCATTATTGCTCAACTCTGGTAGTTGTTGCTTTTTTTTAGTATACTTCTTAGTTGTGTCCCCTTGCGTGATCAAAACTTGGTTCCTGTTAGTTTATAATTGTGGGGAACATAACTAGTCCTTATCCGTATTGGGCTAAAAATATAATTATAATCACCGCAAAGTACATACACTGTTCTATCATGTTTTATGGCTATTAGCATCATGTCATCATTTAGATTGGAAAGCTATAATTGCACTATAGGGAATTGCAATTCTCAGCGATGAGAACTCGAAGTAGTCATAAATGGGTTAGATTTTTAATCAGTAAGGTCCACATGGATGCTTAAGGTTGATATTTTCTTTTTTCAAATAGATTCTTTTACATGCTGACAGCAACTGGGGTCCACTAGAAGAGTGGTTCAAACTTTTTATCCTGATTAACTGGCTCTCCCTTGACGACTGTTCCAAAGGCTGATCCTAACGACACAGAGAGCAAACTATTTTCTAATCCTAACAACACGAAGAGCAAACTATTTTGCTACTTACTATTGAAAGGCAGTATGATGTTCCAACCTATTGCTTGATTGTTAAATACTATCCATAGTACAATGCATACAAGAGCAAGGTATCATGTGTTCTCATCAATTTTATGCCGTAAGGATGATGGGGGAAATCCGACTTGCATCTTGAGACTTATATTGGGTATTCATATAATCCATGTGTGTTCTGACTTTCAGTAGCCAGAATTATCTTCCATATGATGTTTGTTGTCTTTGTTTTTATTAGATTAAAGGCAGTATTCATTTTTTTTTAAGTTCGTGGGTTGCACAATTAAAGCCTATTGCTCAACTTTCTTTTTTATGATTTTAGATTAGAAAGCTAAATACTACCCCGAGTACAAGTTAAAATAGTATTTATCTTTTCCCTCCTTTATACAAACATCTTCCCTGTCTTACTAACCATTTTGAAACTAACCTTTCCTTTCTGTAGACAACGAAAGCACATAGCTGGACTTGTATGGATCTTTATGTGTTTGCTACTCCGTACCGTGTTACATGGGATTACTACTTTCTAGGCCGTGAGCATACCCTTGAAATCAAAGAATGGGAAAGCAAGGCCGAATATGACTACGTAAGTACTATGTAGTAACCGATGCTTGTTCTGTTTACAACTGACATTTAACATTGTTGATACAATTGCGCTGTTTTGTGATCTTAAAATAGGTGAAACATAATGGAGTGTCCATCTTCCTCATGCCGTCAGGAACAATCGGGACACTCAGAGCACTCTGGGATGTTTTCCCTCTTTTCACAAATACTGGATGGGGTGAGAATGCAAACCTTGCATTTCTCAAAAAGCATATGGGTGCGACCTTTGAGGAACGACCAAAACCGTGGGTTTCAGAATTAAATCCTGATGACATCCAATCTGGAGATTTTTTGGTTTTATCAAAAATCCGTGGACGCTGGGGTGGTTTTGAAACCCTTGAGAAGTGGGTTACCGGAGCTTATGCAGGCCATACTGCAGTTTGCCTGAGGGACTCTGAAGGAAAGCTGTGGGTTGGAGAATCTGGTCATGAAAATGAGGAGGTACCTGTACAAGATCATTACTGTATCAGAACTGAAAAAATAGTGAAGATCAAACATTTTAACTATTACCCTATGTGATAGGCATGATAAAATGACACTTGTAGATACTAGCTGTTTCTTATTTCGATTAACTAGTTACATCAGTCTTACTGAGTAAGATCCCATAGTTTGATCTAAATGAATTAATTCCTTTCCTTTTTGCCTAGAAGGATGAGAAGTGAAGAACTGCTATATGCTTCAAATTATCAGTTATTTTATTGAATAATTTGACAATATAGATAGTGAATTTGCACTGCACGGTACTCCCTCCGTTCCTAAATATTTGTCTTTTTAGAGATTTCAAATGGACTAACACATACGGATGTATATAGGCATATTTTAGAGTGTAGATTCACTCATTTTGCTTCGTATGTAGTCACTTGTTGAAATCTCTAGAAAGACCAATATTTAGGAATGGAGGGAGTATATCTGTGTCAGTTATTTCAGCCATATTAAGAGGGGCACACTTCAAAAGCATTCTGTAGAATGTGCATATTTCACCAGAAAATAATGTCCTCGTTGCTGTTACTGGCTGCAGGTATAGTTATATCTGCAAACTGTCTTCAATCTTTGTTTTTTACCTGTAATGTTTCCAACGTTTATACGGAAAACAAATAAAGGAAATGTTACTACCAAGTGCTAATCATATTTAGATGTTATTTTGCTTGAATTACAAATTATTACTGCGGGGGCCAAATTATTTGCAGGGTATTTCTTGTCACATGTGTTATATCAGTTTCAGTCTTGCAAATTAAGCTAACAAACAGAGTTGTGCAGGGAGAAGATATTATTGCTGTCTTGCCATGGGAAGAATGGTGGGAGTTTGAAACGACAAAGGATGATTCGAATCCTCAGATTGCATTGCTTCCATTACGTCAAGATTTACGAGCAAAATTTAATGAGACAGCAGCTTGGATTTATGCGAAGAAAATGAATGGGAAGCCTTATGGGTATCATAATATGATTTTCAGTTGGATCGATACTATAAGTAACAACTATCCACCACCATTGGATGCTCACGTGGTATGATTTATGCATACGTTTTCCATGAGCATTTTGCTAATGTTTATTTTATTAGTTCATATGTGTATCATCGGCTTTTGTTTTCAGAGGCTCATAGCTTAGATGGTGCATACGATTTATGACACAGATTAAAACATTAATATTTAACCTTGTAGCACAATTCTTAGACAAAATGTTCTCATATTTATAAATTGTAGTATCAGATATCATCGCTGTTTAAGCATTACCGATGAGATTGGACTATGCACTTTCGCAGGATTTATTTCCTAATGTAGTAACCTAAATCTAATGATTGACTTAGGTTGCATCTGTTATGACTGTGTGGAACAAGCTTCAACCAGACTACGCGGCTAGCATGTGGACAGAAGCCCTTAACAAGCGGCTGGGAACGAAGGTTTGTTTTAATTTGTCATTGACTTCCAATAGCTGTGCTCTGTTTTTATTACAGTTCGTTCTTGGTTTGGTTACTTGATGCCGGTTCTTCAGCACCCGGTGATTTTTTTTAATTATCTAGGTAGTACCTGGCCCCAGTTTTGGTAGTTCAATTCATCTAGCTGATTCATTAGTTTGTGGCGATAAGCTCTTGTGTGACCACAATCCTGCTGGAATATGGACAATGTAAATGTAGTAACCTTTGATACCGTGGCATTTACTCCGGACCTATAAACCTGAATACTATCATCTATTTTGCGCATCTCCAGTACTGATGGTGTCATCATCGATATAATTTGCCATGTTGGATATGTGATGATGTGACAGAGAATAAAAGAGCAGAGAGAGTAACTTGCATATACCATGAACCAACAGCCCGTGCACAAAATCCGAGGTGAAACTAGAGAGCAAACTTGGTTTATTCTCCCACAGCCTACTGGAAAACTTAACATACACTCTATTGGAGTACTTTTTTTACAACAGGCTTGGCAGCCCTGTGTTATATAAAAAGTAAAGTACTATCAAAATTGAATGACGTACAAATTTCTGGAATGCTCTTAAATGCAGGTTGGGCTCTGAAATGGAACCCTGTTGAAAATTGAATGCAGATTGATTTACATTCTCAGCTCTTTATAAGGAGATACTTGTACTAGTTTCATTTTATCAACCACTCGTTGTAACCTACTGTGTGAACAAAGGGGTATATAAAGGATCTGTGTGCTAAATGCTTTTCTCTAGGATTATATATTCTATGTACCATACTGAGGGCTTTTCAAGAAATATTATATACCGAGGACCTATTATACTTGAGATATTGGAGCTTAAAACTGATTTTGTTGACTATTCAATTTGACCTTGAAGGCTTAACTTGTTTTGACACAATATTAGTTTCACCTTTAGGTCCGTACCTTGTTTACGCTCACAAAAAATCATTGTTCTTTACAATTCTCTCATGCTAAATAGCAATCTTCTTTTCTAAGTATAGTCTTTGTAACGGTGCCACTTATTTCAGGGTCTTGATCTACCTGAAATCATAGTGGAATCAGAGAAACGTGGGATGACATTTGACAAATTGCTGACAATTCCTGAGAAAGATAATTGGGTCTACACTGATGGCCAATCAGCATCTTGTGTGGCCTACGTCCTCATGATGTACAAGGAGGCTGGACTCTTTGAACCAATTTCCAGCTCTATAGAAGTCACGGAGTTCACGGTGAGTAATCCTGAATTCTTATTCTTAAGTTTGTGAGCCTTTATGAGCTTATAGGTGGTGGTATTAGGTAAACCGTCCAGTAAAAAGGCTGGGTTATCTCAGTAACTGATTGAGTGAAATGCTGGCTTATCAGCATTGCCTATTCTGGCAAATACCAAATGATTTGGATGACTTTATAATCTTTCACTTCAACACCATCTTTTTGTATGAACATATGACCTGTGAATTCCATATTGCCATGCAGATAAAAGATGCTTACATCCTGAACTTCTTTGAAGCCAACATGACACGGCTTCCGTCGTGGTGCAACAAAGACGACACTGTGAAGCTCCCGTTTTGCCAAATCAAGGGCAGATATCGAATGGAACTGCCAGGATACAATGCCATGGAACCATACGCTCACATGAATGAAAGGTGTGCATCGCTGCCCCCGGACTACCTGAGGGATGAGAACTGCTGAGTACTCATATTTAACCGTGCGCCCATGCGATTTGATTGTACTCCCTTTTAGTCAGTACTTCAGCTGTACATATCACGGTAGGTCTGGAATATTTCCCATGATGCACGCCGGCTTGCCACGAGGTACGATCAACTTCCTCGAATAAGGCCACGGTGGCACAATTGTATAGTAAAAAAGCTCTGCATCTGGCGCGCAGCTGCTGTCATGTTCTGAAAACATTCATAGTGTTTTTGCCAGAAAATAGATACACGTTTGACAAAGATGTATGTGCACCGTTGTATTCAGCTGATTAGAAATGGTTGGAAACCTATGTACACTATGTAGAAGTGCTATTTGGTTTGGCTCGTATTGTTCAATTGCCATCCTATGAGCGGTGTAAAAGCTCCAAGTTGAATTGTTGGTTTGCTGTTTTGTCGTAATTGATACATCAACGTACAATGTGATTGTATTGGGTCATGCTGGATTCGAGTCATCTGACATGTGCCATCTGCGGCAGCAAATCTAGCGAGCTGAACTGGCGAGTTCTCTAAGGGCCTGTTCGGATGCACTCCACTCCTTCAAATCTTCCACTCCACTCCCAGCTCCTGGACTGATCTTCCACCAAATCGAGAGTTGATAAGATGTTCGGCAACTGACTCCACTCCGCTGGACTCAAACGTTACAAAAGTCCGCGGGCGCATCCCGACCGCCCCTCATATTTCCTTCCGGCATCCATATATTTCAAATCCGGACTCTCAAATCCATACAAATACATGCACGTTGATACGGACTCTCAAATCCATACAAATACATGCACGTTGATAATGCAACACAATGTCGCACGTAAATAGCAATTGTTGGTATGAAGCATAGATAGTGTTTACATAATTTTTTTAAGTGTCAAACTCAAGCATTGCCTCCTTGGTTGCCATTGTGGATTCACATGTGCTTCACAAGATCATTGAGTAGCTGCGTGTGTACCTACTGATCTCGAAGATTCTGATGCATCTGCAGAAAGTTCATAAGTTGAGCCGCATCTTGATCTTTCGGGATTTCAACTTGTTCCCTGTGTGCTTCGAAATCATGGGTTTGGGCTACACCATCACCCTCATCCTCAACAATCATATTGTGCAGAATAAGATAACATGTCATCAGCTCCCACAAAGTTTCTAATTCTCACATCATTGCAGCGCTCCGCACAATTCCCCAACGAGTCTGAAGCATACCAAATGCCCTCTCCAAGTCTCCACGTCCTTCCTAACTGCTTCCTGCATTGTTGCAAAGTGGCTCTGTTTTTTGCCACGCGGCTCGGATATGGTCTTCGCAAACACCGCCCACTGAGGATAGACACCATCGGCAAGATAGTACCCCATGTTGTAGTCTCGGCTGTTGACGGTGTAGTTGCACGACAGTGATTCCCTATTGCAAAGCCTCCTGAACACCGGAGATCGTTGAAACACGTTGATGTCGTTGTGAGAACCGGACATTCCAAAGAAAGCATGCCAAATCCATAAGTCATGTGATGCCATCACTTCCAGTATGATGGCGGCCTCTCTGGTGTGACCTTGATACATTCCCCGCAGACCTTTGGGGCAGTTCCTCCCTTGCTAATGCATGCAATCAATTGATCTGAGCATTCTTGGAAACCCCCTTGCCTCTCCAATAGCCAACAACTTCTCCGTGTCTTGCACATTTGATTCTCTGAGATACTCAGATCCAAACACATCCACCATGACGCGGGCAAACTTGACAGTAGTCTTCAGGCACTTGCTCTCCCCCATCCTGACCATCTCACCAACGGCCTCTGCAGCAGTTGAAGGAAATATGCCCTAGAGGCAATAATAAAGTTATTATTTATTTCCTTATTTCATGATAAATGTTTATTGTTCATGCTAGAATTGTATTAACCGGAAACTTAGTACATGTGTGAATACATAGACAAAACAGAGTGTCCCTAGTATGCCTCTACTTGACTAGCTTGTTAATCAAAGATGGTTATGTTTCCTGGCCATAGACATGTGTTGTCATTTGATAAACGGGATCACATCATTAGGAGAATGATGTGAGGACAAGACCCATCCGTTAGCTTAGCATTATGATCGTTACAGTTTCATTGCTACTGCTTTCTTCATGACTTATGCATGTTCCTCAGTCTATGAGATTATACAACTCCCGGATACCGGAGGAACACCTTGTGTGCCATCAAACGTCACAACGTAAAAGGGTGATTATAAAGATGCTCTACAGGTGCCTCCGAAGGTGTTTGTTGGGTTGGCATAGATCAAGATTAGGATTTGTCACTCCATGTTTCAGAGAGGTATCTCTTGGCCCTCTCGGTAATACTCATCACTATAAGCCTTGCAAGTATTGCAACTAATGAGTTAGTTGCGGGATGAAGTATTACGGAACGAGTAAAGATACTTGCCGGTAACGAGATTGAACTAGGTATAATGATACCAACGATCAAATCTCGGGCAAGTAGCATACCCCCTCTCCTTCTCCTACTCCCTCTCCTTCCCCTTTCCCCCCTCCGGTAGAAGGAAAAAAAAGGTGGGGCCGAATCCTACAAGGACTGGAGTCCTAGTAGGACTCCCCTCTCCCTGGCGCGCCCCTTGTTGGCGGGCCTCCTCCTCCCCTCCTTTATATACGGGGGCAGGGGGCACCCCAAAGGTACAACAGACAATTGTTTTAGCCGTGTGTGGTTCCCCCCTCCACAGTTACACACCTCGGTCATATCGTTGTAGTGCTTAGGCGAAGCCCTGCGCCGGTAACTTCATCATCACTGTCATCACGCTGTCGTGCTGACGAAACTCTCCCTTGACCTCAACTAGATCTAGAGTTCGTGAGACGTCACCGAGCTGAACGTGTGCAGATCACGGAGGTGCCATACCTTCGGTGCTAGGATCGGTCGGATCGTGAAGATGTACGACTACATCAACCGCGTTGTCATAACGCTTCCACTTTCGGTCTACGAGGGTACGTAGACGATACTCTCCCCTCCCGTTGCTATGCATCACCTAGATAGATCTTGCGTGATCGTAGGGAATTTTTTGAAATTACCACGTTCCCCAACAGTGGCATCCGAGCCAGGTCTATGCTAGATGTTATATGCACGAGTAGAACACAAAGTGTTGTGGGCAATAATAGTCATATTGCTTACCTGTTGGGGAACGTAGTAATTTCAAAAAAAAAAATCCTACGCACACGCAAGATCATGGTGATGTATAGCAACGAGAGGGGCAGTGTATCTTCATACCCTTGAAGATTGCAAAGCGGAAGCGTTTATCAACGCGGTTGATGTCGTCGTACACCTTCATGATCCGTCCCGATCAAGTACCGAATGTACGGCACCTCCGCGTTCAACACATGTTCAGCTCGATGACGTCCTTGCCTTCTTGATCCAGCAAGACGGGCGAAGTAGTAGATGCGTTTCGGCAGCACGACGGTGTGATGATGGTTTTGATGAAGAACAATCTCCGCAGAGCTTCGCCTAAGCACTACAGAAACTATGACGGAGGATAAACTAGATGGGACGGGGTTGCTGGCACACGACTTGGTGTTTCTTGATGTGTCTTTGGTGCTAGCCCTACCCCTCTATTTATATGTTGAGCCCTGGGGTCGAAACTTGGAGTAGAAGCCTCCTCAAAGTCGGGTTTTCCCGAAAGGCAAGAGTCCTACACGGACTCTAAGGCTAGACGCTAGGGTTCCCGACGTCTACCCCATAGACGCCAGGGTTGCTGGCGTCTAGCCTCTGGTCTCCGCAAAACTTCCTTTTGCACTTTCCAGAAGCCTTGTGGGCTTTCCGCTTTGGCCCAAATAAAGTGTTCTCGTACCCAAACATTTTGGGATACATCCGGAACCCCTTCCGGTGAATTCCGGAACCCTTCCGAAGACCAACCACTATTATCCCATATATCAAACTTTATCTCCGGACCATTCCAGAGTTCCTCATCATGTCCGTGATCTCATCTGGGACTCCGAACAACATCCCGTTACCAACATACATAACTCATATAGTACTATATCGTCAACGAACGTTAAGCATGCGGACCCTAGGGGTTCGAGAACTATGTAGACATGACCGAGACACCTCTCTGGTCAATAACCAATAGCGGAACCTGGATGCCCATATTGGCTCCTACATATTTTATGAAGATCTTTATCGGTCGAACCGCATAACAACATACGTTGTTCCCTTTGTCATCAGTATGTTACTTGCCCGAGAATCGATCGTCGGTATCTCAATACCTAGTTCAATCTCGTTACCAATAAGTCTATTTACTCATTCCGTAATGCATCATCCCGTAACTAACTCATTAGTCACATCGCTTGCAAGGCTTAGAGTGATATGCATTACCGAGTGGGCCCAGAGATACCTCTCCGACAATCAGAGTGAAAAATCCTAATGTTGATCTATGTCAACTCAATAAGTACCATCGGAGACACCTGTAGAGCACCTTTATAATCACCCAGTTACATTGCGACGTTTGGTGGAACACAAAGTGTTCCTCCGGTATCCGGGAGTTGCATAATCTCATAGTCATAGGAACATGTATAAGTCATGAAGAAAGCAATAGCAACATACTAAACGATCAAGTGCTAAGCTAACGGAATGGGTCAAGTCAATCACATCATTCTCTAATGATGTGATCCCATTAATCAAATGACAACTCATGTCTATGGCTAGGAAACTTAACCATATTTGATTCAACGAGCTAGTCAAGTAGAGGCATACTAGTGACACTCTGTTTGTCTATGTATTCACACATGCACTAAGTTTCCAGTTAATACAATTCTAGCATGAATAATAAACATTTATCATGAAATAAGGAAATAAATAGTAACTTTATTATTGCCTCTAGGGCATATTTCCTTTAGTCTCCCACTTGCACTAGAGTCAATAATCTAGTTCACATCGCTATGTGATTTAACAACAATAGTTCACATCACCATGTGATTAACACCCATAGTTCACATCGCCATGTGACCAACACTAGTGTTTACTAGAGTCAGTAATCTAATTCACATCATCATGTGATTAACACCCAAAGAGTACTAAGGTGTGATCACGTTTATCTTGTGAGAGTAGTTTAGTCAACGGGTCTGCCACATTCAGATCCGTATGTGTATTTTGCAAATTTCTATGTCTACAATGCTCTGCATGGATCTACTCTAGCTAATAGCTCCCACTTTCAATATGTATCTAGATCGAGACTTAGAGTCATCCATATCGGTGTCAAAGCTTGCATCGACGTAACTCTTTATGACGAACTCTTTATCACCTCCATAACAGAGAAATATTTCCTTATTCTACTAAGGATAATTTTGACCGCTGTCCAGTGATCTAGTCCTAGATCACTATTGTATCCTCTTGCCAAACTCCTGGTGAGGTACACAATAGGTCTGGTACACAACATAGCATACTTTATAGAACCTATGACTGAGGCATAGGGAATGCCTTTTCATTCTCTTTCTATTTTCTTCCATGGTTGGGTTTTGAGTCTTACTCAACTTCACACCTTGCAAGACAGGCAAGAACTCCTTCTTTGACTATTCCATTTTGAACTACTTCATAATCTTATCAAGGTATGTACTCATTGAAAAATATTATCAAGCGTCTTGATCTATCTCTATAGATCTTGATGCTTAGTGTGTAAGCAGCTTCACCAAGGTATTTCTTTGAAGAACTCCTTTCAAACATTCCTTTATGCTTTCCAGAAAAGTCTACATTATTTCTGATCAACAATATGTCATTCACATATACTTATCAGAAAGGCTGTAGTGCTCCCACTTACTTTCATGTAAATATAGGCTTCACCACAAGTCTGTATAAAACCATATGCTTTGACCAACTCATCAAAGCATATATTCCAACTCCGAGATGCTTGCACCAGTCCATAGATGGATCGCTGGAGCTTGCACATTTTGTTAGCACCCTTTGAATCGACAAAACCTTCTGGTTGCATCATATACAACACTTCTTCCAGAAATCCATTCAGGCATGCAGTTTTGACGTCCATCTGCCAAATTTCATAATCATAAAATGCAGCAATTGCTAACATGATTTGGACAGACTTAAGCATCGCTATAGTTGAGAAAATGTCATTGTAGTCAACACCTTGAACTTGTCGAAAACCTTTTGCGACAAGTCAATCTTTGTAGATAGTAACACTACTATCATTGTCCGTCTTCCTCTTGAAGATCCATTTATTTTCTATGGCTTGCCGATCATCGGGCAAGTCCACCAAAGTCCACACTTTGTTCTCATACATGGATCCCATATCAGATTTCATGGCCTTAAGCCATTTCGTGGAATCTGGGCTCATCATTGCTTCCTCATAGTTTGTAGGTTCATCATAGTCTAGTAACATGACTTCCGGAATAGGATTACCGTACCACTCTGGTGCGGACCGTACTCTAGAAGACTTACGAAGTTCTGTAGTAACTTGATCTGAAGTTTCATGATCATCATAATTAGCTTCCTCACTAATTGGTGTAGGAATCACTGGAACTGATTTCTGTGATGAACTACTTTCCAATTCGTGAGAAGGTACAATTACCTCATCAAGTTCTACTTTCCTCCCACTCACTTCTTTCAAGAGAAACTCCTTCTCTAGAAAGGATCCATTCTTAGCAACGATCTTGCCTTCGGATCTGTGATAGAAGGTGTACCCAACAGTTTCCTTTGGGTATCCTATGAAGACGCATTTCTCCGATTTGAGTTCGAGCTTATCAGGTTGAAGCTTTTTCACATAAGCATCGCAGCCCCAAACTTTAAGAAATGACAACTTTGGTTTCTTGCCAAACCATAGTTTATAAGGCGTCGTCTCAACGGATTTTGATGGTGCCCTATTTAAAGTGAATGCAGTTGTCTCTAATGCATAACCCCAAAACGATAGTGGTAAACCGGTAAGAGACATCATAGATCACACCATATCCAATAAAGTGCGGTTACGACGTTCGGACACACCGTTACGCTGTGGTGTTCCATATGGCGTGAGCTGTGAAACTATTCCACACTGTTTTAAATGAAGGCCAAACTTGTAACTCAAATATTCTCCTCCACGATCAGATCGTAGAAACTTTATTTTCTTGTTACGAAGATTCTCCACTTCACTCTGAAATTCTTTGAACTTTTTAAATATTTCAGACTTGTGCTTCATTAAGTAGATATAATCATATCTGCTCAAATCATCTGTGAAGGTCAGAAAATAATGATACCCACCACAAGCATCAATACTCATCGGACTGCATACATCGGTATGTATTATTTCCAACAAGTCAGTAGCTCGTTCCATTGTTCCGGAGAATGGAGTTTTAGTCATCTTGCCCATAAGGCACGGTTCACAAGCACCAAATGATTCATAATCAAGTGATTCCAAAAGTCCATCTTTATGGAGTTTCTTCATGCGCTTTACACCGATATGACCCAAACGGCAGTGCCACAAATAAGTTGCACTATCATTATCTACTTTGCATCTTTTGGCATCAATATTATGAATATGTGTATCACTATGATCAAGATTCAATAAACCATCAAAATTGGGTGTATGACCATAGAAGGTTTTATTCATGTAAACAGAATAACAATTTATTCTCTGTCTTAGATGAATAATCGTATCACAATAAACATGATATAATCATATTTATGCTCAACGTAAACACCAAATAACATTTATTTAGATTCAAAACTAATCTCAAAAGTATAGGGAGTGTGCGATGATGATCATATCAATCTTGGAACCACTTCCAACACACATCGTCACTTCATCCTCAACTAGTCTCTGTTTATTCTGTAACTCCTGTTTTGAGTTACTAATCTTAGCAACCGAACAAGTATCAAATATCCAGGGACTACTATAAACACTAGGAAGGTACACTTCATTAACCAGTATATCAAATATACCCTTGTTCACTTTTCCATCCTTCTTATCCACCAAATATTCAGGGCATTTCCGCTTCTAGTGACCATTTCCTTTTGCAGTAGAAACACTTAGTTTCAGGCTTTGGTCCAGCTTTGGGCTTTTTCACGGGAGTGACAACTTGCTTGCCATTCTACTTGAAGTTACCTTTCTTTCCCTTTGCCATTTTCTTGAAACTAGTGGTCTTGTCAATCATCAACACTTGATGCTCTTTCTTGATTTCTACCTTCATCGATTTCAGCATCACGAAGAGCTCGGGAATCGTTTTCGTCATCCCTTGCATACTATAGTTCATCATGAAGTTCCAGTAACTTGGTGATGGTGGCTAGAGAACTCTGTCAATCACTATCTCATTTGGAAGATTAACTCCCACTTGATTCAAGTGATTGTAGTACCCAGACATTCTAAGCACTTGCTCACTGCTTGAGCAATTCTCCTCCATCTTTTAGCTATAGAACTTGTTGGAGACTTCATATCTCTCAACTCGGGTATTTTCTTGAAATATTAACTTCAACTCCTGGAACATCTCATATGGTCCATGACGTTCAAAAACATCTTTGAAGTCCCGATTCTAAGCATTAAGCATGGTGCACTAAAATATCAAGTAGTCATCATATTATGCGAGCCAAACATTCATAACGTTTGGATCTGCTCCTCAATAGGTCTGTCACCTAGCGGTGCATCAAGGACATAATTCTTCTGTGCAGCAATGAGGATAAACCTCAGATCACGGACCAAGTCCACATCATTGCTACTATCATCTTTCAACTTAGTTTTCTCTAGGAACATATAAAAAAATAGGGAAGCTATAACGCGAACTATTGATCTACAAGATAATTTGCAAAATACTACCAGGACTAAGTTCATGATAAATTAAAGTTCAATTAATCATATTACTTAAGAACTCCCACTTAGATAGACATCCCTCTAATCATCTAAGTGATCACGTGATCCAAAATAACTAAACCATGTCCGATCATCACGTGAGATGGAGTAGTTTTGAATGGTGAACATCACTATGTTGATCATATCTACTATATGATTCACGCTCGACCTTTCGGTCTCCAGTGTTCCGAGGCCATATCTGCATATGCTAGGCTCGTCAAGTTTAACCCGAGTATTCTGCGTGTGCAAAACTGGCTTGCACCCGTTGTATGTGAAAGTAGAGCTTATCACACCCGATCATCACGTGGTGTCTCAGCACGAAGAACTGTCGCAACGGTGCATACTCAGGGAGAACACTTGTACCTTGAAATTTAGTGAGAGATCATCTTATAATGCTACCGTCGAACTAAGAAAAATTAGATGCATAAATGATAAACATCACATGCAATCAATATAAGTGATATGATATGGCCATCATCATCTTGTGCCTTTGATCTCCATCTCCAAAGCACCATCATGATCACCATCGTCACCGGCGCGACACCTTGATCTCCATCATAGCATCGTTGTCGTCTCGCCAATTATTGTTTCTACGACTATCGCTACCGCTTAGTGATAAAGTAAAAACAATTACAGGGCGATTGCCTTGCATACAATAAAGCGACAACCATATGGCTCCTGCCAGTTGTCGATAACTCTGTTACAAAACATGATCATCTCATACAATAAAATTTAGCATCATGTCTTGACCATATCACATCACAACGTGCCCTGCAAAAACAAGTTAGACGTCCTCTACTTTGTTGTTGCAAGATTTATGTGGCTGCTACGGGCTGAGCAAGAACCGTTCTTACCTACGCATCAAAACCACAATGATTTTTCATCAAGTATGTGTTGTTTTAACCTTCAACAAGGACCGGGCGTAGACACACTAGATTCAACTAAAGTTGGAGAACTGACACCCGACAGCCACCTGTGTGCGAAGCACGTCGGTAGAACCAGTCTTGCATAAGCGTACGCGTAATGTCGGTCCGGGCTGCTTCATCCAACAATACCGCCGAATCAAAGTATGGCATGTTGGTAAGCAGTATGACTATTCTCGCCCACAGCTCACATGTGTTCTACTCGTGCATATAAAATCTACGCATAAACCTAGCTCGGATGCCACTGTTGGGGAACGTAGAAATTTCAAAAAAAATTCCTACGCACACGCAAGATCATGGTGATGTATAGCAACGAGAGGGGAAGTGTATCTTCATACCCTTGAAGATCCCAAAGCGGAAGCGTTTATCAACGCGGTTGATGTAGTACACCTTCACGATCCATCCCGATCAAGTACCGAATGTACGGCAGCTCCGCGTTCAACACACATTCAGCTCGATGACATCCTCACATTCTTGATCTAGCAAGACGGGCGAAGTAGTAGATGAGTTCCGGCAACACGACGGCATGATGACGGTGCTGATGAAGACCAATCTCCATAGAGCTTCGCCTAAGCACTACGGAAACTATGACGTAGGATAAACTAGAGGGGACGGGGTTGCCGGCACACGACTTGGTGTTTCTTGATGTGTCTTTGGTGCTAGCCCTACCCCTCTATTTATATGTTGAGCCCTGGGGTCGAAACTTGGAGTAAAAGCCTCCTCCAAGCCGGTTTTGCCTGAAAGGCAAGAGTCCTACATGGACTCCAGGGCTAGACGCCAGGGTTCCCGGCGTCTAACCCCTAGACGCCATGGTTCCTGGCGTCTAGCCTATGGTCTCCGCAAAACTTCCTTCTGCACTTTCCAAAAGCCTCGTGGGCTTTCCCCTTTAGCCCAAATAAAGTGTTCTCGTACCCAAACATTTCGGGAGACATCCGGAACCCCTTCCGGTGAATTCCGGAACCCTTCCAGAGACCAAACACTATTATCCCATATATCAAACTTTATCTCCTGACCATTCTAGAGTTCCTCGTCATGTCTGTGATCTCATCAGGGACTCCGAATAACATTCGTTTACCAACATACATAACTCATATAGTACTGTATCGTCAACGAACGTTAAGCGTGCGGACCCTACGGGTTCGAGAACTATGTAGACATGACCGAGACACCTCTCTGGTCAATAACCAATAGTGGAACCTGGATGCCCGTATTGGCTCCTACATATTCTACGAAGATCTTTATCGGTCGAACCGCATAACAACATACGTTGTTCCCTTTGTCATCGGTATGTTACTTGCCCGAGATTCGATCGTCGGTATCTCAATACCTAGTTCAATCTCGTTACCGGTAAGTCTCTTTACTCATTCCATAAAGCATCATCCCATAACTAACTCATTAGTCACATTGCTTGCAAGGCTTAGAGTGATATGCATTACCGAGTGGGCCCAAAGATACCTCTCCGACAATCGGAGTGACAAATCCTAATCTCGATCTATGCCAACTCAACAAGTACCATCAGAGACACCTGTAGAGCACCTTTATAATCACCCAGTTACGTTGTGATGTTTGGTAGCACACAAAGTGTTCCTCCGGTATCCGGGAGTTGCATAATCTCATAGTCATAGGAACATGTATAATTCATGAAGAAAGCAATAGCAATATACTATATGATCAAGTCCTAAGCTAACGGAATGGGTCAAGTCAATCACATCATTCTCTAATGATGTGATCCCGTTAATCAAACTACAACTCATGTCTATGGCTAGGAAACTTAACCATCTTTGATTCAACGAGCTAGTTGAAGGAAATATGCCCTAGAGGCAATAATAAAGTTATTATTTATTTCCTCATATCATGATAAATGTTTATTATTCATGCTAGAATTGTATTAACCGGAAACATGATACATGTGTGAATACATAGACAAACATATAGTCACTAGTATGCCTCTACTAGACTAGCTCATTAATCAAAGATGGTTATGTTTCCTAACCATAGACATGTGTTGTCATTTGATTAATGGGATCACATCATTAGAAGAATGATGTGATTGCCATGACCCATTCCGTTAGCCTAGCACTTGATCGTTTAGTATACTGCTATTGCTTTCTTCATGACTTATACATGTTCCTGTAACTATGAGAATTATGCAACTCCCGTTTACCGGAGGAACACTTTGGGTACTACCAAACGTCACAACATAACTGGGTGATTATAAAGGAGTACTACAGGTGTCTCCGAAGGTACATGTTGAGTTGGCGTATTTCGAGATTAGGTTTTGTCACTCCGATTGTCGGAGAGGTATCTCTGGGCCCTCTCGGTAATGCACATCATTATAAGCCTTGCAAGCAATGTGACCAAATGAGTTGGTTACGGGATGATGCATTACGGAACGAGTAAAGAGACTTGCCGGTAACGAGATTGAACTAGGTATTGGATACCGACGATCAAATCTCGGGCAAGTAACATACCGATGACAAAGGGAACAACGTATGTTGTTATGCGGTTTGACCGATAAAGATCTTCGTAGAATATGTTGGAACCAATATGGGCATCTAGGTTCCGCTATTGGTTATTGACCGAGAATAGTTCTAGGTCATGTCTACATAGTTCTCGAACCCGTAGGGTCCGCACGCTTAATGTTTCGATGACAGTTTTATTATGAGTTTATAAGTTTTGATGTACCAAAGTTTGTTCGGAGTCCCGGATGTGATCACGGACATGACGAGGAGTCTCGAAATGGTCGAGACATAAAGATTGATATATTGGACGACTATATTCGGACACCGGAAGTGTTCCGGGTGATTTCGGAGAAAACCGGAGTGCCAGAGGGGTTACCGGAACCCCCCGGGGAAGTATTGGGCCTTAGTCGGCCTGAGGGGAGAGAGAGGGCAGCAGCCCAGGAGGTGGCGCGCCCCCTCCCATGGGGAGTCTGAATTGGACTATGGGAGGGGGGCGCGGCCCCTCTTTCCCTCTCCCTCTCCCTCTCTTTCCTTCCCCCTTCCTCCTTCCTAGTTGGACTAGGAAAGGGGAGTCCTACTCCCACTAGGAGGAGGACTTCCCCCTCCTTGGCGCGCCCCAAGGGCCGGCCGGCCTCCCCCCTTGCTTCTTTATATACGGGGGCGGGGGGGCACCCCATAGACACACAAGTTGATCTACGGATCATTCCTTAGCCGTGTGCGGTGCCCCCTCCACCATATTCCACCTTGGTAATATCGTCGCGGAGTTTAGGCAAAGCCCTGCACCGGTAGAGCATCATCATTTTCACCACGCCGTCGTGCTGACGGAACTCATCCCCGAAGCTTTGCTGGATCGGAGCCCGGGGATCGTCATCGAGCTGAACGTGTGCTGAACTCAGAGGTGCCGTACGTTCGGTACTTGGATCGGTCGGATCGTGAAGACGTACGACTACATCAACCGCGTTGTCATGACGCTTCCGCTTACGGTCTACGAGGGTACGTGGACAACACTCTCTCCTCTCGTTGCTATGCCATCACCATGATCTTGCGTGTACGTAGGAATTTTTTTGAAATTACTACGTTCCCCAACAGTGGCATCCGAGCCTAGGTTTTATGCGTTGATGTTATATGCATGAGTAGAACACAAGTGAGTTGTGGGCGATACAAGTCATACTGCTTACCAGCATGTCATACTTTGGTTCAGCGGTATTGTGACATGAAGCAGCCCGGACCGACATTACGCGTACGCTTACGCGAGACTGGTTTCACCGTTACGAGCACTCGTGCTTAAAGGTGGCTGGCGGGTGTCTGTCTCTCTCACTTTAGCTGAATCGAGTGTGGCTACGCTTGGTCCTTGCGAAGGTTAAAACAACACCAACTTGATGAACTATCGTTGTGGTTTTTGATGCGTAGGTAAGAACGGTTCTTGCTAAGCCCGTAGCAGCCACGTAAAATTTGCAACAACAAAGTAGAGGACGTCTAACTTGTTTTTGCAGGGCATGTTGTGATGTGATATGGTCAAGACGTGATGCTATATTTTATTGTATGAGATGATCATGTTTTGTAACCGAAGTTATCAGCAACTGGCAGGAGCCATATGGTTGTCGCTTTATTGTATGAAATGCAAACGCCCTGTAATTGCTTTACTTTATCACTAAGCGGTAGCGATAGTCGTAGAAGCAATAGACGGCGTAACGACAACGATGCTACGATGGAGATCAAGGTGTCGCGCCGGTGATGATGGTGATCACGACGGTGCTTCGGAGATGGAGATCACAAGCACAAGATGATGATGGCCGCCATATCATATCACTTATATTGATTGCATGTGATGTTTATCCTTTATGCATCTTATCTTGCTTTGATTGACGGTAGCATTTTAAGATGATCTCTCACTTAATAATCAAGAAGTGTTCTCCCTGAGTATGCACCGTTGCGAAAGTTCTTCGTGCTGAGACACCACGTGATGATCGGGTGTGATAGGCTCTATGTTCAAATACAACGGGTGCAAAACAGTTGCACACGCAGAATACTCAGGTCATACTTGACGAGCCTAGCATATACAGATATGGCCTCGGAACACAGAGACCGAAAGGTCGAACATGAATCATATAGTAGATATGATCAACATAGTGATGTTCACCATTGAAACTACTCCATCTCACGTGATGATCGGACATGGTTTAGTTGATTTGGATCACGTGATCACTTAGATGACTAGAGAGATGTCTGTCTAAGTGGGAGTTCTTAAGTAATATGATTAATTGAACTTAAATTTATCATGAACTTAGTACCTGATAGTATTTTGCTTGTCTATGTTTGTTTGTAGATAGATGGCTCGTGCTGTTGTTCCGTTGAATTTTAATGCGTTCCTTGAGAAAGCAAAGTTGAAAGATGATGGTAGCAATTACACGGACTGGGTCCGTAACCTGAGGATTATCCTCATTTCTGCACAGAAAAGTTATGTCCTGGAAGCACCGCTGGGTGCCAGGCCTGCTGCTGATGCAACTGACGACGTTAAGAACGTCTGGCAGAGCAAAGCTGATGACTACTTGATAGTTCAGTGTGCCATGCTTTACGGCTTAGAACCGGGTCTTCAACGACGTTTTGAACGTCATGGAGCATATGAGATGTTTCAGGAGTTGAAGTTAATATTTCAAGCAAATGCCCGGATTGAGAGATATGAAGTCTCCAATAAGTTCTATAGCTGCAAGATGGAGGAGAATAGTTCTGTCAGTGAACACATACTCAAAATGTCTGGGTATAATAATCACTTGATTCAACTGGGAGTTAATCTTCCTGATGATAGTGTCATTGACAGAATTCTCCAATCACTGCCACCAAGCTACAAGAGCTTCGTGATGAACTACAATATGCAAGGGATGAACAAGACTATTCCCGAGATCTTCGCAATGCTAAAGGCTGCGGAGGTAGAAATGAAGAAGGAGCATCAAGTGTTGATGGTTAACAAGACCACTAGTTTCAAGAAAAAGGGCAAAGGGAAGAAGAAGGGGAACTTCAAAAAGAACGGCAAGCAAGTTGCTGCTCAAGAGAATAAACCCAAGTCTGGACCTAAGCCTGAAACTGAGTGCTTCTACTGCAAGCAGACTGGACACTGGAAGCGGAACTGCCCCAAGTATTTGGCGGATAAGAAGGATGGCAAAGTGAACAAAGGTATATGTGATATACATGTTATTGATGTGTACCTTACTAATGCTCGCAGTAGCACCTGGGTATTTGATACTGGTTCTATTGCTAATATTTGCAACTCGAAACAGGGACTACGGATTAAGCGAAGATTGGCTAAGGACGAGGTGACGATGCGCGTGGGAAATGGTTCCAAAGTCGATGTGATCGCGATCGGCACGCTACCTCTACATCTACCATTGGGATTAGTTTTAGACCTAAATAATTGTTATTTGGTGCCAGCGTTGAGCATGAACATTATATCTAGATCTTGTTTGATGCGAGACGGTTATTCATTTAAATCAGAGAATAATGGTTGTTCTATTTATATGAGTAATATCTTTTATGGTCATGCACCCTTGAAGAGTGGTCTATTTTTATTGAATCTCGATAGTAGTGATACACATATTCATAGTGTTGAAACCAGAAGATGCAGAGTTGATAACGATAGTGCAACTTATTTGTGGCACTGCCGTTTAGGTCATATCGGTGTAAAGCGCATGAAGAAACTCCATACTGATGGGCTTTTGGAATCACTTGATTATGAATCACTTGGTACTTGCGAACCGTGCCTCATGGGCAAGATGACTAAAACGCCGTTCTCCAAAACTATGGAGCGAGCAACTGATTTGTTGGAGATCAGACATACTGATGTTTGTGGTCCAATGAATGTTGAGGCTCGCGGCGGGTATCGTTATTTTCTCACCTTCACAGATGATTTGAGCAGATATGGGTATATCTACTTAATAAAACACAAGTCTGAAACATTTGAAAAGTTCAAAGAATTTCAGAGTGAAGTGGAAAATCATCGTAACAAGAAAATAAAGTTTCTACGATCTGATCGTGGAGGAGAATATTTGAGTTACGGGTTTGGTCTACACTTGAAACAATGCGGAATAGTTTCGCAACTCACGCCACCCGGAACACCACAACGAAATGGTGTGTCCGAACGTCGTAATCATACTTTACTAGATATGGTGCGATCTATGATGTCTCTTACTGATTTACCGCTATCGTTTTGGGGTTATATTTTAGAGACGGTCGTATTCACGTTAAATAGGGCACCATCAAAATCCGTTGAGACGACGCCGTATGAACTGTGGTTTGGCAAGAAACCAAAGTTGTCGTTTCTTAAAGTTTGGGGCTGCGATGCTTATGTGAAGAAACTTCAACCAGATAAGCTCGAACCCAAATCGGAGAAATGTGTCTTCATAGGATACTGGGTACACCTTCTATCACAGATCTGAGGGCAAGATTTTCGTTGCTAAAATCGGATCCTTTCTAGAGAAGGAGTTTCTCTCGAAAGAAGTGAGTGGGAGGAAAGTAGAACTTGATGAGATAACTGTATCTACTCCCTTGTTGGAAAGTAGTTCATCACAAGAACCGGTTCCTGTGACAACTACACCAACTAGTGAGGAAGCTAATGATATTGATCATGAAACTTCAGATCAAGTTTCTACTAAACCTCGTAGGTCTACTAGAGTAAGATCCGCACTAGAGTGGTATGGTAATCCTATTCTGGAAGTCATGTTACTTGACCATGATGAACCTACGAACTATGAGGAAGTGATGATGAGCCCAGATTCCGCAAAATGGCTAGAGGCCATGAAATCTGAGATGGGATCCATGTATGAAAACAAAGTATGGACTTTGGTTGACTTGCCCGATGATCGGCAAGCCATTAAGAATAAATGGATCTTTAAGAAGAAGACTGACGCTGATGGTAATGTAACTGTCTATAAAGCTCGACTTGTTGCGAAAGGTTTTCGACAAGTTCAAGGGGTTGACTACGATGAGACTTTCTCACCCGTAGCGATGCTTAAGTCTGTCCGAATCATGTTAGCTATTGCTGCATTTCATGATTATGAAATTTGGCAAATGGATGTCAAAACTGCATTCTTGAATGGATTTCTGGAAGAAGAGTTGTATATGATGCAACCAGAAGGTTTTGTTGATCCAAAAGGTGCTAACAAAGTGTGCAAGCTCCAGCGATCCATTTATGGACTGGTGCAAGCATCTCGGAGTTGGAATAAACGTTTTGATAGTGTGATCAAAGCATATGGTTTTATACAGACTTTTGGAGAAGCTTGTATTTACAAGAAAGTGAGTGGGAGCTCTGTAGCATTTCTGATTTTATATGTAGATGACATATTATTAATTGGAAATGATATAGAATTTCTGGATAGCATAAAGGGATAATTGAATAAAAGTTTTTCAATGAAAGACCTCGGTGAAGCTGCTTACATATTGGGCATCAAGATCTATAGAGATAGATCAAGACGTTTAATAGGACTTTCACAAAGCACATACCTTGACAAAATTTTGAAAAAGTTCAAAATGGATCATGCAAAGAAAGGTTTCTTTCCTGTGCTACAAGGTGTGAAGTTGAGTCAAACTCAATGCCAGACCACAGCAGAAGATAGAGAGAAAATGAAAGATGTTCTCAATGCTTCAGCCATAGGCTCTATCATGTATGCAATGCTGTGTACCAGACCTAACGTATGCTTAGCAATAAGCTTGGCAGGAAGGTACCAAAGTAATCCAAGAGTGGATCACTGGACAGCGGTCAAGAACATCCTGAAATACCTGAAAAGGACTAAGGATATGTTTCTCGTATATGGAGGTGACAAAGAGCTAGTCGTAAATGGTTATGTTGATGCAAGCTTTGACACTGATCCGGACGATTCTAAATCACAAACCGGATACGTGTTTTTATTAAATAGTGGAGCTGTAAGTTGGTGCAGTTCTAAACAAAGCGTCGTGGCGGGATCTACATGTGAAGCGGAGTACATAGCTGCTTCTGAAGCAGCAAATGAAGGAGTCTGGATGAAGGAGTTCATTTCCGATCTAGGTGTCATACCTAGTGCATCGGGACCAATGAAGATCTTCTGTGACAATACTGGTGCAATTGCTTTGGCAAAGGAATCCAGATTTCACAAGAGGACCAAGCACATCAAGAGACGCTTCAATTCCATTCGGGACCAAGTCCAAGTGGGAGACATAGAGATTTGCAAAATACATATGGATCTGAATGTTGCAGACCCGTTGACTAAGCCTCTCTCATGAGCAAAACATGATCAACACCAAGACTCCATGGGTGTTAGAATCATTACTATGTAATCTAGATTATTGACTCTAGTGCAAGTGGGAGACTGAAGGAAATATGCCCTAGAGGCAATAATAAAGTTATTATTTATTTCCTCATATCATGATAAATGTTTATTATTCATGCTAGAATTGTATTAACCGGAAACATGATACATGTGTGAATACATAGACAAACATATAGTCACTAGTATGCCTCTACTTGACTAGCTCATTAATCAAAGATGGTTATGTTTCCTAACCATATCCATGTGTTGTCATTTGACATGACCCATTCCGTTAGCCTAGCACTTGATCGTTTAGTATACTGCTATTGCTTTCTTCATGACTTATACATGTTCCTGTAACTATGAGAATTATGCAACTCCCGTTTACCATAGGAACACTTTGGGTACTACCAAACGTCACAACGTAACTGGGTGATTATAAAGGAGTACTACAGGTGTCTCCGAAGGTACATGTTGAGTTGGCGTATTTCGAGATTAGGTTTTGTCACTCCGATTGTCGGAGAGGAATCTCTAGGCCCTCTCGGTAATGCACATCATTATAAGCCTTGCAAGCAATGTGACCAAATGAGTTGGTTACGGGATGATGCATTACGGTACGAGTAAAGAGACTTGCCGGTAACGAGATTGAACTAGGTATTGGATACCGACGATCAAATCTCGGGCAAGTAACATACCGATGACAAAGGGAACAACGTATGTTGTTATGCGGTTGACCAACAAAGATCTTCGTAGAATATGTAGGAACGAATATGGGCATCCAGGTTCCGCTATTGGTTATTGACCGAGAATAGTTCTAGGTCATGTCGACATAGTTCTCGAACCCGTAGGGTCCGCATGCTTAACATTTCGATGACAGTTTTATTATGAGTTTATAAGTTTTGATGTACCAAAGTTTGTTCGGAGTCCCGGATGTGATCACGGACATGACGAGGAGTCTCGAAATGGTCGAGACATAAAGATTGATATATTGGACGACTATATTCGGACACCGGAAGTGTTCCGTGTGATTTCGGAGAAAACCGGAGTGCCGGAGGGGTTACCGGAACCCCCCGGGGAAGTATTGGGCCTTAGTGGGCCTAAGGGGAGAGAGAGGGCAGCAGCCCAGGAGGTGGCGCGCCCCCTCCCATGGGGAGTCCGAATTGGACTATGGGAGGGGGGCGCGGCCCCTCTTTCCCTCTCCCTCTCCCTCTCTTTCCTTCCCCCTTCCTCCTTCCTAGTTGGACTAGGAAAGGGGAGTCCTACTCCCACTAGGAGGAGGACTTCCCCCTCCTTGGCGCGCCCCAAGGGCCGGCCGGCCTCCCCCCTTGCTTCTTTATATACGGGGGCGGGGGGGCACCCCATAGACACACAAGTTGATCTACGGATCGTTCCTTAGCCGTGTGCGGTGGCCCCCTCCACCATATTCCACCTCGATAATATCATCGCGGAGTTTAGGCGAAGCCCTGCGCCGGTAGAGCATCATCATCGTCACCACGCCGTCGTGCTGACGGAACTCATCCCCGAAGCTTTGCTGGATCGGAGCCCGGGGATCGTCATCGAGCTGAACGTGTGCTGAACTCGGAGGTGCCGTACGTTCGGTACTTGGATCGGTCGGATCGTGAAGACGTACGACTACATCAACCGCGTTGTCATAACGCTTCCGCTTACGGTCTACGAGGGTACGTGGACAACACTCTCTCCTCTCGTTGCTATGCCATCACCATGATCTTGCGTGTACGTAGGAATTTTTTTGAAATTACTACGTTCCCCAACACTAGTCAAGTAGAGGCATACTAGTGACACTTTGTTTATCTATGTATTCACACATGTACTAAGTTTCCGATTAATACAATTCTAGCATGAATAATAAACATTTATCATGAAATAAGGAAATAAATAATAACTTTATTATTGCCTCTAGGGCATGCTTCCTTCATTACCATCATCTCATACATTGATTCGGCGGTATTGTTGGATGAAGTGGCTCAGACCGACATTACGCGTACGCTTACGCGAGACTGGTTCTACTGACATGCTTCACACATAGGTGGCTGGTGAGTGTCTATTTATCCAACTTTAGTTGAATCGAGTGTGGCTACGCCCGGTCCTTGTTGAAGGTTAAAACATCACACTTGACGAAAAATCGTTGTGGTTTTGATGCATAGGTAAGAACAGTTCTTGCTAGAAGCCCGTAGCAGACACGTAAAACTTGCAACAACAAAGTAGAGGATGTCTAACTTGTTTTTGCAGGGCTTGTTGTGATGTGATATGGTCAAGGAATGATGTGATATAAATTGTTGTATGAGATGATCATGGTTTGTAACAAAGTTAGCGGCAACTGGCAGGAGCCATATGGTTGTCGCTTTATTGTATGCAATGCAACTGCTATGTAATTGTTTTACTTTATCATTAAGCGGTAGCGATAGACGTAGTAACAATAGTTGGCGAGACGACAATGATGCTACGCTGGAGCTCAAGGTGTCGTGTCGGTGACGTTGGAGATCATGACGATGCTTCGGTGATGGAGATCATGAGCACAAGATGATGATGGCCATATCATGTCACATATTTTGATTACATGTGATGTTTATCCTTTATGCATCTTATTTTGCTTAGTACGGTGGTAGCATTATAAGATGATCCCTTACTAAATTTCAAGGTACAAGTGTTCTCCCTGAGTATGCACCGTTGCTACAATTCGTCATGCCGAGACACCACGTGATGATCGGGTGTGATAAGCTCTATGTTCACATACAACGGGTGCAAGCCAGTTTTGCACATGCAGAATACTCGGGTTAAACTTGACGAGCCTAGCATATGCAGATATGGCCTCAGAACACTAAGACCGAAAGGTCGAGCGAATATGATCAACATAGTGATGTTCACCATTGAAAACTACTCCATGTCACGTGATGATCGTACATTGTTTAGTTGATTTGGATCACGTGATCACTTAGATGATTAGAGGGATATCTATCTAAGTGGGAGTTCTTAAGTAATATGCTTAATTGAACTTTAATTTATCATGAACTTAGTCCTGATACTATTTTGCAAATTATTTTGTAGATCAATAGCTCGCTTTGTAGCTTCCGTATGTTTTTTATATGTTCCTAAGAGAAAACTAAGTTGAAAGATGATAGTAGCAATGATGCGGACTAGGTCTATGATCTGAGGTGTATCCTCATTACTGCACAAAAGAATTATGTCGTAGATGCACCGCTAGGTGACAGACCTATTGCAGGAGTAGATGCAGACGTTATGAACGTTTGGCTAGCTCACTATGATGACTACTTGATAGTTTAGTGCACCATACTTTACGACTTAGAACCGGGACTTCAAAAAACGTTTTTGAAACGCCACAGAGCATATGAGATGTTCCAAGAGCTGAAATTGGTATTTCAGACTCATGCCCGTGTCAAGAGGTATGAGACCTCTGAAAAATACTTCGCCTAAAAAGATGGAGGAGAATTGCTCAACTAGTGAGCAAGTGCTTAGAATGTCTGGGTACTACAATCACTTGAATCCAGTGGGAGTTAATCTTCCAGATAAGATAGTGATTGACAGAGTTCTCTAGCCACCATCACCAAGTTACTGGAACTTCATGATGAACTATAGTATGCAAGGGATGACGAAAACGATTCCCGAGCTCTTCGTGATGCTGAAATCGATGAAGGTAGAAATCAAGAAAGAGCATCAAGTGTTGATGATACACAAGACCACTAGTTTCAAGAAAATGGCATAGGGAAAGAAAGGGAACTTCAAGTAGAATGGCAAGCAAGTTGTCACTCCCGTGAAAAAGCCCAAAGCTGGACCAAAGCCTAAAACTAAATGTTTCTACTGCAAAAGGAAATGGTCACTAGAAGCGGAAATGCCCTGAATATTTGGTGGATAAGAAGGATGGCAAAGTGAACAAGGGTATATTTGATATACTGGTTAATGAAGTGTACCTTACTAGTGTTTATAGTAGTCCCTGGATATTTGATACTTGTTCGGTTGCTAAGATTAGTAACTCAAAACAGGAGTTACAGAATAAACAGAGACTAGTTGAGGATGAAGTGACGATGTGTGTTGGAAGTGGTTCCAAGATTGATATGATCATCATCGCACACTCCCTATACTTTTGAGATTAGTTTTGAACCTAAATAAATGTTATTTGGTGTTTACGTTGAGCATAAATATGATTATATCATGTTTATTGTGATACGATTATTCATCTAAGACAGAGAATAAATTGTTATTCTGTTTACATGAATAAAACCTTCTATGGTCATACACCCAATGTTGATGGTTTATTGAATCTTGATCGTAGTGATACACATATTCATAATATTGATGCCAAAGATGCAAAGTTGATAATGATAGTGCAACATATTTGTGGCACTGCCGTTTGGGTTATATCAATATAAAGCACATGAAGAAACTCCATAAAATATGGACTTTTGGAATCACTTGATTATGAATCATTTGATGCTTGCAAACCGTGCCTTATGGGCAAGATGACTAAAACCCCATTCTCCGGAACAATGTAACGAGCTAGTGACTTATTGGAAATAATACATACCGATGTATGCGGTCCAATGAGTGTTGATGCTCGTGGCGGGTATCATTATTTTCTAACCTTCACAGATGATTTGAGAAGATATGGGTATATCTACTTAATAAAACACAAGTCTGAAACATTTGAAAAGTTCAAAGAAATTCAGAGTGAAGTGGAGAATCATCATAACAAGAAAATAAAGTTTCTATGATCTGATCGTAGAGGATAATATTTGAGTTACGAGCTTGGCCTTCATTTAAAAGAATGTGGAATAGTTTCACAGCTCATGCCACATGGAACACCACGACGTAATGGTGTGTCGAACATCATAACCGCACTTTACTAGATATGGTGCGATCTATGATGTCTCTTACCGGGTACCACTATCGTTTTTTGGGTTATGCATTAGAGACAACTGCATTCACTTTAAATAGGGCACCATCAAAATCCGTTGAGACGACGCCTTATGAACTGTGGTTTGGCAAGAAACCAAAGTTGTCGTTTCTTAAAGTTTGGAGTTGCGATGCTTATGTAAAAAGGTTTTTCAACCTGATAAGCTCAAACCCAAATCGGAGAAGTGCGTCTTCATAGGATACCCAAAGGAAACTATTGGGTACACCTTCTATCACAAAATCCGAAGGCAACATATTCATTGCTAAAAATGGATCCTTTCTAGAGAAGGAGTTTCTCTCGAAAGAAGTGAATGGGAGGAAAGTAGAATTTGATGATGTAATTGTACCTTATCCCGAATTGTAAAGTAGTTTGTCACAGAAATCGGTTCTAGTGATTCCTACACCAATCAGTGAAGAAGCTAATGATGATGATCATGAAACTTCATATCAAGTTACTACAAAACCTTGTAGGTCTTCCAGAGTACGGTCCGCATTAGAGTGGTACGGTAATCCTATTCTGGAAGTCATGTTACTAGACCATGATGAACCTATGAACTATGAGGAAGCGATGATGAGCCCAGATTCCGTGAAATGGCTTGAGGCCATGAAATCTGAGATGAGATCCATGTATGAGAACAAAGTGTGGACTTTGGTGGACTTGCCCGATGATCGGAAAGCCATAGAAAATAAATGGATCTTAAAGAGGAAGACGGACGTTGATAGTAGTGTTACTATCTACAAAGCTCGACTTGTCGCAAAAGGTTTTTGACAAGTGCAAGGTGTTTACTACAATGAGAATTTCTCAACTTTAGCGATGCTTAAATCTGTCTGAATCATGTTAGAAATTGCCATATTTTATGGAATCTAGGAGATGGATGTCAAAACTGCATTCCTGAATGGATTTTTGGAAGAAGAGTTGTATATAATGCAACCAGAAGGTTTTGTCAATCCTAAAGGTGCTAACAAAATGTGCAAGCTCCAGCGATCCATCTATGGACTAGTGCAAGCATCTCGTAGTTGGAATATATGGTTTGATGAGTTGATCAAAGCATATGGTTCTATACAGACTTACAGTGAAGCATGTATTTACAAGAAAGTGAGTGGGAGCACTACAACCTTTCTGATAAGTATATGTGAATGACATATTGTTAATCAGAAATGATGTAGAATTTTTTGAAAGCATAAAGGAGAGTTTGAAAGGAGTTTTTCAAAGAAAGACCTCGGTGAAGCTGCTTACACATTGGGCATCAAGATCTATAGATAGATCAAGACGCTTGATAAGATTTTTCAATGAGTAAGACCTTGACAAGTTTTTGAAAGAGTTCAAAATGAATCAGTCGAAGAAGAAGTTCTTGTCTGTATTACAAGGTGTAAATTTGAGTAAGACTCAAAGCCTGACCACATCAGAAAATAGAAAGAGAATGAAAGTCATTCCCTATGCCACAGTCATAGGTTCTATAAAGTATGATGTACTGTGTACCAGACCTATTGTGTACCCTGCCCTGATATTAGCAAGGGAGAAAAATTTTGATCTAGAAGTAGATCACTAGACAACGATCAAGATTGTCCTTAGTGAGGACTAAGGAAATATTTCTCGATTATGGAGGTGATAAAAGAGCTCGTTGTAAAGAGTTACATCGATGCAAGCTTTTACACTGATCCAGATGACTCTAAGTCTCAATATGGATACATATTGAAAGTGGGAGCAATTAGCTAGAGTAGCTCCGTGCAGAGCATTGTAGACATAGAATATTTACAAAATACATACGGCTCTGAATGTGACAGAACCGTTGACTAAACTTCTCTCATGAGCAAAACATGATCACACCTTAGTACTCTTTGGGTGTTAATCACATAGCGATGTGAACTAGATTATTGATTCTAGCAAACCATTTGGGTGTTGGTCACATGGCGATGTGAACTATGGGTGTTAATCACATACATATGTGAATTATTGGTATTAAATCACATGTCGATGTGAACTAGATTATTGACTCTAGTGCAAGTGGGAGACTGAAGGAAATATGCTCTAGAGGCAATAATAAAGTTATTATTTATTTCCTTATTTCATGATAAATGTTTATTGTTCATGCTAGAATTGTATTAACTGGAAACTTAGTACATGTGTGAATACATAGACAAAACACAGTGTCCCTAGTATAACTCTACTTGACTAGCTCGTTAATCAAAGATGGTTATGTTTCCTGGCCATAGATATGTGTTGTCATTTGTTAAATAGGATCACATCATTAGGAGAATGATGTGATGGACAAGACTGTTGGGGAACGTAGCAGAAATCAAAATTTTCTATGCATCACCAAGATCAATCTATGGAGATTCTAGCAACAAGAGAGGGAGAGGATGAGCATCTTCATACCTTTGAAGATCGCTAAGCGAAAGCGTTAGAAGAACGCGGTTGGAGGAGTCGTACACGCAGCAATTCGGATCGCGGTCGATTCCAATCTATGCACCGAACAATGGTGCCTCCGCGTTCAACACACGTGCATCCCAGTGACGTCTCCCATGCCTTGATCCAGCAAGGAGGAGGGAGAGGTTGAGGAAGAGAACTCCAGCAGCAGCACAACAGCGTGGTGGTGGTGGAGTATTGTGGTTTCCAGCAGGGCATCGCCAAGCACTACGAGGAAGGAGGATGTGAAGAGGTAGGGCTGCGCCGAGAGAGAGAGAGACTCACGTCCTTGGAAGCCCCAAAACCCCCCACTATATATAGGAGGAGGGGAGGAGGGTGCGCCCCCTCTAGGATTACCACCCTAGGGGGGCGGCAGCCCTAGATGGGATGGAGGGGGGAGGCCAAGAGGGGGAGAGAGGGGGGTGCGCCCTAGGGTGGGCTTTTAGGCCCATCTGCGCCTAGGGTTTCCCCTCTCCCCTCCTAGCTGCGCCTTGGGCCTTGGTGGGAGGCGCACCAGCCCACTCTAGGGCTGTTCCCTTCCCACTCTAGGCCCATGCAAGCCTCCGAGGCTGGTGGCCCCTCCCGGTGGACCCCCGCAACACTTCCGGTGGTCCCGGTACATTACCGGTGACCCCTGAAATACTTCCGATGAACAAAACTCACTTCTGATATATTATTCTTTACCTCCGGACCATTCCGGAACTCCTCGTGACATCCAGGATCTCATCCGGGATTCCGAACAACATTAGGTAACCACATACAAACTTCCCTTAGCGTCATCGAACCTTAAGTGTGTAGACCCTACGGGTTCGGGAATCATGCAGACATGACCGAGACGTTCTCTGGCCAATAACCAACAGCAGGATCTGGATACCCATGTTGGCTCCCACATGTTCCATGATGATCTCATCGGATGAACCACGATGTCGGGGATTCATTCAATCATGTATACAATTCCCTTTGTCAATCGGTACGTTACTTGCCCGAGATTCGATCGTGGGTATCCCAATACCTCGTTCAATATCGTTTCCGGCAAGTCACTTTACTCGTTGCGTAATGCATGATCCCGCGACTAACTACTTAGTCATATTGAGCTCATTATGATGATGCATTACTGAGTGGGCCCAGAGATACCTCTCCGTCATACGGAGTGATAAATCCCAGTCTCGATTCGTGCTAACCCAACAGACACTTTCAGATATATCTGTAGAGCACCTTTATAGCCACCCAGTTGTGTTGTGACGTTTGGTACACCCAAAGCACTCCTATGGTATCCGGGAGTTACACAATCTCATGGTCTAAGGAAATGATACTTGACATTACAAAAGCTTTAGCAAACGAACTACATGATCTTGTGCTATGCTTAGGATTGGGTCTTGTCCATCACATCATTCTCCTAATGATGTGATCCCGTTATCAAATGACATCCAATGTCCATGGTCAGGAAATGATAACCATCTATTGATCAATGATCTAGTCAACTAGAGGCTCACTAGGGACATGTTGTGGTCCATGTATTCACACATGTATTACGGTTTCCAGTTAATACAATTATAGCATGAACAATAGACAATTATCATGAATAAGGAAATGCAATAATAACCATTTTATTATTTCCTCTAGGGCATATTTCCAACAGTCTCCCACTTGCACTAGACCCAATAATCTAGTTCACATCACTATGTGATTGTAATGAATTCAACACCCATGGGGTTTGATCATATCTCGCTTGTGAGAGAGGTTATTAGTCAATGGGTCTGAACCTTTCAGATCCGTGTGTGCTTTAAAAATCTCTATGTCATCTTGTAGATGCAGCTACCACGCTCTATTTGGAGCTATTCCAAATAATTGTTCAACTATACGAATCCGGTTTACTACTCAGAATCATCCAGATTAGTGTCAAAGTTTGCATCGGCGTAACACTTTACGACGAACTATTTTACCACCTCCATAATCGAGAAAATTCCTTAGTCCACTAGTTACTAAGGATAACCTTGACCGTTGTCCTGTGATCCATTCCTGGATCACACTTGTACCCCTTGACTGACTCATGGCAAGGCACACTTCAGGTGCGGTACACAACATAGCATACTGTAGAGCCTACGTCTAAAGCATAGGGGACGACCTTCGTCCTTTCTCTCTATTCTGCCGTGGTCAGGTCTTGAGTCTTACTCAATACTCACACCTTGTAACACAGCCAGGAACTCCTTCTCTGCCAATCTATTTTGAACTCCTTCAAAAACTTGTCACGGTATGTGTTCGTTTGAAAGTACTATTAAGCGATTTTGATCTATCCTTATAGATCTTGATGCTCAATGTTCAAGTAGCTTAATCCAGGTTTTCCATTGAAAAACACTTTTCAAATAACCCTATATGCTTTCCAGAAATTCTACATCATTTCTGATCAACAATATGTCAACAACATATACTCATCAGAAATTCTATAGTGCTCCCACTCACTTCTTTGGAAATACAAGTTTCTCGTAAACCTTGTATGAACCCAAAATCTTTGATCATCTCATCAAAGCGTATATTCCAACTCCGAGATGCTTACTCCAGTCCTTAGAAGGATGCTGGAGCTTTACATACTTGTTAGCATCTTTCAGGATTGTCAAAACCTTCTGGTTGTATCACATACAACCTTTCCTCAAAAAAATCGTCGAGGAAACAATGTTTTGTCATCCTATCTGCAAGATTTCATAAATAATGCAATAATTCCTAATATATATCCAACAGACTCTTAGCATCGCTATGAGTGAGAAAAGTCTCATCATAGTCAACTCCTTGAACTTGTCGGAAAATATCTTAACGACAAGTCGAGCTTTCTTAATGGTGATACTTACCATCATTGTCTGTCTTCCTTTTAAAATCCATCTGCACCCAACAGCCTTACGACCATCTAGTGGTTCCTCCAAAGTCCATACTTTTTTTTCATACATGGATCCTCTCTCGGATTTTATGGCCTCAAGCCATTCATCGGAATCCGGGCCCACCATCGCTTCTCCATAGCTCGTAGGTTCATTATTGTCTAGCAACATGACCTCCAAGGCAGGATCACATACCACTTTGAAGTAGTACGTATCCTTATCAACCTACGAGTTTTGGTAGTGACTTGATCCGAAGTTTCATGATCAATATCATCAGCTTCCACTTCAATTGATGTAGGTGCCACAGGAACAACTTCATATGCCCTGCTACACACTAGTTGAAGTGACGGTTCAATAACCTCATCAAGTCTCCACCATCCTCCCACTCAATTTTTTGAGAAAAAGTTTTCCTCGAGAAAGGACCCGATTCTAGAAATAATCCCTTTTGCTTCCGGAACTGAGACAGGAGGTGTACCCAACTATTTTTGGGTGTCCTATGAAGATGCATTTATCCGCTTTGGGTTCGAGCTTATCAGCCTGAAACTTTTTCACATAGGCGTCACAGCCCCAATTTTTTTTTAAGAAACAACAACTTAGGTTTCTCTAAACCATAGTTCATTGTTGGGGAACGTTGCAGAAAATAAAAAATTTCTATGCTTCACCAAGATCAATCTATGGAGTTCATCTAGCAACGAGAGAGAGGAGTGCATCTACATACCCTTGTAGATCGCAAGCGGAAGCGTTCAAGAGAACGGGGTTGAGGGAGTCGCACTCGTCGTGATCCAAATCACCGATGATCCTAGTGTTGAACGGACATCACCTCCACCTTCAACACACGTACGGTTGGGGAAGACGTCTCCTCCTTCTTGATCCAGCAAGGGGGAAGGAGAGGTTGATGGAGATCCAACAGCACGACGGCGTGGTGGTGGAAGCAGCGGCGATCTCCGCAGGGCTTCACCAAGCTCAGCGAGAGGGAGAGGTGGTACGGGGGGAGAGGGAGGCGCCAGGGACAATGGTGCGGCTGCCCTCCCTCCCCCTCTTTATATAGGGGGCCTAGGGGTGTGTGCCAGCCCTGGAGATCCCATCTCCAAAGGGGGCGGCGGCCTAGGGGGGGACTTGCCCCCCAAGTCAAGTGGGGCGCTCCCCCCAGGGTTTCCAACCCTAGGCGCAGGGGAGGCCCAAGGGGGGGCGCACCAGCCCACCAGGGACTGGTTCCCTTCCCCTTTCAGCCCACGTGGCCCTCTGGGATAGGTGGCCCGACCCGATGGACCCCCAGGACCCTTCCGGTGGTCCCGGTACAATACCGGTGACCCTGAAACTTTCCCGGTGGCCGAAACTGGACTTCCTATATAGAATTCTTTACCTCCGGACCATTCCGGAACTCGTGACATCCGGGATCTCATACGGGACTCTAAACAACTTTTGGGTTTCCGCATACTAATATCTCTACAACCCTAGCATCACTGAACCTTAAGTGTGTAGACCCTACGGGTTCGGGAGACATGCAGACATGACCGAGACGACTCTCCGGTGAATAACCAACAGCGGGATCTGGATACCCATGTTGGCTCCCACATGCTCCTCGATGATCTCATCGAATGAACCACAAGGTCGAGGATTCAAGTAATCCCGTATACAATTCCCTTTGTTAATCGATACGTTACTTGCCCGAGATTCGATCGATGGTATCCCAATACCTCGTTCAATCTCGTTACCGGCAAGTCACTTTTACTCGTACCGTAATGCATGATCCTGTGACCAAACACTTGGTCACATTGAGCTCATTATGATGATGCATTACCAAGTGGGCCCAGAGATACCTCTCCGTCATACGGAGTGAAAAATCCCAGTCTCGATCCGTGTCAACCCAACAGATACTTTCGGGGATACCTGTAGTATACCTTTATAGTCACCCAATTATGTTGTGACGTTTGGTACACCCAAAGCACTCCTACAGTATCCGGGAGTTACACGATCTCATGGTCTAAGGAAATGATACTTGACATTTGGAAAAGCTCTAGCAGACGAACTACATGATCTTGTGCTATGCTTAGGATTGGGTCTTGTCCATCACATCATTCTCCTAATGATGTGATCCCGTTATCGACGACATCTAATGTCCATAGTCAGGAAACCATGACTATCTTTTATTAACGAGCTAGTCAACTAGAGGCTTACTAGGGACATGTTGTGGTCTATTTATTCACACATGTATTATGATTTCCGGGTAACATAATTATAGCACAAATAATAGACAATTATCATGAACAAGGAAATATAATAATAATCATTTTATTATTGCCTCTAGGGCATATTTCCAACAGTCTCCCACTTGCACTAGAGTCAATTATCTAGTTACATTGTGATGAATCGAACACCCATAGAGGTCTGGTGTTGATCATGTTTTGCTCACGGAAGAGGTTTAGTCAACGGATCTGTGACATTCAGATCCATATGCACTTTGCAAATATCTATGTCTCCATCTTGAACATTTTCACAAATGGAGTTGAAGCGACGCTTGATGTGCCTGGTCTTCTTGTGAAACCCGGGCTCCTTGGCAAGGGCAATAGCTCCAGTGTTGTCACAGAAGAGTGTGATTGGCCCCGATGCATTGGATATGACTCCTAGGTCGGTGATGAACTCCTTCATCCAGATTGCTTCGTGTGCTGCCTCCGAGGCTGCCATGTACTGCGCTTCACATGTAGATCCCGCCACGATGCTCTGCTTGCAACTACACCAGCTTACTACCCCTACATTCAAATTATACACGTATCCGGTTTGTGACTTAGAGTCATCCAGATCTGTGTCGAAGCTAGCGTCGACGTAACCCTTTATGACGAGCCCTTCGTCACCTCCATAAACGAGAAACATATCCTTAGTCCTTTTCAGATACTTCAGGATATTCTTGACCGTTGTCCAGTGTTCCATGCCGGGATTAGTTTGGTACCTTCCTACCAAACTTACGACAAGGTTTACATCAGGTCTGGTACACAGCATGGCATACATGATAGACCCTATGGCTGAGGCATAGGGGATGACACTCATCTTTTCTCTATCTTCTGCCGTGGTCGGACATTGAGCCGAGCTCAATTTCACACCTTGCAACACAGGCAAAAACCCCTTCTTGGATTGATCCATATTGAACTTCTTCAATATCTTATCAAGGTATGTGCTTTGTGAAAGACCTATGAGGCGTCTCGATCTATCTCTATAGATCTTGATGCCTAATATGTAAGCAGCTTCTCCAAGGTCCTTCATTGAAAAACACTTATTCAAGTAGGCCTTAATGCTGTACAAAAGTTCTATATCATTTCCCATCAAAAGTATGTCATCCACATATAATATGAGAAATGCTACAGAGCTCCCACTCACTTTCTTGTAAACGCAGGCTTCTCCATAAGTCTGCATAAACCCAAACGCTTTGATCATCTCATCAAAGCGAATGTTCCAACTCCAAGATGCTTGCACTAGCCATAAATGGATCGCTGGAGCTTGCATACCTTGTTAGCATTCTCGGGATCGACAAAACCTTCCGGCTGCATCATATACAGTTCTTCCTTAAGATAGCCGTTAATGAATGTCGTTTTGACGTCCATTTGCCATATCTCATAATCATAGTATGCGGCAATTGCTAACATGATTTGGACGGACTTCAGCTTCGCGACGGGAGAGAAAGTCTCATCGTAGTCAACCCCTTGAATTTGCCGATAACCCTTAGTGACAAGTTGAGCTTTATAGATGGTAACATTACCATCCGCGTCCGTCTTCTTCCTAAAGATCCATTTATTTTCTATCGCTCGCCGATCATCGGGCAAGTCTGTCAAAGTCCATACTTTGTTTTCATACATGGATCCTATCTCGGATTGCATGGCTTCAAGCCATTTGTTGGAATCTGGGCCCGCCATCGCTTCTTCATAGTTCAAAGGTTCACTGTTGTCTAACAACATGATTTCCAGGACAGGGTTGCCATACCACTCTAGTGTGGAACGTGTCCTTGTGGACCTACAAAGTTCAGTAGCAACTTGATCCGAAGTACCTTGATCATCATCATTAATTTCCTCTCCAGTTGGTGTAGGCACCATAGGAACATTTTCCTGAGCTGCACTACTTTCTAGTTCAAGAGGTAGTACTTCATCGAGTTCTACTTTCCTCCCACTTACTTCTTTCGAGAGAAACTCTTTCTCCAGAAAGGACCCGTTCTTGGCAACAAAGATCTTGCCTTCGGATCTAAGGTAGAAGGTATACCCAATGGTTTCCTTAGGGTATCCTATGAAGACGCATTTTTCCGACTTGGGTTCGAGATTTTCAGGTTGAAGTTTCTTGACATAAGCATCACATCCCCAAACTTTTAGAAATGACATCTTAGCTTTCTTCCCAAACCATAATTCATACAGTGTCGTCTCAACGGATTTAGACGGTGCCCTAATTAAAGTGAATGTAGCTATCTCTAGAGCGTATCCCCAAAATGATAGCGGTAAATCGGTGAGTGACATCATAGATCGCACCATATCCAATAGAGTGCGATTACGACGTTTGGACACACCGTTACGCTGAGGTGTTCTAGGTGGCGTGAGTTGTGAAACAATTCCACATTTTCTTAAGTGCGTATCAAATTCGTGACTTAAATATTCTCCTCCATGATCTGATCGTAAGAACTTTATTTTTCGGTCACGTTGATTCTCTACCTCATTCTGAAATTCCTTGAACTTTTCAAAGGTCTCAGACTTGTGTTTCATCAAGTAGACATACCCATATCTACTTAAGTCATCAGTGAGAGTGAGAACATAACGATAGCCTCCGCGAGCCTCAACGCTCATTGGACCACACACATCAGTATGTATGATTTCCAATAAGTTGGTTGCTCGCTCCATTGTTCCGGAGAACAGAGTCTTGGTCATTTTGCCCATGAGGCATGGTTCGCATGTGTCAAATGATTCACAATCGAGAGACTCTAAAAGTCCATCAGCATGGAGTTTCTTCATGCGCTTGACACCAATGTGACCAAGGCGGCAGTGCCACAAGTATGTGGGACTATCGTTATCAACCTTACATCTTTTGGTATTCACACTATGAATATGTGTAACATCACGTTTGAGATTCATCAAGAATAAACCATTGACCAGCGGGGCATGACTATAAAACATATCTCTCATATAAATAGAACAACCATTATTCTCGGATTTAAATGAGTAGCCATCTCGTATTAAACGAGATCTAGATAGAATGTTCATGCTCAAAGCTGGCACTAAATAACAATTATTGAGGTTTAAAACTAATCCCGTAGGTAAATGTAGAGGTAGCATGCCGACGGCGATCACATCGACCTTGGAACCATTCCCGACGTGCATCATCACCTCGTCCTTCGCCAGTCTTCGCTTATTCTGCAGCTCCTTCTTTGAGTTACAAATATGAGTAACGGCACCGGTATCAAATACCCAGGAGCTACTACGAGTACTGGTAAGGTACACATCAATTACATCTATATCACATATACCTTTAGTGTTGCCGGCCTTCTTGTCCGCTAAGTATTTGGGGCAGTTCCGCTTCCAGTGTCCCTTTCCCTTGCAATAAAAGCACTCGGTCTCAGGTTTGGGTCCATTCTTTGGCTTCTTCCCGGCAACTGGTTTACCGGGCGCGGCAACTCCCTATCCGTCCTTCTTGAAGTTCTTCTTACCCTTGCCTTTCTTGAAACTAGTGGTTTTATTGACCATCAACACTTGATGCTCCTTTTTGATTTCTACCTCCGCTGATTTCAGCATTGAAAATACTTCAGGAATAGTTTTCACCATCCCGTGCATATTGTAGTTCATCACAAAGCTCTTGTAGCTAGGTGGGAGCGACTGAAGGATTCTGTCAATGATAGCCTCGTCCGGGAGGTTAATGTCTAGCTGGGACAAGAAGTTGTGCAACCCAGACATTTTGAGTATGTGCTCACTGACAGAACTATTTTCCTCCATCTTACAACTGTAGAACTTGTCGGAGACTTCATATCTCTCGACCCGGGCATGAGCTTGGAAAACCATTTTCAGCTCTTCGAACATCTCATATGCTCCGTGTTGCTCAAAATGCTTTTGGAGCCCTGGTTCTAAGTTGTAAAGCATGCCGCACTGAATGAGGGAGTAATCATCAGCACGTGACTGCCAAGCGTTCATAACATCTTGGTTTTCTAGGATGGGTGCTTCACCTAGCGGTCCTTCTAGGACATATGCTTTCTTGGCAGCTATGAGGATGATCCTCAGGTTCCGGACCCAGTCCGAATAGTTGCTGCCATCATCTTTCAGCTTGGTTTTCTCTAGGAACACGTTGAAGTTGAGGTTGACATGAGCATTGGCCATTTGATCTACAAGACATTTATGCAAAGGTTTTTAGACTAAGTTCATGATAATTAAGTTCATCTAATCAAATTATTTAATGAACTCCCACTCAGATTAGACATCCCTCTAGTCATCTAAGTGATACATGATCCGAGTCAACTAGGCCGTGTCCGATCATCACGTGAGACGGACTAGTCATCATCGGTGAACATCTCCATGTTGATCGTATCTTCCATATGACTCATGTTTGACCTTTCGGTCTCTTGTGTTCCAAGGCCATGTCTGTACATGCTATGCTCATCAAGTTAACCTAAGTGTTTTGCATGTGTAAATCTGTCTTACACCCGTTGTATGTGGACGTTGGAATCTATCACACCCGATCATCATGTGGTGCTTCAAAACAATGAACTTTCGCAACAGCGCACAATTAGGGGGAACACTTTCTTGAAATTATTATGAGGGATCATCTTATTTACTACCGTCGTTCTAAGCAAATAAGATGCAAAAACATGATGAACATCACATGCAATCAAATAGTGACATGATATGGCCAATATCATATAGCTCCTTTGATCTCCATCTTCGGGGCGCCATGATCATCTTCGTCACCGGCATGACACCATGATCTCAATCATCATGATCTCCATCATCGTGTCTCCATGAAGTTGCTCGCCAACTATTACTTCTACTACTATGGCTAACGGTTTAGCAATAAAGTAAAGTAATTACATGGCGTTTGATCATTGACACGCAGGTCATACAATAATTAAGACAACTCCTATGGCTCCTGCCGGTTGTCATACTCATCGACATGCAAGTCGTGATTCCTATTACAAGAACATGATCTCATACATCACATATATATCATTCATCACAACTTTTGGCCATATCACATCACAAGGCATATGCTGCAAAAATAAGTTAGTCATCCTCTAATTGTTGTTGCATGTTTTTACTTGGCTGCAATAGGGTTCTAGCAAGAACATTTCTTACCTACGTGAAAGCCACAACATGATATGGCAATTTATATTTACCCTTCATAAGGACCCTTTTCATCGAATCCGATCCGACTAAAGTGGGAGAGACAGACACCCGCTAGCCACCTTATGCAACTAGTGCATGTCAGTCGGTGGAACCTGTCTCACGTAAGCGTACGTGTAAGGTCGGTCCGGGCCGCTTCATCCCATGATGCCACCGAAACAAGATAAGACTATTAGTGGCAAGAAAATTGACAACATCTACGCCCACAACAAATTTGTGTTCTACTCGTGCAAAGAAACTACACATAGACCTAGCTCATGATGCCACTGTTGGGGAACGTTGCAGAAAATAAAAAATTTCTACGCTTCACCAAGATCAATCTATGGAGTTCATCTAGCAACAAGAGAGAGGAGTGCATCTACATACCCTTGTAGATCGCGAGCGGAAGCGTTCAACAGAACGGGGTTGAGGGAGTTGCACTCGTCCTGATCCAAATCACCGATGATCCTAGTGCTGAACGGACAGCACCTCCGCGTCCAACACACGTACGGTTGGGGAAGACGTCTCCTCCTTCTTGATCCAGCAAGGGGGAAGGAGAGGTTGATGGAGATCCAGCAGGACGAAGGCGTGGTGGTGGAAGCAGCGGCGATCTCAGCATGGCTTCGCCAAGCTCAGCGAGAGGGAGAGGTGGTACGGGGGGAGAGGGAGGCGCCAGGGACTAGGGTGCGGCTGCCCTCCCTCCCCCTCTTTATATAGGGGGCCTAGGGGGTGTGCCGGCCCTGGAGATCCCATCTCCAAGGGGGGCAGCGGCCTAGGGGGGGGGACTTGCCCCCCAACTCAAGTGGGGCGCCCCCACCCCTAGGGTTTCCAACCCTATGCGTAGGGGAGGCCCAAGGGGGGGCGCACCAGCCCACCAGGGGCTGGTTCCCTTCCCCTTTCAGCCCACATGGACCTCCGGGATAGGTGGCCCCACCCGGTGGACCCCCGGGACCCTTCCGGTAGTCCCGGTACAATACCGGTGACCCCGAAACTTTCCCAGTGGCCGAAACTGGACTTCCTATATAAAATTCTTTACCTCTGGACCATTCCGGAACTCCTCGTGAAGTCCGGGATCTCATCCGGGACTCCGAACAACTTTCAAGTTTCCGCATACTAATATCTCTACAACCCTAGTGTCACCGAACCTTAAGTGTGTAGACCCTACGGGTTTGGGAGACATGCAGACATGACCGAGACGACTCTCTGGCCAATAACCAATAGCGGGATCTGGATACCCATGTTCGCTCCCACATGCTCCTCGATGATCTCATCGGATGAACCATGATGTCGAGGATTCAAGTAATCCCGTATACAATTCCCTTTGTCAATCGATACGTTACTTGCCCGAGATTCGATCGTCGGTATCCCAATACCTCGTTCAATCTCGTTACTGGCAAGTCACTTTTACTCGTACCGTAATGAATGATCCCGTGACCAAACACTTGGTCACATTGAGCTCATTATGATGATGCATTACCAAGTGGGCCCAGAGATACCTCTCCGTCATACGGAGTGACATATCCCAGTCTCGATCCGTATCAACCCAACAGATACTTTCGAGGATACCTGTAGTATACCTTTATAGTCACCCAGTTACGTTGTGACGTTTGGTACACCCAAAGCACTCTTACGGTATCCAGGAGTTACACGATCTCATGGTCTAAGGAAATGATACTTGACATTTGGAAAATCTCTAGCAGACGAACTACATGATCTTGTGCAATGCTTAGGATTGGGTCTTGTCCATCACATCATTCTCCTAATGATGTGATCCTGTTATCAACGATATCCAATATCCATAGTCAGGAAACCATGACTATCTGTCGATCAACGAGCTAGTCAACTAGAGGCTTACTAGGGACATGTTGTGGTCTATTTATTCACACATGTATTACGATTTCCGGATAACACAATTATAGCATGAATAATAGACAATTATCATGAACAAGGAAATGTAATAATAATCATTTTATTATTGCCTCTAGGGCATATTTCCAACATTCATACAGTGTAATCTCAACGGAATTACGTGGTGCCCTATTTAAAGTGAATGCGGTTGTCTCTAATGCATAACCCATAAACAATAGTGGTAATTCGATAAGAGACATCATTGTATGCACCATATCCAATAGGGTGCAGCTATGATGTTCGGCCGCACCATCACACTATGGTGTTCCAGGCGGTATTAGTTGTGAAACAATTTCCACAAAGTCTTAATTTTGTACCAAGCTCGTAACTTAGATATTCATCTCTATGATCATATCATAGACATTTTATCCTCTTGTCACGACAATCTTCAAGTTCTCTCTGAAATTACTTGAACCTTTCAATAATCCAAACTTGTGTTTCATCAAGTAAATATACTCAGCATCTACTCAAATCATCTGTGAAGTAAGAACATAACGATATCCACTGCGTGCCTCAGCACTCATTGGACTGCACACATCAAAATGTATTACTTCCAACAAGTTGCTTTCTTGTTCCATCTCACTGAAAACGAGGCCTTTCAGTCATCTTGCCCATGTGGTATGATTTGCATGTCTCAAGTGATTCAAAATCAAGTGAGTCCAAACGATCCATCTGTATGGAGTTTCTTCATGCATACATACCAATAGAAATGGTTCGCATGTCTCAAACTTTTCAAAAACGAGTGAGTCCAAAGATCCATCAACATGGAGCTTCTTCATGCGTTTTATACCAATATGACTTACATGGCAGTGCCACAAGTAGGTGGTACTATCATTACTATCGTATATCTTTTGGCATGAACATGTGTATCACTACGATCGAGATTCAATAAACCATTCATTTTAGGTGCAAGACCATTGAAAGTATTATTCAAATAAACAGAGTAACCATTATTCTCCTTAAATGAATAACCGTATTGCGATAGACATAATCCAATCATGTCTATGCTCAGCGCAAACACCAAATAACAATTATTTAGGTTTAACACCAATCTCGATGGTAGAGGGAGTATGCGATGCTTGATCATATCAAGCTTGGAAACACTTCCAACACATATCGTCATCTCACCTTTAGCTAGTCTTCGTTTATTCCGCAGCTTTTATTTCGAGTTACTAACACTTAGCAACCGAACCGGTATCTAATACCCTGGTGCTACTAGGAGTACTAGTAAAGTACACATTAATATAATGTATATCCAATATACTTCTGTCGACCTTGCCAGCCTTCTCATCTACCAAGTATCTAGGGTAGTTCTGCTTCAGTGATTGTTCCCCTCATTACAAAAGCACTTAGTCTCGGGTTTGGGTTCAACCTTGGGTTTCTTCACTAGAGCAGCAACTGATTTGTCGTTTCATGAAGTATCCCTTCTTTCCCTTGCCCTTCTTGAAACTAGTGGTTTCACTAACCATCAACAATTGATGCTCCTTCTTGATTTCTACTTTCGCGGTGTCAAAATCGCGAATAGCTCAAGGATCATCATATCTATCCTTGATATGTTATAGTTCATCACGAAGCTCTAGTAGCTTGGTGGTAGTGACTTTGGAGAAACATCACTATCTCATCTGGAAGATTAACTCCCACTCGATTCAAGTGATTGTAGTACTCAGACAATCTGAGCACATGCTCAACGATTGAGATCTTCTCCGTTAGTTTATAGGCTAGAAAACTCGTCGGAGGTCTCATACCTCTTGATGTGGGCATGATCTTGAAATTCCAATTTCAGCCCTTGGAACATCTCACATGTTCCGCGACGTTTCAAAATCGTCTTCGGCGCCTCAATTCTAGACCGTTTAACATTACTGAGCTATCATGTAGTCATCAAAACGTGTATGTCAGATGTTCGCAACATCCATAGACAACGTTCGAGGTTCAGCACACCGAGCGGTGCATTAAGGACATAAGCCTTCTGCGCAGCAATGAGGACAATCCTCAGTTTACGGACCCAGTCCGCATAATTGCTACTATCAACTTTCAACTAAATTTTCTCTAGGAACATATCTAAAACAATAGAACTGAAATGCAAGCTACGACATAATTTGCAAAGACCTTTTGACTATGTTCAGGATAATTAAGTTCATCTAATGAACTCCCACTCAGATAGACATCCCTCTAGTCATCTAAGTGATACATGATCTGAGTCAACTAGGTCATGTCCGATCATCACGTGAGACAGACTAGTCATCATCGGTGAACATCTTCATGTTGATCGTATCTACTATACGACTCATGCTCGACCTTTCGGTCTCTTGTGTTCCGAGGCCATGTCTGTACATGCTAGGCTCATCAAGTCAACCTAATTAAGTGTTTTTCATGTGTAAATCTGGCTTACACCCATTGTATGCGAATGTTAGAATCTATCACACCCGATCATCACGTGGTGCTTCGAAACAACGAACCTTCGCAACAGTGCACAGTTAGGGGGAACACTTTCTTGAAATTTTATGAGGGGTCATCTTATTTATGCTTCCGTCGTTCTAAGCAAATAAGATGCAAAAACATGATAAACATCACATGCAATCAAATAGTGACATGATATGGCCAATATCAATTTGCTCCTTTTTGATCTCCATCTTCGGGGCGCCATGATCATCATCGTCACCGGCATGACACCATGATCTCCATCATCATGATCTCCATGAAGTTGTCTCGCCAACTATTACTTCTACTACTATGGCTAACGGTTTAGCAATGAAGTATAGTAATTACATGGCGTTATTCAATGACACGCAGGTCATACAACAAATTAAGACAACTCCTATGGCTCCTGCCGATTGTCATACTCATCAACATGCAAGTCGTGATTCCTATTACAAGAACATGATCAATCTCATACATCACATATATTTCATTCATCACATCCTTCTTGGCCATATCACATCACAAGGCATATGCTGCAAAAACAAGTTAGACATCCTCTAATTGTTGTTGCTAGTTTTTACGTGGCTGCTATAGGTTTCTAGCAAGAACGTTTCTTACCTACGCCAAAACCACAACGTGATATGCCAATTGCTATTTACCCTTCATAAGGACCCTTTTCATCGAATCCGATCCGACTAAAGTGGGAGAGAATGGCACCCGCTAGCCACCTTATGCAACAAGTGCATGTCAGTCGGTGGAACCTGTTTCACGTAAGCGTACGTGTAAGGTCAGTCCGGGACGCTTCATCCCACAATACCGCCGAAACAAGATAGGACTAGTAACGGTAAGCTAATTGAACAAACCAACGCCCACAACTACTTGTGTTCTACTCGTGCATAGAATCAACGCATAGACCAAGCTCATGATGCCACTGTTGGGGAACGTAGCAGAAATTCAAAATTTTCTACGCATCACCAAGATCAATCTATGGGGATTCTAGTAACAAGCGAGGGAGAGGATGAGCATCTTCATACCTTTGAAGATCGCTAAGCGGAAGCGTTACAAGAACGCGGTTGGAGGAGTCGTACACGCAGCGATTCGGATCGCGGTCGATTCCGATCTAAGCACCGAACAACGGCGCCTCCGCGTTCAACACACGTGCAGCCTGGTGACGTCTCCCGTGCCTTGATCCAGCAAGGAGGAGGGATAGGTTGAGGAAGAGAACTCCAGCAGCAGCACGAGGCGTGGTGGTGGTGGAGTATTGTGGTTTCCAGCAGGGCTTCGCCAAGCACTACGAGGAACGAGGATGTGAAGAGGTAGGGTTGTGCCGAGAGAGAGAGAGAGAGAGAGAGAGAGAGAGAGAGACTCATGTCCTTGGCAGCCCCAAAACCCCCACTATATATAGGAGGAGGGGAGGAGGGTGCGCCCCCTCTAGGATTCCCACCCCTAGGGGGTGGCAGACCTAGATGGGATGGAGGAGGGCGGCCAAGAGGGGGAGAGAGGGGGTGCGCCCTAGGGTGGGCCTTTAGGCCCATCTGCGCCTATGGTTTCCCCTCTCCCCTCCTAGTTGCGCCTTGGGCCTTGGTGGGAGGCGCACCAGCCCACTCTGGGGCTGTTACCTTCCCACTCTAGGCCCAGGCAAGCCTCCAAGGCTGGTGGCCCCTCCCGATGGACCCCCGCAACACTTCCGGTGGTCCCGGTACATTACCGGTGACCCCCAAAATACTTCCAGTGGCCAAAACCTCACTTCATATATATTATGCTTTACCTCCGGAACTCCTTTTGACATCCAGGATCTCATCCGGGACTTCGGACAACATTCGGTAACCACATACAAACTTCCCTTATAACCCTAGCGTCATCGAACCTTAAGTGTGTAGACCCTACGGGTTCAGGAATCATGCAGACATGACCGAGACGTTCTCTGGCCAATAACCAATAGAGGGATCTGGATACCCATGTTGGCTCCCACATGTTCCACGATGATCACATCGGATGAACCACGATGTCGGGGATTCATTCAATCCTGTATACAATTCCCTTTGTCAATCGGTACGTTACTTGCCCGAGATTCGATCGTCGGTATCCCAATACCTCGTTCAATCTCGTTTCTGGCAAGTCACTTTACTCGTTGCGTAATGCATGATCCCGTGACTACTACTTAGTCACATTGAGCTCATTATGATGATGCATTAGCGAGTGGGCCCAGACATACCTCTCCGTCATACGGAGTGACAAATCCCAGTCTCGATTCATGCTAACCCAACAGACACTTTTGGATATATATGTCGTGCACCTTTATAGCCACCCAGTTACGTTGTTGTAAGGGCATATTTATCCCTAAGTGTTTTGGTGATTGATGACAATGCTTTTGCGGACTAATCGTGTGCCTTGAGTTTCTCAGACGTATCATCGCTAGGCACAAGACGGTTCGGTGCCCCTCGAAGACTATTGAAGACGGCGTTTTTCTATGTTTCTTTTTGGTGGATTTGAGTCGTAGGAGAGCTGTACTAATAAGAGGGGGTCCGCGTCGAAAAGGTTCGGGTGGAATCATCACGTACACGTTTCCTTCCTTGTCGCCACCTTTCCCTTGCACTTTGGAGCTTCCCCCGTTTCTCCTCTATGCGATTGTCCTGACTGCTGTTGCTGAGCTTGCGGTAGTACTGCTCCCTGGAGTGGTAGTACCGCAGGCACCTATGGTAGTACCGTGCCACCATGCGGTAGTACCGCGGGAGCCCATGGTAGTACCGCTCCTCTGGAGTCGTAGTACCATGGCTCCCTGGCCAAGTACCGCTGCTTCACGGTAGTAGGGGCGGATGTAATTTGTTACATCCGCGCCTGCATGGTAGTACCGCACGTCGTGCGCGGTAGTACCGCGGGAGCCCACAGTAGTACCGCTCCTCTGGAGCCGTAGTACTGTGGCTCCCAGGCCAAGTGCCGCTGCTTCGCGGTAGTAGGGGCGGATGTAATTTTTTACATCCGCGCCCCCACAGTAGTACCGCACTTCGAGCGTGGTAGTACCGTGACGGATGTTTGCATCGTTTGTTTTCCAGAAGAAGTAGGCACGGATGTATTTTTATTCATCCGCGCCCTTCCCAGGCTAGGACTTTCCTGCCTCGTGGTAGTACCGCTAGAGGGAGCAGTAGTACCGCGCTCGCGGTAGTACTGCTCTCAGTCAGGTAGGTTCTAGTCTCTGTAGCTGCCGCGGTAGTACCATGGTCCCTCACGGTAGTACCGCGTGGCCTTGCGGTAGTACCGCGTTTCTGGAGCGGTAGTACCGCATGTCGCAGGCTGGATTAGTGGATAACGGTTGGATTTTGTCCACAACTATAAAAGGGGTGTCTCCTACCTCTAGTTGACAACCTCTTCCATCCCTAAGCTCCACTGTTGCTCCAAGCTCCATTTTCGCCCGATCTATCTCCCTAGCCAATCAAACTTGTTGATTTGCTCGGGATTGGTTGAGGAGGGCCCGATCTACACTTCCACCAAGAGAAATTTGATTCCGCCCACTAATCCCTAGCGGATCTTGTTACTCTTGGGTGTTTGAGCACCCTAGATGGTTGAGGTCACCTTGGAGCCATAGTCCATTATGGTGAAGCTTCGTGGTGTCGTTGGGAGCCTCCAATTAAGTTGTGGAGATTGCCCCAACCTTGTTTGTAAAGGTTCGGTCGCCGCCTTCAAGGGCACCAATAGTGGAATCACGGCATCTCGCATTGTGTGAGGGCATGAGGAGATTACGGTGGCCCTAGTGGCTTCTTGGGGAGCATTGTGCCTCCACACCGCTCTAACGGAGACGTACTTCCCCTCAAAAGGAAGGAACTTCGGTAACACATCCTCGTCTCCAGCGGCTCCACTCTTGGTTATCTCGTGCCTTTACTTGTGCAAGCTTATTTGTGTTGTATCCCTTGCTTGCTTTTTTTCTAGTTGTTATTGCATCATATAGGTTGCTCACTTAGTTGCATATCTAGACAACTTACTTTGATGCTAAGTTTAAATTGGTAAAGAAAAGTTTAAAAAGTGTTAGTTGCCTATTCACCCCCCTCTAGTCAACTATATCGATCCTATCAGTTGGGACGTTTGGTACACCCAAAGCACTCCTACGGTATCCGGGAGTTACACAATCTCATGGTGTAAGGAAATGATACTTGACATTAGAAAAGCTTTAGCAAACAAACTACACGATCTTGTGCTATGCTTAGGATTGGGTCATGTCCATCACATCATTCTCCTAATGATGTGATCCCGTTATCAAATTACATCCAATGTCCATGGTCAGGAAACGATAACCATCTATTGATCAACGAGCTTGTCAACTAGAGGCTCACTAGGGACATGTTGTGGTCTATGTATTCACACATGTATTATGGTTTCCAGTTAATACAATTATAGCATGAACAATAGACAATTATCATGAATAAGGAAATACAATAATGACCATTTTATTATTTCCTCTAGGGCATATTTCCAACATTCTCCCACCTGCACTAGAGTCAATAATCTATTTCACATCACTATGTGATTGTAATGAATTCAACACCCATGGGGTTTGATCATATCTCGCTTGTGAGAGAGGTTATTAGTCAATGGGTCTGAACCTTTCAGATCCGTGTGTGCTTTACAAATCTCTATGTCATCTTGTAGATGCAGCTACCACGCTCTATTTGGAGCTATTCGAAATAACTATTCTACTATACGAATCCGGTTTACTACTCAAAATCGTCCAGATTAGTGTCAAAGTTTGCATTGGCATAACCCTTTATGACGAACCCTTTTACCACCTCCATAATCGAGAAAATTCCTTAGTCCACTAGTTACTAAGGATAACCTTGACCGTTGTCCTATGATCCATTCCTGGATCACACTTGTACCCCTTGACTGACTCATGGCAAGGCACACTTTAGGTGCGGTACACAACATAGCATACTGTAGAGCCTACGTCTAAACCATAGGGGACGACCTTCGTCCTTTCTCTCTATTCTGCCGTGGTCAAGTCTTGAGTCTTACTCAACACTCACACCTTGTAACACAGCCAAGCACTCCTTCTTTGCCGATCTATTTTGAACTCCTTCAAAAACTTGTCACGGTATGTGTTCGTTTGAAAGTACTATTAAGCGATTTTGATCTATCCTTATAGATCTTGATGCTCAATGTTCAAGTAGCTTAATCCAGGTTTTCCATTGAAAAACACTTTTCAAATAACCCTATATGCTTTCCAGAAATTCTACATCATTTCTGATCAACAATATGTCAACAACATATACTCATCAGAAATTCTATAGTGCTCCCACTCACTTCTTTGGAAATACAAGTTTCTCGTAAACCTTGTATGAACCCAAAATCTTTGATCATCTCATCAAAGCGTATATTCCAACTCCGAGATGCTTACTCCAGTCCTTAGAAGGATTGCTGGAGCTATACATACTTGTTAGCATCTTTTGGGATTGTCAAAACCTTCTGGTTGTATCACATACAACCTTTCCTCAAGAAAATCGTCGAGGAAACAATGTTTTGTCATCCTATCTGCAACATTTCATAAATAATGCAGTAATTGCTAATATAATTCCAACAGACTCTTAGCATCGCTATGAGTGAGAAAAGTCTCATCATAGTCAACTCCTTGAACTTGTCGGAAAATATCTTAACGACAAGTCGAGCTTTCTTAATGGTGATACTTACCATCATTGTCTGTCTTCCTTTTAAAATCCATCTGCACCCAACAGCCTTATGACCATCTAGTAGTTCCTCCAAAGTCCATACTTTGTTTTCATACATGGATTCTCTCTCGGATTTTATGGCCTCGAGCCATTCGTCGGAATTCGGGCCCACCATCGCTTCTCCATAGCTCGTTGGTTCATTGTTGTCTAGCAACATGACCTCCAAGACAGGATCATGTACCACTCTGAAGTAGTATGTATCCTTGTCAACCTACGAGTTTTGGTAGTGACTTGATCTGAAGTTTCATGATCAATATCATCAGCTTCCACTTCAATTGGTGTAGGTGCCACAGGAACAACTTCCTGTGCCCTTCTACACACTAGTTGAAGTGACGGTTCAATAACCTCATCAAGTCCCCACCATCCCCCCACTCAATTTTTTGAGAGAAACTTTTCCTCGAGAAAGGACCCGATTCTAGAAATAAACCCTTTTGCTTCAGGAACTGAGACAGGAGGTATACCCAACTATTTTTGGGTGTCCTATGAAGATGCATTTATCCGCTTTGGGTTCGAGCTTATTAGCCTGAAACTTTTTCACATAACCGTCGGAGCCCCAATTTTTTTAAGAAACGACAACTTAGGTTTCTCTAAACCAAAGTTCATACGGTGTCATCTCAACGGAATTACGTGGTGCCCTATTTAAAGTTAATGTGGTTGTCTCTAATGCCTAACCCATAAACGATAGTGGTAATTCGATAAGAGACATCATGGTATGCACCATATCCAATAGGGTGCAGCTATGATGTTCGGACACACCATCACACTATGGTGTTCCAGGTGGTATTAGTTGTGAAACAATTTCCACAAAGTCTTAATTTTGTACCAAGCTCGTAACTTAGATATTCATCTCTATGATCATATCATAGACATTTTATCCTCTTGTCATGACGATCTTCAACTTCACTCTGAAATTACTTGAACCTTTCAATAATCCAAACTTGTGTTTCATCAAGTAAATATACTTAGCATCTACTCAAATCATCTGTGAAGTAAGAACATAACGATATCCACTGCATGCCTCAGCACTCATTGGACTGCACACATCAAAATGTATTACTTCCAACAAGTTGCTTTCTTGTTCCATCTCACTGAAAACGAGGCCTTTCAGTCATCTTGCCCATTGGGTATGATTTGCATGTCTCAAGTGATTCAAAATCAAGTGAGTCCAAATGATCCATCTGTATGGAGTTTCTTCATGCATACATACCAATAGACATGGTTCGCATGTCTCAAACTTTTCAAAAACAAGTGAGTCCAAAGATCCATCAACATGGAGCTTCTTCATGCGTTTTATACCAATATGACTTACATGGCAGTGCCACAAGTAGGTGCTACTATCATTACTATCTTATATCTTTTGGCATGAACATGTGTATCACTACGATCGAGATTCATTAAACCATTCCTTTTAGGTGCAAGACCATTGGAGGTATTATTCAAATAAACAGAGTAACCATTATTCTCCTTAAATGAATAACCGTATTGCGATAGACATAATCCAATCATGTCTATGCTCAGCGCAAACACCAAATAACAATTATTTAGGTTTAACACCAATCTCGATGGTAGAGGGAGTATGCGATGCTTTATCACATCAAGGTTGGAAACACTTCCAACACATATCGTGATCTCACCTTTAGCTAGTCTCCATTTATTCCGCAGCTTTTATTTAGAGAGGAGGGGTTTGCCTCTGCTCATTATGATTTTCCCTTGTGCAAATCCCGTATTGTCATCAATCGACCAAAAAGGGGGAGATTGTAAGGGCATATTTATCCCTAAGTGTTTTGGTGATTGATGACAATGCTTTTGCAGACTAATTGTGTGCCTTGAGTTTCTCAGACGTTTCATCGCTAGGCACAAGACGGTTCGGTGCCCATCGAAGACTATTGAAGATGGCATTTTTCTACGTTTCTTTTTGGTGGATTTGAGTCGTAGGAGCTCTGTACTATTAAGAGGGGGTCCGCGTCGGAAAGGTTCGGGTGGAATAATTACGTACACGTTTCCTTTCTTGTCTCCACCTTTCCCTTGCACTTTGGAGCTTCCCCCGTTTATTCTCTATGCGATTGTCCTGGCTGTTGTTGCTGAGCTTGCGGTAGTACTGCTCCCTGGAGCGGTAGTACCGCAGGCACCTGCGGTAGTACCGTGCCACTGTGCGGTAGTACCGCAGAAGCCGACGGTAGTACCGCTCCTCTGGAGTCGTAGTACCATGGCTCCCTGGCCAAGTACCGCTGCTTCGCGGTAGTAGGGGCGGATGCAATTTTTTACATCCGCACCTGCACGGTAGTACCGCACGTCATGCGCGGTAATACCGCGGGAGCCCACGGTAGTACCGCTCCTTTGGAGCCGTAGTACCGTGGCTCCCAGGCCAAGTGCCGCTGCTTCGCGGTAGTAGGGGCGGATTTAATTTTTTACATCCGCGCCCCCACGGTAGTACCGCACTTCGAGCGCGGTAGTACCGTGACAGATGTTTGCATCGTTTGTTTTCCAGCGGAAGTAGGCACGGATGTATTTTTATTCATCCGCGCCCTTCCCAGGCTAGGACTTTCCTGCCTCGCGGTAGTACCTCTAGAGGGAGAGGTAGTACCGCGCTCGCGGTAGTACTACTCTCAGTCAGGCATGTTCTAGTCTCTGCAGCTGCCGCGGTAGTACCATGGTCCCTCACAGTAGTACCGCATGGCCTTGCGGTAGTACCGCATTTCTGGAGCAGTAGTACCGCATGTCACAGGCTGGATTAGTGGATAACGGTTGGATTTTGTCCACAGCTATAAAAGGGGTGTCTCCTACCTCTAGTTGACCACCTCTTCCATCCCTAAGCTCCATTGTTTCTCCAAGCTCCATTTTCACTCGATCTCTCTCCCTAGCCAATCAAACTTGTTGATTTGCTCGGGATTGGTTGAGGAGGCCCCGATCTACACTTCCACCAAGAGAAATTTGATTCCCCCCACTAATCCCTAGCGGATCTTGTTACTCTTGGGTGTTTGAGCACCCTAGACGGTTGAGGTCACCTCGGAGCCATAGTCCATTGTGGTGAAGCTTCGTGGTGTCGTTGGGAGCCTCCAACTAAGTTGTGGAGATTACCCCAACCTTGTTTGTAAAGGTTCGGTCGCCACCTTCAAGGGCACCAATAGTGGAATCACGACATCTCGCATTGTGTGAGGGCGTGAGGAGATTACGATGGCCCTAGTGGCTTCTTTGGGAGCATTGTGCCTCCACACTGCTCTAATGGAGACGTACTTCCCCTCAAAAGGAAGGAACTTCGGTAACACATCCTCGTCTCCACCGGCTCCACTCTTGGTTATCTCGTGCCTTTACTTGTGCAAGCTTATTTGTGTTGTATCCCTTTCTTGCTTTTGTTCTAGTTGTTATTGCATCATATAGGTTGCTCACTTAGTTGCATATCTATACAACCTACTTTGATGCTAAGTTTAAATTGGTAAAGAAAAGTTTAAAAAGTGTTAGTTGCCTATTCACCCCCCCCCCTCTAGTCAACTATATCGATCCTTTCAATTGGTATTAGAGCCCCGTCTCTTTATTAAGGAGTTTGCCGTCGAAGAGTATGGTTGACACCACAGACAGTGTGGAGGAGCACTCCGGTGTGAATCCTACCTCGTCTACGGCCGATGGGGGAACCACGGTCTCTCGTGGGGAATTCAATGCGGCTTTTTGGACACATTGAAAACCTCCATGAAGACCGAGGTTGAAAGCATGTTTACTAAATATCTAGGAGGTCTTAAACTGTCTACCTCGCTGATGAAAGTGGGTGATCCCACTAACAAGGTGACAGATGCTTCCTCCGACAAGGGGGAAGCTAATAGTGAAAAGGGTCCTTCTACTAGTGGTAGAAATGGCACCGGCCTTTTTGCCCATGTGGAACCTCCAACTTATGGAGGACTGATTCCCTCTACTCATTTAAATCATGTCGGTCCTCCTCCTAAGATTGTGAAAAATGAGGATTTTGATTCTTAGTTGTATCACTTTAAGCGTCATTTAAATCATGTGAACACTAACCTTTGGAGAATCATTGAAGAAGGTTTCTACCCGCATGACGCAAGCAACTTCTCCCCTAGAGAAGACGTGGATCATCAATTCAATGAGAAAGCTCTCTTTATCATCCAAGATGCTATTCCTTCCGAAGATCTTCCTTATCTTCGACCCTACGCCATGGCCAAAGACGCGTTGCAGTGTGTTGTGTCTCTCTATCGAGGAAGCGCAAGCATTCAACGCTCCAACTATGAAGTGGTGCAAGATGAAGTCGATGAATTTGCAATGAAGGAAGATGAAGAACCTCGTGAGCTTTTTCGGAGAGTTACCAAACTCGCGGTCTCACTCCGAGATCATGGGAGTAAGGACACAAATGACAATTGGATCAAATGCAAGTTTCTCAAGGCCATGATGCCCTACAACAAGGCCATGTCCTCCGTCATCCGTCAACGACCGGCCTTCCACTCCATGACCTCAAGTGAAGTGTTGGATGAGTTCGTTGCTATGAGCATCTTGGACAAAACCGCCGACAACGCGGTGCTCTGTTCTCAAAGAACAAAGAAGACCAATCTTGCTTTGAAGGCCAAGGTCACTGTGGAAGAATAGGAAGAAGAAGAAGATGATGAGAGCAATCCCGAGGATACAAAATATGATTATCATGAGCACATGGCTCTTGCTTCGAGGCAATTTTGGAGCAAGAAGAATACAAGGCCTAATTTCAACAAGAACAATTCAAGTGGGCTCAAGGGCAAGCAACGAGTGAGAAATTGTTACAATTGTGGCAATGTAAGTCACTTTGTTGTGGATTGTCCTTACGAGAAGCGGGAAGACAACGGTGGCAAGCTCATTCGAAAAGACAAAGCCAAGTCCTTCCCCAACAAGAACAACTTCACCAAGAAGACTCCTACTCGAGGGTTAGTGGTTCAAGAAGAATACCATGAGGATGACGATGATGATGAAGATGGAGAAGTAATGGTCATGGCCTCCGTTGCCATTGCTACTACTCCCCGCATGTCTCTTTTTGATTCACCCAACGAGAACATCACCGCCAAGTGCCTCATGGCTAAAGCCACTAACAAGGTAACCCCCAACATCAAAACCACCATCATTACTAATCCTTCCTTGACAGATTGCATTAATGAAAATGAGGGGTCTAATGAAGAGTTGAATGAGTTTGAGTCTTTTATGAGTAAACTCAAGGGTAAATCCAAGAAGCACTTTGTTGCTCTCTTGGAACAACTTGGTGAAGCCAATGACATGATCGAGGCTCATGAAGAAACCATCTCTAAGATGGAAGGTCATAGTCGTGACTATGCCGATGAGATATTGGATCTCTCTAATGCCCTCGAGGAAGAGCGTGGGCATCGTTTGACTCTTGAGGAGTCACACAACGATGACCATGCTAAATTAAAGAAAAATCTTGATCATGCTATTGTTGTCTCTCGTGTGGCAATCTCCGAGAAGACTAAACTTGGGGTTGATCTTGCTAGACTCAAAGAGGAGTTTGATGTACTTGACAAGGCTCACAAGGCCTTGAAGGGTGCTCATGCTAGCCTCAAGGAGTCTCACGCTCAACTCCAAGTGAAGTTAACCAAGGAGAAAGCCACTTTTCCTCCTATGGTCTTAATTGATAATGCAAATGCTACTAACCCGTGTTGTGAGCATGTGCATCTTGTGGAGGAGAATGCCCAGTTGAAAGAGCAATTGAAGAAAGGTCTTGTGACATGCATTCAAGGTGAGAAAAACCTCAATGACCTTTTGAGCAATCAAAAGGATGTTGTGGCCAAGGAGGGAGTTGGGTTTACTCCCAAGTCCAAGAATAAGAAGAAGAATGACAAGACGACCAAACGTCCTCCTCCTCTCAAGCAAACATTTGTGAAGGAGGGAGAGGGTGCTCCTAAGGAGAAGAAGAACAATGTGAAGGGTGGTGATGTTAACAAAGGAAATGCCACCCCTCTTATGTGTTATGCCGTGCTAGTGATGGACATGTCTATGAAAAATTTGTTGGTTCTCCTTATGAGTATATTGAATGGTCTATTTGGGTTCCCAAGATCCTTGTTGCTAACACCAAAGGACCCATTACTCAATGGGTACCTAATACCAAGCATTGATTTCATGTAGGGGTTTGCTTCCGGTGGAGGATCATGGTTGCTCGATAGTGGAGCAACAAATCATATGACCGGAAGCAAGGAGTTGGTGGTGGACGTGCACAACATTCCATCTATGCCCACCAACGTCGAGTGGGGTGATGCCTTGTCTTCTAAGGTATCGGGTCTTGGCAAGGTTGTCATTTCTCATGATCTAACGATCGAGAAAGTCATGCTTGTCGAGTCCCTTGCATTCAATCTTCTTTCCGTTCATCAACTTGCACTCATGGGTTTTGCCACCTTCTTTGATATTGATACCGTGGCCCTCTTGTGGAGCAAGACTCTTAAAGTAGCCTTTGTTGGGCATGTCGAGAATGGTCTCTATGTGATTAACTTTTCAGAGCGACCCACTAAGACCGCGACATGCCTAATGGCTAAAGTTGATGTGGGATGGCTTTGGCATCGCTGTTTAGCCCACGTCAATATGAGATCTTTGCAAAGTCTTCTCAAGGGGGACCATGTCCGTGGACTAAAACATGTTAGTTTTGCCAAAGATCATGCTTGCAGTGCTTCTATCAAAGGGAAGCTGCATGAGAAGGCTCACCCTCCCACGACTATCATCTACTCGAAGAGACCCTTGGAGCTCCTTCACATGGACCTCTTTGGGCCTCCATCCTTTGATAGTCTTGGGGGTAGAAAGTATTGCTTGGTGATTGTCGATGATTACTCAAGATACACTTGGGTATATTTCTTCAAGATAAAGAGTGAAAATCAACAAACCGTCATCGACTTTGCAAATGAAGCTCAACGCCAACATGATGCAAAGATCTTGACAATAAGAAGTGACAACGGCACCGAGTTCAAGAACTACACCTTGGATGAGTTTCTTAGTGATGAGGGGATCAAACATCAATATGCTGCACCATATACCCCTCAACAAAATGGTGTCGCAGAGAGGAAGAACCGGACGTTGATGGATGCGGCAAGAACTATGATGGCGGAGTTCAAGTCTCCCTACAACTTTTGGGCTGAAGCCATGAACACAGCATGTCATGCATCCAATCGGCTCTATCTCCGCAAAGGCTTGAACAAGACTCCTTATGAAATCCTCACCGGCAACAAGCCCAATCTCAAGTACTTCCGGGTGTTCGGGTGTAAGTGTTTCATTCTCAAGAAAGGTGTTCGTTTGTCTAAATTTGAGGCTAGAGCTTATGAGGGCATATTTGTTGGTTATGCTTCAAACTCACATGCTTACCATGTCCTCAACAAGTCCATCGGACTCACTGAGGAGACGTTTAACGTAGAGTTTGACGAGAATAACGGCTCCCAAGTGGAGCAAAGTGGTACTTGTGATGTAGGTGATGAAATTCCTCCCCAAGCCATAAGAAGAATGGGTATTGGTCATATCCTACCCATTGAGGAACCCCTTGTGGCTGAAGGAGAAGGACAATGCTCCACTCAAGTGGAGCCATCACCAACCCAAGACCCACACGCTTCCAAGAACATAGTGAAGGCCCTCAACCTCGTGAGCAAGACCAAGGGCAAGATCAACCTCAGGATGGTGATGATTCACCAAATGATGCCCAAGGTCAAGTTCTCCCCCTCGAGCAAGTTCAAGATCAAGAGCAAGCTCAAGACGGCGCTCAAGATAGTCAAGTTAATACTCCTCCCTCCACATCCGAGGAGGAATTAGAGCATCGTGCCGCGAAGGTCACTTCCAAACTCACCACCAAAGTTCATCTCATGGAGAATGTGGTTGGAAGCCTAAGAAAGGGGGTAAGCACTTGTAGACAATTAGCAAACTATTGTAAACATCACACGTTTGTCTTTTGTGTTGAACCCCAAAAGGTCTATGAGGCGCTTGAAGATTCGGATTGGCTCAATGCCATGCATGAAGAACTCAACAACTTCGAGTACAACAAGGTGTGGAGATTGGTGCCAAGGCTGTCGGGGAACCACAATGTCATTGGAACCAAGTGGATTTTCAAGAACAAGCAAGATACTCATGGGAACATCATTCGCAACAAGGCAAGATTGGTAGCACAAGGCTACTCCCAAGTCGAGGGTATCGACTACGGTGAGACCTTTGCTCCCGTCGCCCGCCTTGAATCCATTCGTTTGTTGATTGCTTATGCTTCCCATCACAACTTTAAGTTACAACAAATGGATGTGAGAAGTGCTTTTCTTAATGGTCCTATTAATGAGTTGGTCTATGTCAAGCAACCCCCCCCCGGTTTGAGGATCCCTACTTCCCGGATCATGTGTATCAACTCGATAAGGCACTCTATGGCCTTAAACAAGCCCCACGTGCGTGGTATGACCACCTTACCGAGTTGTTACAAGATCGCAGATTTGAAGTTGGGCAAATTGATCCCACACTTTTTAGTAAGAAGGTCAAAGGGGAGTTGTTTGTATGCCAACTATATGTTGACGATATTATCTTTGGCTCCCCTAAAAAAGCTTTCAATGAGGAATTTGCTGCTCTCATGACCTCTAAGTTCAAGATGTCTTCGATGGGAGAGTTGAAGTTCTTCCTTGGTTTCGATATCAAACAAAGAAGATAAGGTACCTTCATCAACCAAGCCAGATACACTCAAGACATGCTAAAAAGATTCAAGCTAAGTGATGTCAAGCCGGCCTCTACTCCAATGCCTACCAAGTGCCAACTTGACATTGATCCCAATGGTAAAGCGGTGGATCAAAAGGTATATCGCTCCATGATTGGATCCTTGCTTTACCTTTGGGCATCTAGACCGGATATCATGTTGAGTGTGGGAATTTGTGCACGGTTTCAAGCCGCACCGAAGGAAAGCCACTATGTGGCGGTCAAGCGAATCTTTCGATATTTGGCTCATACCCTAAACTTTGGCTTATGGTACCCAAGAGGAGCAAACTTCAAGCTTGAAGGATTTACGGATTCCGATTGGGTGGGAGACAAAGTGGATAGGAAGTCCACTTCTGGAGGGTGCCAATTTCTTGGGTGCTCTTTGGTGAGTTGGTCTTCCAAGAAGCAAAGTTGCGTGTCTCTCTCGTCCACCGAAGCGGAATATGTGGCGGCCGGTAGTTGTTGTGCACAACACCTATGGATGAGGTAAACTTTAAAGGAATACGGTGTCATTTGTGACAAAGTGCCTCTTTGGTGTGATAATGAAAGTGCTATCAAGATTTCTCTCAACCTGGTGCAACACTTCAAGACGAAGCACATTGAGATTCGGTATCACTTCATCTGGGAACATATTAGGCGAGGGGAGATCGAGCTCAAGTATGTTAACACTCATGATAACCTTGCAGATATTTTCACGAAGCCCTTGGATGAAGCAAGATTTTGCGAGTTAAGGCATGAGCTAAATATGATTGATTGAGCAATGTGACTTGAGCCCGTGCACACCCCACCTCACTCAACTTGTTGTCTAGTTTAGGTGTAGGCATGGACATAGGGGGAGTGTTGTTCTCTCAACGAACTCTCCCTCCCCCCATTATGCATAAATCGATCAACTCTTTCACATTAGCCATTTTTGATGGTGCTTGTGCTTCAAAGACGAGTGTTGGTCATGGGCCCAAGGATAATTCTTCGCGGTGCCATACCAATTGACTCAAACATAGGTGGCTCCGGCCACCGCCCTCTCTTTTGAGAGGTGGTGTCGCGTGGTTGTTTCTTGTTGTTGTTTGCCTTTCTGCTTCTGTGTTGAGCGTGTTCTTGTGGTGTCTCTTGTGCCCGAAGTTTCCTTGCAAAGACCTCCTTTACGTGTGTTTGAAACCTATTTTTCTTGAGCTCACGGTACTACCGCAGCCTGCTACGGTACTACCACGTGTGGAAAGCACGGTACTACCGCCCCAGCACGGCAGTAATTTTTTACTGCCGCCTGGGAGAGCGGTACTACCGCTTTGGTGCGGTACTTCAGCCCAAGCGGTACTACCGCGATTATGTGCGGTACTACCGCGCTGTCGCAGACGCGTAGGGATAAGGACGGGCAGGGGAAGTTCTAACTCCCCCATACCCATTTGTCTGCTTCCCCACTTCGTCTCTCTCTCTCTCGCTCAAGAACGGGGCTGGAGTCCCTCGCCGGATCTCCGCTTCCGGCTGCTCTCCTGCGATTCCGTCCGGTGGGATCGTTCCCCACCACGTGCTCTTGCCATGGAACAAGGTCCTTCCCCAAATCCCTCTCTCTTTTGGTTATTTTTCTCTGCCTCTAGGTTTTTGGGGAGATGCTTTTGTTCTTGAGATTTTAGGCTAAATATTTGCAAGAGTAGGATGTAGGAGAGTAGTATTGCATAGGAATTATACTTGATATGTTGTCCTGTGATAGAGTTGATCAACCGTAGTACCGCCGTGGTTTCACGGTTCTTCTCAGATTCAAAGTTTGGATCGGATCTGACGCAGTGCAGTACTACCGCGCCACATGTGCGATACTACCGCTCAACCAGTACTACCGCCCGTCCGGTGCGGTACTACCACACAAGCTGTGGCACTAGGATCTTACTACCGCTCCCAGCCCCGGTACTACTGTGACATCACAATGTACTACCGTGACTAGGAGCGGTACTAAAATTTTAGTACCGCAGCACCAGGCAGTACTACTGTTGGGCCCATTCTATCTCATGGCAATTACCACGTATGATTTCTTCGTGTTTCTTTCGCTTTGTCATGGTCTTTGGATTGATCCTTCTTGCTTGTCGTGGGTGTTTTGCGCTTTGTGTCTCAGGTGGTGGCTCTCGCCATTCCAATCCCAGTCGTTACACTAGCTCCAAGCATCTGTGCAATCAAGGTGAAGCACCAGAGGGCTCCAATGCCCCCAAGCGCCATGTCACGGCCACCGCTAGCAAGCACAAGGAACCCGCTAAGGGCATGGACAAGATTCCCCCTTCTGAGTTCATCCGTCTCAGGCCGATCAACCCGTATGTGAATCCTCGTGCTACTGTCAGAGGCTGTGAATTGTTTTGGACCAAGCAACAGACTCTCACTTATCTGAATGTCATCAAGAACAAGAAAAATACCTATGTGGATGTCAAGTGGATAGACATGCATCACCTGAGGAAGGACAAGTTTCGTGAGTACTTTGGAGAAGCTTTGGATTTGGTGGAGTAGTTTGGTATTGAACATGTGATCTCTTTCCATCTTGACTATGACCCTCTTATCTGTCAATTCTTTGCCTTAGTATTCTTTCACCCTGGGGAGGAGCGGAGGATGACCTGGATAACCAATGGGCGCCGGTTGACTACTACCTGGAAGGAGTTCATAGATCTGCTCCAGGTTCCTGATGACGGGCTCAACACACCCGTGGGTGTTCGCCCCCATGCCAATCCTGAGTCTGCTAACAAGGACAAGATTCAGCCGTTGTATGTTGAGAAGATGCTTCCCAGTGGCAAGTCGGCGTGGGTGCTCAACTCCTTTCTGGATATCATGTATCGCATCTTCCGCAACTCTCTGTTCCCTCACATTGGTGACAAGGACAAGGTTCATGCCTATATGGTGGATATGATGCTCCTGTGCGAGCATGCACGTGTGTCTCAGACTCAGCCACTTGATGTCTCACACATCATGTGGTGTGAGCTTCGGTTTGCGGTGTTCAACTGCAAGGTGCCTATCTATGGACCCTACCTGTTTCTGTTGATCTCCAAGACTTGGGCGAAGCAGTACCCTGGTGATGAGTTCCTTGCTCCAGACTAGATTCGTCATGATCCCATCAGTCTTCGTGTCAAGCCCAACTGGGCCAACACTACTACTCGTGCTGAGGCGTCTACTGCTAGGAGGGCTGTTGATGAGGATGAGGCTAGAGCAGAGGATGTTGCTGAGGACCGTGCTGCTAGGTCTTCCCATAGTTCCTCTGAGCCCTCGTGGGCCAAGAAGCTGAAGGACAATATGAAGACTCTTTTCTGCATGCAAGCTAAGGGGTAGTACAGGACTCACGTGGCATCCAAGAAGAGTCCCTGCCGGGACAAGAAGATCTTGAAGCTGTATGGAGAGGACGTGTCTGGCGGTTCTGAGGATCACATCACTTCAGAGGCTGAGTGGATGGTGAAACAAGGCTATCAGTGGACTGATTCTGAGGAGGACATCGAGGAGACCATTCCTGCCGCCGGGTCTGACGAGGAGCGTTGGGATGATTTCTCTGCTTGAGCCACCCCTTGTGTGTAGGTGTCCTCTCTGCCTTTTTGGCGTCTCGATGCCAAAGGGGGAGAGAGTGTAGGGATTTGCGAGCCGTGTGTCGTGTTCGGTGTGTTTGCGTGTCTCGTTTGAACCTCGTTTCGGTTGTTTCGGTTGCTTTGGTTTGGTTTGACCTTCATATGGTGTAAGACATATGCACTCTACCTATCTTAGTGAGCTTGTGATATATTGTGCTACCTATGTTTATCCACTTGCTTAGATGTTAGTCTTACCCTTGCAAGATCATGCCTTGTCTCTAAAATATAGGGGGAGTGTTGATCCTAGCTTGTGTGCTGTGCAGTCCAAAGCATCCATCTAGATTGCACACATCTAGGGGGAGCCCGTCTATATTTTAGAGAGGAGGGGTTTGCCTCTGCTCATTATTATTTTCCCTTGTGCAAATCCCGTATTGTCATCAATCCACCAAAAAAGGGGGAGATTGTAAGGGCATATTTATCCCTAAGTGTTTTGGTGATTGATGACAATGCTTTTGCGGACTAATCGTGTGCCTTGAGTTTCTCAGACGTTTCATCGCTAGGCACAAGACGGTTCGGTGCCCCTCGAAGACTATTGAAGACGGCGTTTTTCTACGTTTCTTTTTGGTGGATTTGAGTCATAGGAGAGCCATACTATTAAGAGGGGGCCCGCGTCGGAAAGGTTCGGGTGGAATCATCACGTACACGTTTCCTTCCTTGTCTCCACCTTTCCCTTGCACTTTGGAGCTTCCCCCGTTTATCCTCTATGCGATTGTCCTGACTGCTGTTGCTGAGCTTGCGGTAGTAATGCTCCCTGGAGCGGTAGTACCGCCGCGGGAGCCCATGGTAGTACCGCTCCTCTAGAGTTGTAGTACCATGGCTCCCTGGCCAAGTACCGCTACTTCGCGGTAGTAGGGGCGGATGTAATTTTTTACATCTACGCCTACATGGTAGTACCGCACGTCGTGCGCGGTAGTACCGCGGGAGCCCACAGTAGTACCGCTCCTCTGGAGCCGTAGTACCATGGCTCCCAGGCCAAGTGCCGCTGCTTCGGTAGTAGGGGTGGATGTAATTTTTTACATCCGCGCCCCCACGGTAGTACCGCACTTTGAGCGTGGTAGTACCATGACGGATGTTTGCATCATTTGTTTTCCAGCAGAAGTAGGCACGGATGTATTTTTATTCATCCGCACCCTTCCCAGGCTAGGACTTTCCTGCCTCGCGGTAGTACCGCTAGAGGGAGCGGTAGTACCGCGCTCGCGGTAGTACTGCTCTCAGTCAGGCATGTTCTAGTCTCTGCAGCTGCCGCGGTAGTACCATGGTCCCTCACGGTAGTACCGTGTGGCCTTGCGGTAGTACCGCGTTTCTGGAGTGGTAGTACCGCATGTTGCAGGCTGGATTAGTGGATAACGGTTGGATTTTGTCCACAACTATAAAAGGGGTGTCTCCTACCTCTAGTTGACCACCTCTTCCATCCCTAAGCTCCAATGTTGCTCCAAGCTCCATTTTTGCCTAATCTTTCTCCCTAGCCAATCAAACTTGTTGATTTGCTTGGGATTGGTTGAGGAGGCCCCGATCTACACTTCCACCAAGAGAAATTTGATTCCCCCCACTAATCCCTAGCGAATCTTGTTACTCTTGGGTGTTTGAGCACCCTAGACGGTTGAGGTTACCTCGGAGCCATAGTCCATTGTGGTGAAGCTTCGTGGTGTTGTTGGGAGCCTCCAATTAAGTTGTGGAGATTGCCCCAACCTTGTTTGTAAAGGCTCGGTCGCCGCCTTCAAGGGCACCAATAGTGGAATCACGACATCTCGCATTGTGTGCGGGTGTGAGGAGATTACGGTGGCCCTAGTGGCTTCTTGGGGAGCATTGTGCCTCCACACCGCTCTAACGGAGACATACCTCCCCTCAAAAGGAAGGAACTTCGGTAACACATCCTCGTCTCCACCGGCTCCACTCTTGGTTATCTCGTGCCTTTACTTGTGCAAGCTTATTTGTGTTGTATCCCTTGCTTTCTTTTTTTCTAGTTGTTATTGCATCATATAGGTTGCTCACTTAGTTGCATATCTAGACAACCTACTTTGATGCTAAGTTTAAATTGGTAAAGAGAAGTTTAAAAAGTGTTAGTTGCCTATTCACCCCCCCCTCTAGTCAACTATATCGATCCTTTCAGTTGTGACGTTTGGTACACCCAAAGCACTCCTACGGTATCCGGGAGTTACACAATCTCATGGTCTAAGGAAATGATAGTTGACATTAGAAAAGCTTTAGCAAACAAACTACATGATCTTGTGCTATGCTTAGGATTGGGTCTTGTCCATCACATCATTCTCCTAATGATGTGATCCCGTTATCAAATGACATCCAATGTCCATGGTCAGAAAACGATAACCATCTATTGATCAACGAGCTAGTCAACTAGAGGCTCACTAGGGACATGTTGTGGTCTATGTATTCACACATGTATTACAGTTTCCAGCTAATACACTTATAGCATGAACAATAGAAAATTATCATGAATAAGGAAATACAATAATAACCATTTTATTATTTCCTCTAGGGCATATTTCCAACAGTCTCCCACTTGCACTAGAGTCAATAATCTAGTTCACATCACTATGTGATTGTAATGAATTCAACACCCATGGGGTTTGATCATATCTCGCTTGTGAGAGAGGTTATTAGTCAATGGGTCTAAACCTTTCAGATCCGTGTGTGCTTTACAAATCTCTATGTCATCTTGTAGATGCAGCTACCATGCTCTATTTGGAGCTATTCCAAATAATTGTTCTACTATACGAATCCGGTTTACTACTCAGAATCATCCAGATTAATGTCAAAGTTTGCATCGGCGTAACCCATTATGACGAACTCTTTTACCACCTCCATAATTGAGAAAATTCCTTAGTCCACTAGTTACTAAGGATAACCTTGACCGTTGTCCTGTGATCCATTCCTGGATCACACTTGTACCCCTTGACTGACTCATGGCAAGGCACACTTCAGGTGCGGTACACAACATAGCATACTGTAGAGCCTACGTCTAAAGCATATGGGACGACCTTCGTCCTTTCTCTCTATTCTGCCGTGGTCAAGTCTTGAGTATTACTCAACAGTCACACCTTGTAACACAGCCAAGAACTCCTTCTTTGTCGATCTATTTTGAACTCCTTCAAAAACTTGTCACGGTATGTGTTCGTTTGAAAGTACTATTAAGCGATTTTGATCTATCCTTATAGATCTTGATGCTCAATGTTCAAGTAGCTTAATCCAGGTTTTCCATTGAAAAACACTTTTCAAATAACCCTATATGCTTTCCAGAAATTCTACATCATTTCTGATCAACAATATGTCAACAACATATACTCCTCAGAAATTCTATAGTGCTCCCACTCACTTCTTTGGAAATACAAGTTTCTCGTAAACCTTGTATGAATCCAAAATCTTTGATCATCTCATCAAAGCGTATATTCCAACTCCGAGATGCTTACTCCAGTCCTTAGAAGGATTGCTGGAGCTTTACATACTTGTTAGCATCTTTCAGGATTGTCAAAACCTTCTGGTTGTATCACATACAACCTTTCCTCAAGAAAATCGTCGAGGAAACAATGTTTTGTCATCCTATCTGCAACATTTCATAAATAATGCAGTAATTGCTAATATAATTCCAACAGACTCTTAGCATCGCTATGAGTGAGAAAAGTCTCATCATAGTCAACTCCTTGAGCTTGTCGGAAAATATCTTAACGACAAGTTGAGCTTTCTTAATGGTGATACTTACCATCATTGTCTGTCTTCCTTTTAAAATCCATCTGCACCCAACAGCCTTACGACCATCTAGTGGTTCCTCCAAAGTCCATACTTTGTTTTCATACATGGATCCTCTCTCGGATTTTATGGCCTCGAGCCATTCGTCGGAATCCAGGCCCACCATCGCTTCTCCATAGCTCGTAGGTTCATTGTTGTCTAGCAACATGACCTCCAAGACAGGATCATGTACCACTCTGAAGTAGTATGTATCCTTGTCAACCTACGAGTTTTGGTAGTGACTTGATCCGAAGTTTCATGATCAATATCATCAGCTTCCACTTCAATTGGTGTAGGTGCCACAGGAACAACTTCATGTGCCCTGCTACACACTAGTTGAAGTGACGGTTCAATAACCTCATCAAGTCTCCACCATCCTCCCACTCAATTTTTTGAGAGAAACTTTTCCTCGAGAAAGGACCCGATTCTAGAAATAATCCCTTTTGCTTCCGGAACTGAGACAGGAGGTATACCCAACTATTTTTGGGTGTCCTATGAAGATGCATTTATCCGCTTTGGGTTCGAGCTTATCAGCCTGAAACTTTTTCACATAAGCATCGCAGCCTCAATTTTTTTTTAAGAAACGACAACTTAGGTTTCTCTAAACCATAGTTCATACGGTGTCATCTCAATGGAATTACGTGGTGCCCTATTTAAAGTGAACGCGGTTGTATCTAATGCCTAACCCATAAACGATAGCGGTAATTCGATAAGAGACATCATGGTATGAACCATATCCAATAGGGTGCAGCTATGATGTTCGGACACAAAATCACACTATGGTGTTCCAGGCGGTATTAGTTGTGAAACAATTTCCACAAAGTCTTAATTTTGTACCAAGCTCGTAACTTAGATATTCATCTCTATGATCATATCATAGACATTTTATCCTCTTGTCACGACGATCTTCAACTTCACTCTGAAATTACTTGAACCTTTCAATAATCCAAACTTGTGTTTCATCAAGTAAATATACTCAGCATCTACTCAAATCATCTGTGAAGTAAGAACATAACGATATCCACTGCATGCCTCAGCACTCATTGGACTGCACACATCAAAATGTATTACTTCCAACAAGTTGCTTTCTTGTTCCATCTCACTGAAAACGAGGCCTTTCAGTCATCTTGCCCATGTGGTATGATTTGCATGTCTCAAGTGATTCAAAATCAAGTGAGTCCTAACGATCCATCTGTATGGAGTTTCTTCATGCATACATACCAATAGACATGGTTCGCATGTCTCAAACTTTTCAAAAACGAGTGAGTCCAAAGATCCATCAACATGGAGCTTCTTCATGCGTTTTATACCAATATGACTTACATGGCAGTGCCACAAGTAGGTGCTACTATCATTACTATCTTATATCTTTTGGCATGAACATGTGCATCACTACGATCGAGATTCAATAAACCATTCGTTTTAGGTGCAAGACCATTGAAGGTATTATTTAAATAAACAGAGTAACCATTATTCTCCTTAAATGAATAACCGTATTGTGTAGACATAATCCAATCATGTCTATGCTCAGCGCAAACACCAAATAACAATTATTTAGGTTTAACATCAATCTCGATGGTAGAGGGAGTATGCGATGCTTGATCACATCAAGCTTGGAAACACTTCCAAAACATATCGTGATCTCACCTTTAGCTAGTCTCCATTTATTCCACAGCTTTTATTTCGAGTTACTAACACTAAGCAACTGAATCGGTATCTAATACCCTGGTGCTACTAGGAGTACTAGTAAAGTACACATTAATATAATGTATATCCAATATACTTCTGTCGACCTTGCCAGTCTTCTCATCTACCAAATATCTAGGGTAGTTCTGCTTCAGTGACCGTTCCCCTCATTACAGAAGCACTTAGTCTCGGGTTTGGGTACAACCTTGGGTTTCTTCACTAGAGCAACAACTGATTTGCCATTTCATGAAGTATCCCTTCTTTCCCTTGCCCTTCTTGAAACTAGTGGTTTCACTAACCATCAACAATTGATGCTCCTTCTTGATTTCTACTTTCGCGGTGTCAAAATCGCGAATAGCTCAAGGATCATCATATCTATCCTTGATATGTTATAGTTCATCACAAAGCTCTAGTAGCTTGGTGGCAGTGACTTTGGTGAAACATCACTATCTCATCTGGAAGATTATCTCCCACTCGATTCAAGTGATTGTAGTACTTAGACAATCTGAGCACATGCTCAACGATTGAGATCTTCTCCCTTAGTTTGTAGGCTAGAAAACTCGTCGGAGGTCTCATACCTCTTGACGTGGGCATGATCTTGAAATCCAAATTTCAGCCCTTGGAACATCTCACATGTTCCGCGACGTTTCAAAATCGTCTTCGGCGCCTCAATTCTAGACCGTTTAACATTACTGAACTATCATGTAGTCATCAAAACGTGTATGTCAGATGTCCGCAACATCCATAGACGACGTTCGAGGTTCAGCACACCAAGCGGTGCATTAAGGACATAAGCCTTCTGCGCAGCAATGAGGACAATCCTCAGTTTACGGACCCAGTCCGCATAATTGCTACTATCAACTTTCAACTAAATTTTCTCTAGGAACATATCTAAAACAATAGAACTGAAACGCAAGCTACGACATAATTTGCAAAGACCTTTTGACTATGTTTAGGATAATTAAGTTCATCTAATGAACTCCCACTCAGATAGACATCCCTCTAGTCATCTAAGTGATACTTGATCCGAGTCAACTAGGTCGTGTCCTATCATCACGTGAGACGGACTAGTCTTCATTGGTGAACATCTTCATGTTGATCGTATCTACTAGACGACTCATGCTCGACCTTTCGGTCTCTTGTGTTCCGAGGCCATGTCTGTACATGCTAGGCTCGTCAAGTCAACCTAAGTGTTTTTCATGTGTAAATCTGGCTTACACCCGTTGTGTGCGAACGTTAGAATCTATCACACCCGATCATCATGTGGTGCTTCGAAACAACGAACCTTCGCAACGGTGCACAGTTAGGGGGAACACTTTCTTGAAATTTTATGAGGGATCATCTTATTTATGCTACCGTCATTCTAAGCAAATAAGATGCAAAAACATGATAAACATCACATGCAATCAAATAGTGACATGATATGGCCAATATCGTTTTGCTCCTTTGTGATCTCCATCTTCGGGGCGCCATGATCATCATCGTCACCGGCATGACACCATGATGTCCATCATCATGATCTCCATGAAGTTGTCTCGCCAACTATTACTTCTACTACTATGGATAACGGTTTAGCAATGAAGTAAAGTAATTACATGGCGTTATTCAATGACACGCAGGTCATACAATAAATTAAGACAACTCCTATGGCTCCTGCCAGTTGTCATACTCATCGACATGCAAGTCGTGATTCCTATTACAAGAATATGATCAATCTCATACATCACATATATTTCATTCATCACATCCTTCTTGGCCATATCACATCACATGGCATATGGTGCAAAAACAAGTTAGACGTCCTCTAATTGTTGTTGCAAGTTTTTACGTGGCTGCTATAGGTTTCTAGCAAGAACGTTTCTTACCTACGCCAAAATCACAACGTGATATGCCAATTGCTATTTACCCTTCATAAGGACCCTTTTCATCGAATCCAATCCGACTAAAGTGGGAGAGACTGGCACCCGCTAGCCACCTTATGCAACAAGTGCATGTCAGTCGGTGGAACCTGTCTCACGTAAGCGTACGTGTAAGGTCGGTCCGGGCCGCTTCATCCCACAATACTGCTGAAACAAGATAGGACTAGTAACGGTAAGCTAATTGAACAAACCAATGCCCACAAGTACTTGTGTTCTACTCGTGCATAGAATCTACGCATAGACCTAGCTCATGATGCCACTGTTGGGGAACGTAGAAGAAATTCAAAATTTTCTATGCATCACCAAGATCAATCTATCGAGATTCTAGCAACAAGAGAGGGAGAGGATGAGCATCTTCATACCTTTGAAGATCGCTAAGCGGAAGCATTACAAGAACGCGGTTGGAGGAGTCATACACGCAGCGATTCAGATCATGGTCGATTCCGGTCTAAGCACCGAACAACGGCGCCTCCGCGTTCAACACACGTGCAGCCCGGTGATGTCTCCCGTGCCTTGATCCAGCAAGGAGGAGGGAGAGGTTGAGGAAGAGAACTCCAGCAGCAGCACGACAGCGTGGTGGTGGTGGAGAATTGTGGTTTCCAGCAGGGCTTCGCCAAGCACTACGAGGAACGAGGATGTGAAGAGGTAGGGCTGCGCCGAGAGAGAGAGAGACTCATGTCCTTGGCAGCCCCAAAAACCCCACTATATATAGGAGGAGGGGAGGAGGGTGCGCCCCCTCTAGGATTCCCACCCCTAGGGGGGCGGCAGCCCTAGATGGGATGGAGGGGGCGGCCAAGAGGGGGAGAGAGGGGGGTGCACCCTAGGGTGGGCCTTTAGGCCCATCTGTGCCTAGGGTTTCCCCTCTTCCCTCCTAGCTGCGCCTTGGGCCTTGGTGGGAGGCGCACCAGTCCACTCTGGGGCTGTTCCCTTCCCACTCTAGGCCCATGCAAGCCTCCGAGGTTGGTGGCCCCTCCCGGTGGACCCCCGCAACACTTCCGGTGGTACCGATACATTACCGGTGACCCCCGAAATACTTCCGGTGGACAAAACCTCACTTCCTATATATTATTCTTTACCTCCGGACCATTTCGGAACTCCTCGGGGTGTCCGGGATCTCATCCGGGACTCTGAACAGCATTCGGTAACCACATACAAACTTCCCTTATAACCTTAGCGTCATCGAACCTTAAGTGTGTAGACCCTATGGGTTCGGGAATCATGCAGACATGACCGAGACGTTCTCTGGCCAATAACCAACAGCGGGATCTGGATACCCATGTTGGCTCCCACATGTTCCATGATGATCTCATCGAATGAACCACGATGTCGGGGATTCATTCAATCCTATATACAATTCCCTTTGTCAATCGGTACGTTACTTGCCCAAAATTTGATCGTCGGTATCCCAATACCTCGTTCAATCTCGTTTCCAGCAAGTCACTTTACTCGTTGCATAATGCATGATCCCATGACTAACTACTTAGTCACACTGAGCTCATTATGATGATGCATTACCGAGTGGGCCCAGAGATACCTCTCCGTCATACGGAGTGACAAATCCCAGCCTTAATTCATGCTAACCCAACAGACACTTTTGGATATATATATATATGTAGTGCACCTTTATAGACACCCGGTTACGTTGTGATGTTTGGTACACCCAAAGCACTCCTACGGTATCCGGGAGTTACACAATCTCATGGTCTAAGGAAATGATACTTGACATTAGAAAAGCTTTAGCAAACGAACTACACGATCTTGTGCTATGCTTAGGATTGGGTCTTGTCCATCACATCGTTCTCCTAATGATGTGATCCCGTTATCAAATGACATCCAATGTCCATGGTGAGGAAACCATAACCATCTATTGATCTACGAGCTAGTCAAGTAGAGGCTCACTAGGGACATGCTGTGGTCTATGTATTCACACATGTATTATGGTTTCCAGTTAATACAATTATAGCATGAACAATAGACAATTATCATGAATAAGGAAATACAATAATAAATATTATTTCCTCTAGGGCATATTTCCAACAAAGACCCATCTGTTAGCTTAGCATTATGATCGTTACGGTTTCATTGCTACTACTTTCTTCATGACTTATACATGTTCCTCGGACTATGAGATTATACAACTCCCGAATACCAAAGGAACACCTTGTGTGCTATCAAACATCACAATGTAAAAGGGTGATTATAAATATGCTCTAAAGGTGTCTTCGAAGGTGTTTGTTGGGTTGGCATAGATAAAGATTAGGATTTGTCCTTTCGTATTTCAGAGAAGTATCTCTCGGCCCGCTCGGTAATACTCATCACTATAAGCCTTGCAAGCATTGTAATTAATGAGTTAGTTGTGGGATCAAGTATTACGGAACAAGTAAAGAGACTTGCCGGTAACGAGATTGAACTAGGTATAATGATACCAACGATCAAATCTCGGGCAAGTAACATACCGATGACAAAGGGAACAACGTATGTTGTTATGCGGTTTGATTGATAAAGATCTTCGTAGAATATGTAGGAACCAATGCGAGCATCCAGGTTCCTCTATTGGTTATTGACCGGAGACGTGTCTCGGTCATGTCTACATAGTTCTCGAACCCATAGTGTCTGCACTCTTAACATTTGATGACGATTGGTATTATGAGTTTATGTAATATGATGTATCGAAGTTTGTTCGGACTCCCGGATGAGATCACGAATGTGACGAGGAGTCTCGAAATGGTCGAGACATAAAGATTCATATATTGGAAGGTTGCATTTGGACATCGGAATGGTTCCGAGTGGTTCGGGCATTTTTTCGGAGTACCGGGAGGTTACCAGAACCCCCCGGGAGAAGTTATGGGCCATAAGAGGGAAGCACACCAGCCCCCAAGGGGCTGGTGCGCCCCCCTTTGGGCAGGAGGCCGAATTGGACTTGGTAAGGGGGCGCCACCCCCCTTTCCTTCTTGAAAGGATCGATATGGTTGAGTAGAGGGGGGGGAGGTGAATAGGCAACTAACAATTTTTAGACTTTTCTTTAACAAATTAAACCTTGCAACGAATTAAGTTGTCTAGATGTGCAACTACGTGAACAACCTATAAGATGCAAAGACAACAAGCACACTAGCAAGCAATAGATACAACACAAGTAAGCTTGCAAAAGTAAAGGCACAAGATAACCAAGAGTGGAGCCGGTGGAGACGAGGATGTGTTACCAAAGTTCCTTCCTTTTAAGGGGAAGTACGTCTCCGTTAGAGCGGTGTGGAGGCACAATGCTCCCCAATAAGCCACTAGGGCCACCGTAATCTCCTCACGCCCTCACACAATGCGAGATGCCGTGATTCCACTATTGGTGCCCTTGAAGGCGGCGACCAAACCTTTACAAACAAGATTGGGGCTATCTCCACAACACTTGGAGGCTCCCAACAACACCACGAAGCTTCACCACAATGGAGTATGGCTTCGAGGTGACCTCAACCGTCTAGGGTGCTCATCACCCAAGAGTAACCATATCCGCTAGGGATAAGTGGGGGGAATCAAATTTCTCTTGGTGGAAGTGTAGATCTGGGCCTTCTCAACCAATCCCGAGCAAATCAACAAGTTTGATTGGCTAGGGAGAGAGATCGGGCGAAAATGGAGCTTGGAGCAACAATGGAGCTTTGGGGGAAAGAGGTGGGTCAACTTTGGGGAAGAAGACCCCTTTATATTGAGGGGGAACCAATCCAACCGTTATTCCACTGAGCAGCCCCGCACAGAGCGGTACTACCGCTTGGGCAGGGCGGTACTACCGCTTGGGGCGGTACTACCTCTCTTACCCAGCGGTACTGCCGCGCTGACAGGGTCCTGACCGCAGGGCGGTACTACCGTGGGGGTAGGCACGGTACTACCGCTTGGAGCGGTACTACCGCCACTACTACCGCCCTTAGTACCGCAAAACCCGACACAAAAAACTTCGTTCTCGAATCGAGGCGGCAGTAGCCTGGAAGCACTGTGGTACTACAGCCGAAGACCACAAGCGGTACTACCACTCGGAGAGCGGTACTACTGCTTGGGAGCGGTACTACCACCCTGGGAGCGGTACTACCGCTGGGGTGCTTCGGCGGTACTACTGCTGTGGACCGCGGTACTACCGCTGGGGCAGGACAAAGCATACTTGGGGAAAAAGGGCAGCTCCAATGAAGCGGAAGGAAAACGACGGGTGTGATATGGATGTGTACGTGTTGATTCCACCCTAGCCTTACCAAAGCGGATCCCCTCTTGATAGTACGGTGACTCCTACGAAACTAGTCCACCAACAATGAAACGAAGGAGCTACACCGTCTTGAATAAAACATCGAGGGGAGATAATCGTCTCGTGCCAAAGGATGAATCTCTGAAAGAACTTAATGCACACGATTAGTCCGCACAAGCATTGTCATCAATCACCAAAACATCTTGGGGATAAATATGCCCTTACAATCTCCCCCTTTTTGGTGGATTGATGACAATACGGGATTTGCACAATATGAGAGATATAGAACAAGGGCAAAAAACCCATCATCCTAAAATGTAGATGAGCTCCCCCTAGATGTGTGCTATCTAGGATAAGTGCTTTGGACTGCACGGCACACATACTAGGATCAACGCTCCCCCTAAATTTTAGAGACCAACCACCTAAGCGGGGTAAAAGAGAGTAGCAAAGATAACTTAACAGGATAAGCATGCAACTCATAAGCTAACTTAACAGGATAAGCATGCAACTCATAAGCTAGGTATAGACATAGATAATGATACTGCAAAGATAAGGTAGCATATGTCTCACACCATATGACTCGAACAGGGTCTCACTGACAACTCGAACTTAGGTCTCACTGACAAACCAAACAAAGCAAATGCGAGGAAAACACGAACACAAGAGACGGAAGACACAAAGCACAAATCCCTAAACTCTCTCCCCTTTTGGCATCGAGACAACAAAAAGGAGAGGGAGTGTTGCTACGGCTCTAGGTGAGAGCAAACGAGGGACACACACATCAGAGCTCAGCGGGATCATCGGCGCCACTGTCGTCAGTCTGGAAGTGCTCGGCATCAGAATCGGTCCACGGGCAGTGCTGCTGAATCCACTCCTCCTCCTCGGTAAGCTGGTCCTCAGACCCACTGATAACTGTAGCACCCAACTGACACATGATCTCCTTGTGGTGACCTCGAGCCTTCTTCTCAGTCACATGAGTCATGAACTGACCGTGAGACTCCATGAAGAACAACTTCTTCATCTTGAGCTTGAGCTTCTTTGCCCAAGAGGGCTCTGCCCTCAGAAGGCACGTAGTCATCATCATCATCCTCAGCCCCAGTCTCCTCCTCGGTCTCCATGGCAGTAGCAGACGAAGGAACTCCAGTCCTAGGGGCCTGAGTGCCCCAGTTATCCTTCTTCCTCAGACGCTTGACATCGTGAGAGACCAACTCTCCAGTCTCCAGTAACACCTGGGGATAGACACGATCCCAAGCCTTCTCAATGAGCAGCATGATGAACGGACCATAAATCGGGCACTTGCGCTCGAAGATAGCAGATAGCAGCTCAGACCACATAACATGAGAGATATCCAAGGACTCTCCGGTGTTCTATCCCTTCTCACGCTGGCAGAAGAGAAGCATGTCCACGAGATAGGAGTGAACCTGGTCCAGATTCCCGATTCGAGGGAAAAGAGTCCCTCTGAAGATACGGTGAAGGATATACAGATAGGCAGGCAGCTCATAGGTTTCCTTCTTCGTCTCAGGGTTGATCCTCAAAGTGCAGTAGGGCCATAGAGCTTGCTTGTGAGTGGCATTGGTGCGGCGGTGGGGGCGAAAGCCGACAGAAGACTCAAGACCTAGATCTTGCACCCCAATCAACTCCATGAAAGCTTTCCACTTGACTGAAAGCAACTTGCCATTGGTCATCCAAGTCAATGTCCTGTCCTCATCAGTCCCAAGGTGAACCATGGCATAGAATTGGGCCACAATATCAGCATCATAGTCCTTGTTAAATTGCATGATCCCAAGAATGTTCAGTTGAGTGCACATCTGAAGAGCTTCACCAAAGTATTCAGGATCTTTCTCCATATGGTCGGTGTCGATGTAGTGCACGTTGACATAGAGATTCTTCTTGGCTTTGAGAACATCGAAGAAGATGGCAAACTGGAACCTATTCCAGAACGGACGGTTGACCAAAGTGGGATCTTGGTATTCCTCATACGGGTTGCGGCGGCGCATTGCCCATAACTCCTTGGGTGGCATTTCTGGCACGGTTTTGTCTGGCTTTGGCTTGACCCCAGGCTTCTTCTGGAGTTGAGGTGGAGGTGGAGCACTTGAAGAACCTCCGGCAGGCTCGGTGGTGCGGTAGCGCTTGGACGTGGCACGACCAGGGTTGACACGACGAGCCTGATGCTCAGGAACCTCTCACCTGGAACCTCACACAAGAACACGCAAACAACCAGAAAGAACGAGCATAAGCCACAAAACACGAGCAAAAAGGATCACTGAGAGGTAGGAATATGGTGGAAACTGGTAGAGGGCGGTAGTACCGCGACCCGCGAGCGGTAGTACCGCTCCAATCTGTAGTACCGCTCTGGAGAGAGCGGTAGTACCGCTCCAAGCGGTAGTACCGCTCTGGAGAGAGCGGTAGTACAGCTCGAGGCGGGGAAACAGCAGTTTCCTACTGCCATGGTCAGATCCGGTACTACCATCCTACCAAATTCAAAAATACTCCAACCAAACACTAATCCACACTGTCTAGAAGCATTCTCCATCCTACTCAAGCCTAGATCTGGCCAAAAATCTAGAGATGCAACTGCTATTGCCCCTAAGACGCTAGATTGGAAATCTAGACAAAAGGAAACAGGGAACGGGGGCAATACCGGCATCCATGGCAAGAGGACAAGGTGGGGATCGACTCCACCGAAGGAAATGGAGAGGAGCGCCCAGGAGAGGGAGATCCGCCGGAGCCCTCCCGCGACGCCGGTTGCTGAAGAGAGAGAGGAACAGAGCGAGGGGGCGAGCGAATGGGTATGGGGGAGAAGAAACTCCCCCTGCCCCCGATATAACCCCCTGCCCGCGCCTCATAGCGGTAGTACCACGCTGGAGGGCGGTAGTACCGCTAGGAGCGGTAGTACCGCTTGCCACCAGCGGTAGTACCGCTTTAGCAACCGCACGGCTTCTAGACCAATGGCTAAAGCTCCAAAAAGATGGAAAGGAAGGCCAAGAGAAAGAGAAGACCAACAAGGCAACACACACACAAGCAACAGACCAGAAACCACTCAAACAAAAACAACCACACGAAATAGAGCGAGCTCTGTCCTCTCTCAAGAGAGGGCGGTGGCCGGAGCCACCTATGTTTGAGTCAATTGGTATGGCACCGCGAAGAATTATCCTTGGGCCCATGACCAAAACTCATCTTTGAAGCACAAGTACCATAAAAATGGCTAATGTGAAAGAGATGATCGATTTATGCATAATGGGGGGAGGGAGAGTTCATTGAGAGAACAACACTCCCCCTATGTCCATGCCTACATCTAAGCTAGACAACAAGTTGAGTGAGGTGGGGTGTGCAAGGGTTCAAGTCACATTGCTCGAATCAATGATATTTAGCTCATGCCTTAACTCGCAAAATCTTGCTTCATCCAAGGGCTTCGTGAAAATATCTGCAAGGTTATCATGAGTGTTGACATACTTGAGCTCGATCTCCCCTCGCCTAATGTGATCCCAGATGAAATGATACCGAATCTCAATATGCTTCGTCTTGAAGTGTTGCACCGGGTTGAGAGAAATCTTGATGGCACTTTCGTTGTCACACCAAAGAGGCACTTTGTCACAAATGACACCGTATTCCGTTAAAGTTTGCCTCATCCATAAAAGTTGTGCACAACAACTACCGGCCGCCACATATTCCGCTTCTGTGGACGAGAGAGATACACAACTTTGCTTTTTGGAAGACCAACTCACCAAAGAGCACCCAAGAAACTGGCACCCTCCGGAAGTGGACTTCCTATCCACTTTGTCTCCCGCCCAATTGGAATCCGTAACTTCAAGCTTGAAGATTGCCCCTCTTGGGTACCATAAGCCAAAGTTTGGGGTATGAGCCAAATATCGAAAGATTCGCTTGACCGCCACATAGTGACTTTCCTTTGGTGCGGCTTGAAACCGTGCACACATCCCCACACTCAACATGATATCTGGTCTAGATGCACAAAGGTAAAGCAAGGAACCAATCATGGAGCGATATACCTTTTGATCCACCGCTTTACCATTGGGATCAATGTCAAGTTGGCACTTGGTGGGCATTGGAGTAGAAGCCGGCTTGACATCACTTAGCTTGAATCTTTTTAGCATGTCTTGAGTGTATTTGCCTTGGTTGATGAAGGTTCCTTCTCTTCTTTGTTTGATGTCAAAACCAAGGAAGAACTTCAACTCTCCCATCGAAGACATCTTGAACTTAGAGGTCATTAGAGCGGCAAATTCTTCATTGAAAGCTTTGTTAGGAGAACCAAAGATAATGTCATCAACATATAGTTGGCACACAAACAACTCCCCTTTGACCTTCTTAGTAAAAAGAGTGGGATCGATTAGTCCAACTTCAAATCCACGATCTTGTAACAACTCGGTAAGGTGGTCATACCACGCACGTGGGGCTTGTTTAAGGCCATAGAGTGCCTTATCGAGTTGATACACATGATCCGGGAAGTAAGGATCCTCGAACCCGGGGGGTTGCTTGACATAAACCAACTCATTAATGGGACCATTAAGAAAAGCACTTTTCACATCCATTTGTTGCAACTTAAAGTTGTGATGAGAAGCATAAGCAATCAACAAACAAATGTATTCAAGGCGAGCAACGGGAGCAAAGGTTTCACCGTAGTCGATACCCTCGACTTGGGTGTAGCCTTGTGCTACCAATCTTGCCTTGTTGCGAATGATGTTCCCATGAGCATCTTGCTTGTTCTTGAAGATCCACTTGGTTCCAATGATGTTATGGTTCCCCGAAGGCCTTGGCACCAATCTCCACACCTTGTTGTACTCGAAGTTGTTGAGTTCTTCATGCATGGCATTAAGCCAATCCGAGTCTTCGAGCGCCTCATAGACCTTATGGGGTTCAACACAAGAAACAAATGCATGATGTTCACAATAGTTTGCTAATTGTCTACGAGTGCTTACCCCCTTTCTTAGGCTTCCAACCACATTCTCCATGAGATGACCTTTGGTGGTGAGTTCGGAAGCAATCTTCGCGGCACGACGCTCTAATTCCTCCTCGGATGTGGAAGGAGGAGGGTTCACTTGATCATCTTGAGCGTCGTCATGAGCTTGTTCTTGATCTTGAGCTTGCTCATGATCTTGAACTTGCTCGAAGGGGAGAACTTGACCTTGGGCATCATGTGGAGGTTCACCACCATCTTGAGATTGATCTTGCCCTTGGTCTTGTTCCTGAGGTTGAGGGCCTACACTTTGTTCTTCGGAAGCGTGTGGGTCTTGAGTAGGTGAAGGATCCACTGGAGTGGAGCATTGTCCTTCTCCTTCGGCCACAAGGGGTTCCTCAATGGGTAGAATATGACCAATACCCATTCTTCTTATGGCTTGGGGAGGAATTTCATCACCTACATCACAAGTACCACTTTGCTCCACTTGGGAGCCGTTATTTTCGTCAAACTCCACGTTACACGTCTCCTCAATGAGTCCATAGGACTTGTTGAGAACACGGTAAGCATGAGAGTTTGTAGCATAGCCAACAAATATGCCCTCATGAGCTCTAGCCTCAAATTTAGACAAACGAACACCTTTCTTGAGAATGAAACACTTACACCCGAACACCCGGAAGTACTTGAGATTGGGCTTGTTCCCGGTGAGTATCTCATATGGAGTCTTGTTCAAGCCTTTGCGGAGATAGAGCCGATTGGATGCATGACATGCAGTGTTGATGGCATCGGCCCAAAAGTTGTATGGAGACTTGAACTCCAACATCATGGTCCTTGCCGCATCCATCAACGTCCAGTTCTTCCTCTCCGCAACACCATTTTGTTGAGGGGTGTATGGATCAGAGTATTGGTGCTTGATCCCCTCATCACTAAGAAACTCATCCAAGGTGTAGTTCTTGAATTCGGTGCCGTTGTCACTTCTTATTGTCAAGATCTTTGCATTATGTTGACGTTGAGCTTCATTTGCAAAGTCGATGACGGTTTGTTGAGTCTCACTCTTCCTCTTGAAGAAGTATACCCAAGTGTATCTTGGATAATCATCCACAATCACCAAGCAATACTTTCTACCCCCAAGACTATCAAAGGATGGAGGCCCAAAGAGGTCCATGTGCAGGAGCTCCAAGGGTCTCTTCGAGTAGATGATAGTCGTGGGAGGGTGAGCCATCTCATGAAGCTTTCCTTCGATACAAGCACTGCAAGCACAATCTTTGGCAAAACTAACATTCGTTAGTCCATGAACATGGTCCCCCTTGAGAAGACTTTACAAAGATCTTATATTGACATGGGCTAAACGGCGATGCCAAAGCCATCCCACATCAACTTTAGCCATTAGGCATGTCGCGGTCTTAGTGGGTTGCTCCGAAAAGTTAATCACATAGAGACCATTCTCGACATGCCCAACAAAGGCTACTTTAAGAGTATTGCTCCACAAGAGGGCCACGGTATCAATATCAAAGAAGGTGGCCAAGCCCATGAGTGCGAGTTGACGAACGGAAAGTAAATTGAACGCAAGGGACTCAACAAGCATGACTTTCTCGATCGTTAGATCATGAGAAATGACAACCTTGCCAAGACCCAATACCTTAGAATGTGAGGCATCACCCCATTCGACATTGGTGGGCATAGATGGGATCTTGTGCACGTCCACCACCAAGTCCTTGCTCCCGGTCATATGATTTGTTGCTCCACTATCGAGCAACCATGATCCCCCACCGGAAGCAAACACCTACAAGATATCAATGCTTGGTTTTAGGTACCCATTGAGTAATGGGTCCTTTGATGTTAGTAACAAGGGTCTTAGGAACCCAAATAGACCATTCAATGTACTCATAAGAAGAACCAACAAATTTAGCATAAACATGCCCATCACTAGCACGGCACAACACATAAGAGGGGTTAAAGTCGCCGGCTTTGTTGGGAGAGATGGCTTTGCGCTCTTTGGCATCACCACTCTTCGCATTGTTATTCTTCTTCTTAGGAGCACCCTCTCCCTCCTTCACAAATGTTTGCTTGAGCGGGGGAGGTCGATTGGTCTTGTTATTCTTCTCCTTGTTCTTCTTCTTGTTCTTGGACTTGGGCGTGAACCCAACTCCCTCCTTGCCCACAACTTCCTTTTGATTGCTCAAAAGGTCATTTAGGTTCTTCTCGCCTTGTATGCATGACACAAGACCTTTCTCGAGTTGTTCCTTCAACTTGGCATTCTCCTCCACAAGATGCACATGCTCACAACATGGGTTAGTAGCATTTGCATTATCAATTAAGACCATGTGAGGAAATGTGGCCTCTTCCTTGGTAAGCTTAACTTGGAGTTGAGCATGAGACTCCTTGAGGTTTGCATGAGCACCTTTCAAGACCTTATGGGCCTTGTCAAGTACATCAAACTCCTCCTTGAGTCTAGCATGATCAACCCCAAGTTTAGCCTTCTCGGAAGTTAGAACACAAGACACAACAAGAGCATGATCAAGATCTTTCTTTAATTTGGCATGGTCATCGTTGTGTGACTCCTCAAGAGCCAAACGGTGCCCACGCTCTTTCTCAAGATCATTGGATAGATCCGATATCTCATCGGCATAGTCGCGACTATGACCTTCCATCTTAGAGATGGTTTCTTCGTGAGCCTCTATCATGTCATTGGCTTCACCAAGTTGTTCCAAGAGAGCAACGAAGTGCTTCTTGGATTTGCCCTTGAGATTACTCATGAAGGACTCAAATTAATTAACCTCCTCATTAGACCCCTTACCATTATCAAAGTCATCCGTTGAAGGAGGGTTAGGAATAATGGTGGTTTTGATGTTGGGGGTTACCTTGTTGGTGTCCTTAGCCATGAGGCACTTGGCGGTGATGTTCTCGTTAGGTGAATCAAAGAGAGACACCCGGGGAGTTGTGACAATGGCAACGGATGCCATGGCCATTGTTTCACTATCTTCATCATCATCGTCATCCTCACGGTATTCTTCTTGAACCACCAACCCGCGAGTAGGAGTCTTCTTGGTGAAGTTGTTCTTGTTGGGGAAGGACTTGGCTTTGTCTTTTCGGATGAACTTGCCACCATTGTCTTCCCGCTTCTCGTAAGGACAATCCGCAACGAAATGGCTCACATTGCCACAGTTGAAACAAGTTCTAACTCGTTGCTTGCCCTTGAGGCCACTTGAGTTGTTATTGTTGAAGTTGGGTCTTGTATTCTTCTTACTCCAAAATTGTCTTGAGGCAAGAGCCATGTGCTCATGATAATCATACTTCATGTCTTCGGGGTTGCTCTCCTCATCATCTTCTTCTTCTTCTTCCACACTAACCTTGGCCTTCAAGGCAAGATTGGGCTTCTTTGCCCTTTGAGAACGGAGCACCGCATTGTCGGCTGTCTTGTCCAAGATGCTCATTGCAAAAAACTCATCCAACACTTCACTTGAGGTCATGGAGTGGAAGTCTGGTCTTTGACGAATGACGGAGGACATGGCCTTGTTGTAGGGCATCATGGCCTTGAGGAACTTGCGTTTGATCCAATTGTCATCCGTGTCCTTGCTCCCATGATCTCGGAGTGCGACCACGAGTTTGGTCACTCTTCGAAAGAGCTCACGAGGTTCTTCATCCTCTTTCATTGCAAACTCATCGGCTTCATCTTGCACCACTTCATAGTTGGAGCGTTGAATACTAGCACTTCCTCGATAGAGAGACTCAACACATTTACATGCTTCTTTAGCCATGACATGAGGTCGAAGATGAGGGAGATCTTCGGGGAGGATTGCATCTTGTATGATGAAGAGAGCACTCTCATTGAATTGATTGTCCACTTCTTCTCGAGGGGTGAAGTTGCTTGGGTCATGAGGATAGAAACCTTCTTCAATGATTCTCCAAAGGTTAGTATTCACATGTTTTAAATGACGCTTGAAGCGATAAACCCAAGAATCAAAATCTTCATTTTTCACATATTTAGGAGGAGGACCGGCATGATTCAAGTGAGTAGAGGGGATCGGTCCTCTATACACTGGAGATTCCACATTGGCAAAGATGCCAGTGCCATTTCTACCACTAGTAGAAGGACTCTTTTCACTGTTAACTTCCCCCTTGTCGGAGGTAGCATCCATCACCTTGTTAGTGGGATCACCCACTTTCATCGGCGAGGTAGATAGTTTAAGTCCGTCTAGGAATTCAGAAAACATGCTTTTAACCTCGGCCATCATGGAGGTTTTCAATGTGTCTAAAGCCACATTGAATTCCTCACGTGAGACCGAGGTTCCCCCTTCGGCCGAAGACGAGATGGGATTCACACCGGAGTGCTCCTCCGCACCGCCGTGGGTGTCAACCATACTCTTCGGACAGCAAAGTCCTTAATAAAGAGACGAGACTCTAATACCAATTAAAAGGATCGATATGGTTGACTAGAGGGGGGGGTCAATAGGCAACTAACAATTTTTAGACTTTTCTTTAACAAATTAAACCTTGCAACGAAATAGGTTGTCTAGATGTGCAACTACGTGAACAACCTATATGATGCAAAGACAACAAGCACACTAGCAAGCAATAGATACAACACAAGTAAGCTTGCAAAAGTAAAGGCACAAGATAACCAAGAGTGGAGCCGGTGGAGACGAGGATGTGTTACCGAAGTTCCTTCCTTTTAAGGGGAAGTACATCTCCGTTAGAGCGGTGTGGAGGCACAATGCTCCCCAAGAAGCCACTAGGGCCACCGTAATCTCCTCACGCACTAACACAATGCGAGATGCCGTGATTCCACTATTGGTGCCCTTGAAGGCGGCGACCGAACCTTTACAAACAAGATTTGGGCTATCTCCACAACACTTGGAGGCTCCCAACAACACCACGAAGCTTCACCACAATGGAGTATGGCTTAGAGGTGACCTCAACCGTCTAGGGTGCTCAACACCCAAGAGTAACAAGATTCGCTAGGGATAAGTGGGGGGAATCAAATTTCTCTTGGTGGAAGTGTAGATCTGGGCCTTCTCAACCAATCCCGAGCAAATCAACAAGTTTGATTGGCTAGGGAGAGAGATCGGGCGAAAATGGAGCTTGGAGCAACAATGGAGCTTTGGGGGAAAGAGGTGGGTCAACTTTGGGGAAGAAGACCCCTTTATATAGAGGGGGAACCAATCCAACCGTTATTCCACTGAGAAGCCCCGCACAGAGCGGTACTACCGCTTGGGCAGGGCGGTACTACCGCTTGGGGCGGTACTACCGCTCTTACCCAGCGGTACTGCCGCGCTGACAGGGTCATGACCCCAGGGCGGTACTACCGTGGGGGTAGGCGCGGTACTACCGCTTGGAGCGGTACTACCGCCACTACTACCGCCCTTAGTACCGCAAAACCCGACACGAAAAACTTCGTTCTCGAATCAAGGCGGCAGTAGCCCGGAAGCACTGCGGTACTACGGCCGAAGACCACAAGCGGTAGGGAGCGGTACTACCGCTGGGGTGCTTCAGCGGTACTACCGCTGTGGACCGTGGTACTACCGCTGGGGCAGGACAAAGCATACTTGGGGAAAAAGGGCAGCTCCAATGAAGCGGAAGGAAAACGACGGGTGTGATATGGATGTGTACGTGTTGATTCCACCCTAGCCTTACCAAAGCGGATCCCCTCTTGATAGTACGGTGACTCCTACGAAACTAGTCCACCAACAACGAAACGAAGGAGCTACACCATCTTGAATAAAACACCGAGGGGAGATAATCGTCTCGTGCCAAAGGATGAATCTCTGAAAGAACTTAACGCACACAATTAGTCCGCACAAGCATTGTCATCAATCACCAAAACATCTTGGGGATAAATATGCCCTTACACTTCTCCTACTCCCTCTCCTTCCCCTTTCCCCCCTCCGGTAGAAGGAAAAAAACAGGTGGGGTCGAATCCTACTAGGACTGGAGTCCTAGTAGGACTCCCCTCTCCCTGGTGCGCCCCTTGTTGGCCGGCCTCCTCCTCCCCTCCTTTATATACGGGGGCAGGGGCACCCCAAAGGTACAACAGGCAATTGTTTTAGCCGTGTGTGGTGCCCCCCTCCACAGTTACACACCTCGGTCATATTGTCGTAGTGCTTAGGCGAAGCCCTGCGCCGGTAACTTCATCATCACCATCACCACACCGCTGTGCTGACGAAACTCTCCCTCGACCTCAGCTGGATCTAGAGTTTGTGGGACGTCACCGAGCTGAACATGTGCAGATCATGGAGGTGCCGTACCTTCGGTGCTAGGATGGGTCGGATCGTGAAGGCGTACGACTACATCAACTGTGTTGTCATAACGCTTCCGCTTTCAGTCTACGAGGGTACATAGACAACACTCTCCCCTCTCGTTGTTATGCATCACCTAGATAGATCTTGCTTGATCATAGGGAAAAAATTTAAATTACCGCGTTCCCCAACAGCAGTACCAAGTGCAAGCATCCTCAGAGCAGCCGTGCACTTCTGCTTGGCCGAGAAAGAGAGTTGGCCGCAGCAATTTCTTCTGAGCTTGAAGTAGTCATTGTGTGCCTCCACCCCCTCCACAATGCGCAAAAACAATGGTTTTCGCAAGTGAAAACGGCGATGAAACCATGGATTATCCGGTAAAGCAGGTTTGGGAGCAAAGTAGTCAGTGTGCAGTACCTTTGCTCCGGACACCCTGTCCCGGTTGACCACTCTTCTCCCTTTGATTGAGCCTTTGAAGTTGAGAATATGCTCCACTTGCCAGTCCATTTACTCTTGCATGCTCATAAGCATGATCATGTCCACTTCTTCGTTCGAATCCGACGAATCAAAGAACTCATCTTGAATCGTTTGGTCAAGCTTCATCGGTCCATACTCCTCGTCCGACGAAGCATCAGAATCCATCATTTACCTAACAAGATCACAAAAAATCCAGTCGGACAATGTCTCGAACACATCAAGCGCAAGGCAGAGCCGGAGAGTTGTCGGACGTACCACGGTGGCGTCCGGGCCAGCGATGACGTCCCCCGCAGCAAGGATGAGAGGGCTCTTTCGGAGTTGGTGACGGCGAGCCTAGGAACGGCTACAGAGCAGGCGCGGCGGCGGAGCGCGAGACGGACGGCATGGAGGAGGAAAGAGAGAGGAGATAGCAAATGGATCTGGCTGGTCTTTGAGGTGGATTTGGTGCAATTTGGGGTGGGGTCAGGTTGTCGGGTCCGATGTGGCGGGCATGCCCGGGCGCCCACATATCCGCCCCATATTTTGGCTGGATATGGGGGGGTGCTGGTCAGCCCGGGCGTTTGAGGGTCGTTTGAGCGGCCCGTCTGGGTCAAAAAATCAAGACTGGACAATGACTGGGTGGCCCGCCCGGGCGTATGAGGTTGGTTTGAGAGGTCCGGTTGTAGATGCTCTTAGTTGTATACATAATTGTATAGAAAATTAATGGTAATTTAGAAAGCTTAGTGCACTTGACCCCCCACCACCTGCATTTTTGTGCTGGCACCGGCACTGGTGAACACCCCTTGCACAAGTGAACAAATGTAAGAGCAACTATAGCCAGACTCCTCAAACATCCCCTCGGCCTGGTTAGTGATCGGTCACAAAAATCAGACCGAGTCGGCCCCACCAAACCAGCCCTATTCGTCCGGACTAACCATCACCCCTCATATCCAACCCATATTTGGGGAGTATATGGGGAGTCCCGAACACGCCCGGGCGAGTCCGCCACATCAGCCAGCCGGGCCAGACCCACCTAAACTTCCATCAAATTGATCAAGCCCACCAAATCCACCGCCCTTCTCTCGCGTTTGTATCCATTTCCCGCATTTGAGCCATCGTCCTCCTCCATCCTTTATCCTCCCATCTATGATGCCACCCTACATGTCATCGTCGGGTACCCCATCCCCCACCGTCGTCACACATGGTGCATCAACATCGTCCGTGAGGGTGAGCTACAAGGTGGAGAACGCCGCCAGGAGGGAGCGGTGCGCCTGCAACCGCGAGCTGGAAGTAGAGGCGGATGGAGTTTTTCTAAGGAGTTTATGGACATCGACGTGGATGTGTCCCCTCCATTGTGCCCCGCTGCCCCGCTCGCGTTCGCCCTGCTACCATCAAGGAAGTCGCCATCAGCCCCGCCCGCAACTGACAATGATCCAACGTCTGAGTGGGCGATTTCGGATGGCTGGACGCAACCGGAGGCGCCAGAGATGGTGTGTGATTCACTGCAACTCGAACAAGTGCGGACAAGCACGAGCAGTGTCGGGGCCCGGTCTACCTAGGTCCTGCTCGACGAAATGTCGTAGTAGGACGCAATACATTTTTCGCTCCATTTTGTATCGCTTCTTTCGTTATTCGCTATGCCATTGGATCAATTGGTTGCATATGCCATTGAATCAATTTGTTGCATATGTCGTTAGTTTATTTGGAATCATGATCATTTAGGACAATTTCATGTCAGACATGATCAATGAGGGTCAAGAGCCTACAGAGCCTATGGAATATGACTTGGGGGATACCAATTGTCCTACGTATGATTTTGGAGAGGAACATCACACACTACCAACAAAAAGGTCAAAGATACCCAAGACAAGAGGTCCGACACTCACAACATTTGAGGATTTTTTTTGTTGGTTGAATCTTGGTGGGACACAAGCATGATCCTATATGTGGTACGGAGTAAAAGGGCAACAAGTATTGAGAAAAGATCCACAAGCACTATCATGAACACGAGAAATATGTGGAGTCGAAGCCTATCCATACCACCCGCAATATGGCCTCTCTCCAACATAGATGGTCAATCATCCAAGACAACGTAAACACGTTTGTCGGCCACTATGCTTTCATGCTTGGCCGAAATCAAAGTGGGACCGGAATCGCAAGTCAGGTAATTAAGTTGAATTGCTCGTTTTGCCATCATTTGCATTGCTAGTTTTGTTTGTCGCATTCTCATGATTACTTATTGTTTGATAGATGGTGTTGGCGGCCACTTTGTACCAACAACCCGAGAAGAAGCCATTCGATTCTACCTATTGTTGGATGAAATTGAAGGGCAAACCAAAGTGGCAACATCTTGTGGATGACCTCAAGAACAACAAAAGGTTGAAGAAAAATGATGGCCCAAGCTCCCAACAATCCATTCAATTGGATGACAAAGAGGAAGAAGTTGTAGGGGAGAATGAACGAGCCACCATGCCAATGAAGAACAGACAAGTGATGGGAAACACGTGGGTGAAGGGGAGGGCATCCATGAAGCCGTGGCGAGTAAAATGGCTGCCTCGCGAACGAGCATTTTTTTCCACAAAGGAGGAGAAGAAAGAGGAGAAGCATGACCTCATGTTGGATGCGCAAAAAGAGAGGATGGATTGAGACCAAGAGAGAGTGAACAACAAGTAACAAATTGAGAGGAGAAAATAGACTCGGAGAAGCAAGAGACGTGTGCCAAAAAAGAGGTCGAGAATGCCCAGACTTTTGGAATAATAGAGCTTGAGAAGGACATGTCGTAACTTTTCGAGACACTTAGGATTCGAGAATAATGTTGGCGGACGCAGGCCTACTAGATACGGAAGGCATACAGTCGCTTGAGTGGAAAGAGTTCAACTTGCGCATGGAATACGAGGAGGCAAGAGGAGCGGATGCGAGACGGATGGCGGCCGGTGAGTGATTCACCGCATTGGGCGGCCTTGGCCCGAACATTGAATTTCATTTTGGCATCTGAATTGTTGAATCGTGATTTATTTTGTTTTGTTGCATTTGTGGAAATTGTGTTGAATTTGTGGTATATGATCGACATGCATGGATTTGAGGGTTTTGATACGAGGAGTGTGGCCGTCCGACATGACTTTTGAGGGACCGTCAGACATTATATCAGTTGCGACCGAGCGCGTCCACTTACATTTATAGAGCCGGATTTGTCAAGTGCAGCTATAGATGCTGTAACTTCACGTACACCCGACGTTTATGAAAGCGTGGAACACGCGAATCCGTATGGTCCTTCTCTCACACTGTTGGTGACGTCATTGCATGCGGCTTACATTTGACAGTGGCGCACCCCCCGCGATGATTAGGTGCGGTGTTAGCCTGTTTTAGTTTATACACAGTACGAATTACGAAAGATCTTCAGCTTTAAATGCCCAACAGTCAGCTCCGCACAGTGCTTTTCCTATGCAAAACTGTGAAGCATTGAGTCGTCACGCTCCGACGCTAAACTCCATGATCTTTGTGTTGCATCGTATGTCAAGGAACCGGGGGAGTTTTCTTCCTGCGAATCGTTTTTTCTTGCTGGGCGGGCGCTGATACGAAGTGTGATTTCCGTTCATGTGGCAAAGACCTTAGTGCATACTCCCTTCGTTCCATAATGTAAAACGTTTTTTAACGCTACGGACGGAAAGAGTACTTTACTAGAGTTACAAACAAGTTTTACGGATTGCAATCTACATGGTTATGTGGAGCAAGTCAATTGGGAATCAACCGGGCCACACCATTAAATTCAACGGGGGAGGAGACATCACAGGTGGGGACACAGTCGTCCTGATGGTTTCTTGTGGTGGAACCAATCCGTTAAGATTCAAGTCTTATACTTTAGAACTGGTACTTGTATTATTATTTTTTGATTTGTTTTATGTTTTTGATGATGTGTGTTCTGTGGGATGAGATGTTTTTATCGACTACGAGGAGTCTATGATGACTTCGTCAATCTTAAAATATTGTGCTGACTCGGTATCTCGGAGATGCTCATAGAAATATGGGTGTGAGTGCGTGTTCATAGGATTAGAGTATGCGTATGTGAGAGTCTGTGATTGAACCGCGTTCAAAAAATATAAGGGCCATTCATGGGTAAATAGAATAGACCCACATGCTAGATCTGGTTTTTTTTCATAGCAATATGTGTCTAATTCATATCATAAAGATTAAAGTACAAGTCACATAAAGATCGACATGACAAAAATGAAAAGACAGAAGAACGTCTCTGAGCTTGACACCGACGCCCGTCACCTGCCTCCGGCACCACCACAGCAGCCACCGAAAGAAAAAAATGACGGATCACCTTCTCATCCGAGCTCGACGCGGGTGCATCGCTGATATGTAGCTTTGCGGACCTTCCAAGGTGGCTTGCCTAAGGCGAAACCATTACCATTGAATGAATCAGACCGGGGCAACACCCTGGACACGCCATCAAATGCTAGATCTAGCACCCCCACATGACTAAGACGTCGGAGGAGGAAACAATAGCCGCCATCCATGAACCATGAGCCGAGCACATGTTCAATCTTTCAGATGTCGTCGATGCAGACCACAATCTGCATCTGCTCCTTGACTACCTTCCAAGCTCCACGCCGACGTTGGAGCAGACGTCGTTGCAACGGCGGAGCCCGAGAACACATGTCCACCACAAGGATGCCGCCGCAGCCACGACATCCCCGCTTGAACAGACTGATCCGCAGATCCTTCACCAACCATAGAGACGACCGCCTCGCCCAAGAAGAATCTGAAGCTTCTTTATTCAGCAATCGTCGCCGTCGAAGCTAAGACGTCGAACGATCCAAAACTCATGGACCCTAAAACCTAAACCTAAAACGATCCACACACGCAGGATCCGGCGATCCCCCTCACCACCAACAACCAAAAGGTCGCCGACAGAGGGAAGCCGCTGGAAGACGGCGCGAGAAGTAGCGGCTCTCCTGGTGGCGGTGGCTATGTTTTGCTACCCAAGAGAGCTCCAAATATCCGCCGTTGCGTACGTGCCCAGATTGTATGTCATAAAATGTAGAATGTGTGGCGTGTGATTCTCTATCACGCACACGTAAAAAGAATTAAGGGATAATGCTGCCGCTTTATTTAAACTTCAAAACTCGGAATCTCATCCGAAATTATATGAAGGACGAAGTCTGGGCGAGCCTTCAACCAAATCTTACAAAAGTTCATCTCTTACATTTATTTTTGCAAACTTATGCATGGCAACATTCACGGAACGCCTAACCCACCACACCTTGAACTCTGCAAACGAACTCAACAAAGTCTTTATTGTCTGCATCCATGGACCAGCAGCCGACAGCTCTCTTGATGAATGATTCAACATATGAACCACCCCTTGACAGTCGTGCTCCACCCGTACGCTGTGCATGGAAAGGGGTTTTCCGAAAAAGAAAATACATTTGCGAAAGGTTGGACGTACACGCGGTATATTTTTACACCAGGAAAACATCCAGGCATGGTGACCACACATATTGTACCCAACAACCACGTCCCTAGCTTGCACTACTCTCCTGCTTCACATGTCCGTCCCTATATAACTCTGCTCCGAGACAAAGTAGCTGTGGGCAGCTTAGCCAAACAAAATACGCCTCTGCGAAGCAACAAGCTGCTAGCACCTGAAGCCATGGCCAATGGACACCATGCTCCACTCGCAGCCTGCGTCTTTCTCGTCTGCGCCTCCGTCGCAGCCACGGTCGTCGTCTACACCGCCTTCCCGGTCTCCCTAAACCCATGCACTTACTCTCTGCCGAGAGCGCTCATCGCCGTCTCCGGCCTCGACCCCTACATCGTCTCATGCGCAGGCGAAGTCTACACGGCCCTCTCTCCGACGGCAGCGGCGGCAAGAAGAAGATCGGCGGTCCTCTCATGACCAGCCTACGCACGTGCGTCAAGGCAACGCTCCCGCCAAACCCGCTCCCGCCCTTCTACTGCTGCCCGCCGGCGCCGGCGTCCGAGCCGATCAACTTCACGCTCCCAGACCCGGCGGAGCCGCTGAGGGTCCGGCGGCCGATGCACGCCGTGGGGGCGGAGCACATGGCCAGGTACGAGCGCGCGATAACGCTGATGAGGGCGCTGCCGCACTCCGACCCGCGCAGCCTCTACCAGCTGGCCAACGTCCACTGCGCCTACTGCACCGGCTCCTACCGCCAGACGGGGGACCCGGAGCTCAACGTGCAGATCCACTTCTCGTGGTTCTTCTTCCCGTTCCACCGCGCCTACCTCTACTTCTTCGAGCGCATCGCGGCGAGGCTGCTCGGGGAGCCCGGCTTCGCGCTGCCCTTCTGGGGCTGGGACGTGCCGGAGGGGATGCGGATGCCGGCCGAGTTCTCCAACTCGTCGTCGCCGCTCTACGACCCCGTGCGGAACCCGGCGCACGCGCCGCCCACACTCGTGGACCTGGACTTCGCGCACGTCGAGAACAACCTCACCGACGAGCAGCAGGTCCAGCAGAACCTCAGGATCATGTACAAGCAGATGATCGGCAATGCGGCTCTGCCGTCCCTCTTCTACGGCCAGCCATTCCGTGCCGGGCAGTCTGACAGGCCGGGCCCTGGGACCGTGGAGCTGACCCCACACAACACCATGCACACTTGGACCGGCGATCTGACCTTCCACAACGTGGAGGACATGGGCACCTACTACTCCGCCGGCCGAGACCCGCTCTTCTACCCGCAGCACAGTAACATCGACCGCCTGTGGGAGGCGTGGCGAGATGTCGGCGCCGCCCGCGGTTATCGCGGCCACGTCGACTTCACGGACTCCGACTGGCTCGACTCCTCCTTCCTCTTCTACGACGAGGAGGCCCGCCTGGTGCGAATCACCGTCCGCGACGTGCTCGACATCGACAAGCTCCGGTACAGGTTCGACGGCGTTGGCATGCCGTGGGTCGACGCACGCCCGCCTCCCACTCCAAACGTGAACAGAAATAAAGGCTCGTCGTCGTTGAAGTCCGTCAGGTTCCCACTGTCCCTTGACGCGGCTGTGACCGTCGAGGTAAGACGGCCGCGGGTGCTTCGAAGCCGGCGAGAGAAGGAGGTCCGGGAGGAGGTGCTGGTTGTCGAGGGCATCGAGAGCGACGGCACTGAAATGGTCAAGTTCGATGTCTACGTGAACGCCATGGACTACGAGAAGGTCGAGCCAAGCGGGCGGGAGCTGGCCGGGAGCTACCTGTGCTTGAGTCATCCTAGTATGGATGGCACAGGGAAGGGAATGAGGACAGAAACGAGCATGAGGGTGGCGTTGAACGAGCTCCTGGAAGATTTGGGTGCCGATGGAGACGAGAGTGTGACGGTGACATTGGTGCCTAGACATGGGAAGGTTAACATCGCAGGCCTGAAAATTGTGTACATGATGGAGTGAGATTTATTTATTTTTAAGGTGCGAAATACTCCCTCTGTCCCATAATATAAGAATGTTTTTGAGAACTTGATGGGAGTGAGATTTATTTGGTTTTGAAGGTGTGAGTTTTTTGTTTTGAGAACATGATTGAGTGAGATTACACTAGGAACAAA